>NC_059108.1:32662898-32968593 GCF_020740685.1 Jaculus jaculus
ACCTCCCTAGTGCTGGGATTATAGGTTTGTACCACCATGACCAGAGCCTCATGCACTCTAAGCAAGATTACTGACCAAACTACACCCCCAACCCTGACCTTGCATTTCCCCCTGTCTTTGCCTCCCTGACTGCTGAATCTACAGGCATGTTGCCACTACTGCTGTTATGATGAGATGCTGAGAACTGAACTCAGGACCTTGTCAGGCTAGGCAAGCACTCTAACAACTGAGCTGCACCCCAGCCAAAAACTGTGGAAATCCTTAATCCAGTGACACTACAGCTCAATGCTGATGTTATGTGTAGAGAATTTTCAGTGACAATTCAAAATCTACAGTAAATTTTGTATAAAGGAACACTATGATTATTATTTTAAGGAAATCTTTGAAAAGTAATCAAAAGCTATAACTTATAATTTGGTATTTAATCAACCTTTAATAAAAATTATTTGTAAAATTAGTATTCAAACCCACTCAATACCTCTTGCTGCCTAGGGAAGATGCAGCATTATCCCATGGATTGCATAGTTTAGGAGGAAAACCAAACATGTAAGTTGGGTTTATAAGAAACCCATTTAAAAGTCTTGAGAATAACTACCAAAATATATAAATCACATTACATAGAATTTTAAGTAAAGAGAAGTTTAAACTGGAACTTTATCTGCCAGATTATTTTACATATGATTTCTGCTAGAATGAGCACTACTAAAGCCCATAAATCTCTCCATGTTAATCTTCCCTGTTGAGAATATAAAAGAGAACTGGAGAGAGGGCTTAGTGGTTAAGGTACTTGCCTATAAAGCCAAAGGACTCAGGTTCAATTCCCCAGAACCCACATAAGGCAGATGCACAAGGTGGCACATGCATCTGGAGTTTATTTGCAGGAGGTGAATGGCCTGGTATGCCCGTTTTCTCTTTCTCTCTCTCTCTCTCTCTCTCTCTCTCTCTCTCTCTCTCTCTCTCTCTCTCTCTCAATCTCTGTCTCTCTCAAATAAATAAAATAAAAATTTTTAAAAAGAATAGAAAATGCACCACCAAAAAATAATAATAATAGAAAAAAAGTGGAAAAAAAAGGACAAAGAAAGGGGTTTTGGGAGAGAACTCAGATCTATGGAAAGCAAACAGCTGGAAATGCACCTCACTGAGAAGTGATGTATGAGAATGAACTTGAATAATTCAAACTTTCAAACCACAGGAAAAGGAGTTGCAGCAGGAAGAAAAGTCACCACAATTAAAGCTTCCCTGGCACACGGAGGCAGCTGTGCCCTCCGACAGACAGAGAAAATTGGACGTGGCCTAATAGCCCAGAGAACAGGGAGCTGTGATGGTGCATTGTTGGAGAAGTGAGAGGTTTATTCCAGTGTTCTCCAATTAGAAAGTCAATTCTCTGGATACCAGCTTCTTTTACATATTAATGGCTTCACCCCTGGCATATGGCAAGAATGCAGGCTTCAACTCTGAGGCTGCCTAGAAATGAAATCTTGGAGTTTAAAGATGCATATCACAGTTCGAGGTGGAGCCTGGAAAATAAACAAGTTCATTTTTGTGTCAATTCAGAATTCATTCGAAAATGATTTTTTTCTTCACACATATGAAAGTTACAGGTATCAAAATATTTTACATATATGCCTATATAAATGCATCCACACCCATACTACTACAGTTGCTTCCCTTAAAAAAAAAAAAATGGCATTTCATTGTGTAACTCCCAGGCTGGCTGAAAACTTAAGTTCCTTCTGTCTCAGCCTCCTGAAGGCTGTGATTATAGGACAGGCCCCGATGTCCAGCCACTTACAGTTTCTGAATATGTCACTTAAGGTTTGAATGACTTAACAAATCTAAACTTCAACTCATTCCTGTAAAGTGTTCAGAACTCCCACACATTTTCAGCTCATCTCATCATCAGCACCTCACTTTACTTATTTATTTTTTTGAAAAGGTGCTTATTTTCTCTAGTGCCTTTCCTACTTAAAATTTCCTGCCATCTCTCAGTGATTTCAGCAAGAATACTAATCAGACCATGTGTTTTCTAGGGGATGAAGGGAGCAAAGGGCATATCTGAAGTAAACAATTCAGTGTTTTCCTGGGGACCTTGCCAGACTGAGAGAAGCTAAAACATAGAGTGTTGAACCCTTAGGGACCTCACACCAGGGAAGGCTCGGGAAGGTAGAAAAATCAGGGGACCTGCAGAATTTTTCTTCTTGACAGCAGAGTTAAAAGCTAATGTCCTTTCAAGTTTGATTTCCCACTCCCCCACTATCCTTAACACCAGTGCAGTGGCAAGCTCTTTTCCAAATGGCCATGGGAGATAGCAAAATACAAATAGAAAATAAGGAAGCTGTTGTTTACTGCTCTGGAGGAAAATGAGGTTTATTGTTTTGAGGCTATTTAAAAACAGACCAGAAAGCTTCTGTGCATTTTCTAAGGAACTCTTCATTCCTTTTGGGTGACACCTGGAACTTTCATGGTAAACCTGTGCTTTACAGGACTATCATTCCAAGAAATAGATCTATGATCATACAGCTACACAGGTGAACATTGTAAAGTATCACTTTTTTCAAACAGTTATTTTAATTAAGGATTCACATGATATGTTACTGTGTGTGAACTAAAGATGTGCTATATGGTAAAAGGAAACATTGAAATAAGTTTGGGCAAGATCTTTGGGGAAGATGTCTATGCTACCTTACAGTATATTTCCTTATTCAAAATTCCAAAATGAAATACTATCTAAATCCTTACTTTCCTGCTGAAAATGTACAGCAAATAAGAAGTTTGCCAAGCTTATATGATTACTATGTGACTCAAAGAAAGCATATTCCTGGCCAGAGTGGATACCACAGACGTACCAATCCAAATCGCACAGTTTCAGATGCAATTGTCTACTGATTCGAGGTTTCATGACCTCACTACTTATCAGTTTTTATAATTCGCAATGGTTGTCTACATCTGAAATTGCCCTACTTTAGTTTTAATGCTAAATTGTGAATAAGCAGGTCAGATTATCTTCAAAGGCATATGCATTGAAATTGCATCTCTGAAGGCTCATTCAAAAGGGAAGAGATTAAATGTACTGTTGACTGCCTTCAAAATTATACTTTTGAACTTTTTGAAATTGTACTGAAATGAACCATTTACCATAGAGAAGGCAGGAGAATATTGTCAGATAGAATTTAACAGTCCAACTCGTAGAAGACCTATTAACAAGCAGCTATGTAACTAGAACAGGTCTGACCCTGAGATGTTTTATGAAGTGAATCCGAAGAGCATTTCCTGCCCCAGCTCTCCTTCTCAGACCCATGTCCGGGTCTTCTTCCCTCTCCCTGTGGCAAGGTATCCACCTCCTGACTTAGCCTACGACAATGCTTTCATCATAACTGTGGTCCTGACTGAGTCTCTGTTTGGGTTCAGCTTTCCACGCCCCATGTGAAATCTTTCTGTGCACCCTGTACAGCCAAACACTGGCTAGCCTGAACCATCACTGACACCCTAAAGTAATGAGTCCCATCCCCCTCGGGAACAGGTGAAGCATCCTGAGCCTGACCTATAGCCGCATGTGGCCTATAAAGTTGGCATCCCCTTGTGTTGTCTCCTCTTTCGATGACTCAGTCACCCTGGGAAAATTTTCCCTTCCCACATCTTTTTCTTCCCTTCTGCCTGAAATACATATTTATTTATTTATTTATTTTTGTTTTGTTTTAATCTATTCATGAGAGCAGGGGAGAATTGTGTGCCAGAGCCTCTTGCCACTGCAAATGAATTTCAGATGTATGTGCTGCTTTGTGCATCTGGCTTTAAGTGGGAGCTTGGGAATTGAATCCAGGCTGGCTGGATTTTCAAGCAAGTGCCTTTAACCACAGAGCAATCTCTCTAGGCCCCTGAAAAATATCTTTAAAATTTTGTTTTGTTCATTTTAATTTATTTGAAAATGACAGAGAGAGAGAGAGAGAGAGAGAGAGAGAAGGACACAGATAGGGAGAGAGAGAGAGAGAATGGGTGCGCCAGGGCCTCCAGCCACTGCAAACAAACTCCAGACACGTGCGCCCCCTTGTGCATCTGGCTAACGTGGGTCCTGGGGAATCGAGCCTTGAACCAGGGTCCTTAGGCTTCACAGGCAAGCGCTTAACCACTAAGCCATCTCTCCAGCCCTGAAAAGTATCTTTTAAAGACATCCTCTCCCTCTCTCTTTCTTTCTCTCCACAGACACATAACTACACATGCATACACACACGCGTGCATGCACACACGCACGTGTGCACACATGTACCTGCACACACCCATCTATATTTGAAAACTCTCCCTCTACTCAGGACCTGCTTAGCTCCCTTCACTGGGCATACCTCCCAGCTGTTTGGCCTCCTTTCTGTATCCTTATCTTATTTCAATGCCATGTGCTTCTGCTGTGCTCTTTCTCCCATTTTGAACTTAAATTTCCTGTTCTGTGAGCAGAGCATAGTCTCTAAGCTAGCTGGGACTAGGGACCACGAGTCTACATAGTGTTCTGACATCTGTACTAGTGACTCCATGCAGCAATTTCTCAGCAAGAAGCCATTGATTACATGAGCACACTGCTTGGAGCCAGCCTGTCCAACCAAACCCTGCAAACTTCTGTAAAACAGCCCTTTCCTGTCTGCCACACCACCCCAGAGCCATACCTTGTTTGTGATTCTCCTACTCTGCCCAGTCCCTTCCTGGTACATCTGGCCATACTGAGCCATGCTCCAACTACAGAAAAAGTAGAAATGTGGACATTGCCCAGAATACAGAACGCCACTACTTGGCGTTTTCATCCTTTAGATCTCACTAGCACTGCAACAGAAATGTGGGACAGCTTCATGACACAGTACATCACCTCAAAGTCTACATTTAGGAGCTTGTAAGACACACCAAGCATAGATTCCACCTGTGTGTCCCTATATGGAAAGAATGGTAACAGCTAATGTTGAAATAATGCTTCCATTGCGATGCCGCCGGTGCCACGTGCTCGTCCTCATTCCTCGCTCACTATGTTAGGAACAAGTGTGAATTACAGGGCATTTTCACTTGCAGCAATTTCACATTTTTAGTATCATTACGTGCACGTTATTTCTTCTAATTGTACAGACAGAAGCACAACCTTTCAATTTGATTCAGTTAAACACACACATCTAAATATTGATTTTCGGTGTTGATTTTTCTTATAAGGAAATATGGATTTGGAATTATTCTTGCTTTACTATTCTTAAGTAGCTCCATATTTGTTTGTCTAATAGCTAAAGAGATAACAGATCTCTTGCCATGAAAATTTGTCTGCTATTGATTAGTAATCCTGCAGTGCTCCTGCCTGTTTATCTAAATGGATTGAGCATAGCAATGAAGAAACAAATAAAAACAGAATGCTCTCTCCTCAGGCTGGCTAGCTCTGTCTTAAGATTGGAGTTTTCTCTCCTGAATGGTAACTGACTGGTGAACTGATCTTCATAGCTGCACCCTGCTATTCACTGTGGAGAGCACATTTCCATCTGGTTTTCAAAACGAATCCTTTGAGAGCTGCCTGTGTGCATGAAATTTTATGCAGACAAATATGTATGTTTCCCTAGCCTTCCTTTTTTTAATGTAAATTCACTCAGAGGTTCTTAATCACTCTCTGACTTTTGAATCCCTACCTCAACCATGCATTAGCCTCCCCTGCCGTCAGCCTTCTCCTCGAGACTGGCCCGCAGTGAGCTGAATACAGCTGGCTAATAATTAGGGCCGTGGAGGTTTGTTACAACCGTGAATCAAAATATCAGTATTTTAAGTAAACATGAAAGGCTCTCACATTTGCTCCCAGTTTTCTACACTTGCCTCAAAGCTCATTTTATTTTGTTTTATTTGAATGTCGACTGGAGAAGAATTTTTCTGTTCTGCTTGACTCAAGCCTAAACCTTGGAAGACTATAAGATTCGCAAGCAAAATTACACAGAAAGTATAATCCTTAAGGCAGAAAAATTAGTAATAATGACAAGTAAGAGAATAATGCCTTAAATTACCTACATTTCAAATCCAAAGGGTAGAAGAGTTAAGCAGCAAGGATTTCTATTGATTTTGACATATATTTTTATTGCAGCAAGGTGTTCATTTATGGGGCTATATAAATCTCATAAGAATAGTCGTGGAGTGCTATGGAGCGCTCCCTGCACTGTCTGGGTCTCCTCCCTCATGACTTAACCCCAGTGTCGGGAAGCAGCTGTCACTCAGTGCCTGTGTTTAATCATCTGCTGTTTCTCCCGTTAACCTGCCCACCTCACAGCCTGTCCCAGGTGGCTTGCTCCAAGGTAAGAAATGAAGGTTGCAGTGCTCTCGTCAGTGATAATTATGATGACCTTTCCATGTTTGCAGAATTTTAAAAGATATTTTAAAACAGCAGAAGAAATAGAAAATGGTCAGCTTTTTGTTCCTATGCCATTGCAGCTACAACCTAAACTAGATAGTCTCTAATGATGGCATTTTATTTTTGTCCAATAAGGAATATAAGAATAGACCTCTGGAAGTAACCTTTTAAAGCATCCTTGAATAATATCTGCATATGGCTTTTCACAAAGTCAATGAAATTTCTCCGTGTCTATTCAAGCATGGAGCAGTGTAGAATGACTTCCCTTATCGGGAACTATTCCCGGCTTTCCTTTTGCCTATGAAATGTTTTGTGCAGCAAACATCATGACCCATGAACATATCTGCCCTTCAGCAGATAGAAGTGATAAAACAGCAATACCTAAAAGGAAATGAGGACCTTGAGATTTGCATTTATGTAAGCACTTGTCTTATTTTGTTGTAATTACTATCCCTGTTGGTACAATTGCTTTTATAAGCAGCACTGTGTTTCCTACAGCAAAGCAGTAAGAGAAACAGAATTAATTTCTCCCCTTTCCAACTCCTATGTATTAGTTATCCACCACTGGCATTCAACAATCTATTGAAACTATCAGTCACCCTTGGTTTGTTAAGTGATTGCAATTTTAAAAAGGGAATAAGTCAAGATGTCTTAAGAAGTTAATAAAGTACCTTTATATTTTATTTAATTAATTATGGACATACATAGTATGGATATCTCATGAGTTTGTATCATGCTTTCCCTCATCCCTGGCCCACCTTCTCCAGGGCCCTTCTTTTCAGGTGCTCCCCCTATGTTCCTGTTGAGGTTTAAATCCTTTCGTCTATCTTCAGGAATACAAGTTTCTATGGTACCAGTTCATTTGGGGTTTAGGTTTGTGTTTCTCCCCCACACACACACCCTTCCTCTCCCCCCAAATCCTCCCATCCCTATTGTATCATTCTTATTAAGAGTTTAAATGATTCTTCAAATTTAAGTCAAAAATCTATGAGCCTTACAAATTTTGTATTGCTCTGTTTTGTTCCTTTTTTTCTTTCTGAAACAGGGCTCACTATGTAGCCTAGGTTGGCCTGAAGCTGAGTATCCTCCTGCCTCCACCTCCAGCACTGGGATCACAGGCATGTATAGCCATGGCCAGGACCCATGTCCTTTCTCTATCTTTTTCTCTGCATATGAACTTTCCATAGATGTAAAACAAAGGCACCCTGGGAAAAAGAAGAAATTAAGGCCACATGGGTGCTCATTCCTTTCCACATGGGCCATTGTCTGTAAGTAGAGACTGACCTGATGGAGCCAGGTGACCATAATGTCTCTCAACTTCCAGCTGAACCCTATCTCGTTTCCTCATGTCCTTACATAAACAGAACTGAACAGACTTTATCTAAGGTGAATTATGTGGACCAAATAGGGAAAAATAGGCAACTTAGAAAGTGGGTTTATTTGTTCCCATTAGTCAATCTCAATAATAGCTTTAAAATTTTTTTTCCTGTGCTGTATCAAATATGAGCTATAGACATGAAATTTGAAAACTGTAGTGATGAGGCCATTTCATTCACTTCCTCTAGAAACTAATATCAGAATCTCTTTCTCCCTCCCTCTGTCCCTCTCTCCCTTCATTCCTCCCTCCCCTTTCTCCCTCTGTTTCTCTCTCTTTCTTTCTACTCTCACAGGCTTTGCATATTTAGTTATCTGTGGCAGTTCACAGTTTAATTTACTTAAATATAATGTATACCGGTATCAAAAGAGCTCATTTTTCTCTTTAATTACTGGTGAGAAGAGTAGCCTTATGTATAAACGCATGGGTTTACCTATTAGTTATAATGTTGAATGCTTACTGTCTAGCCATATCAATATTAAATCTTAACTTATTAAACAAAAATGCATAAAGGACATCCTATGAGTATAGCATATGGAGTGTTGTATACATTCAGGTCAAAGCATTCGTATTAGCAGATCTTCACAAAATGGGGCTGTTTGAATAGCCAAGGAAATGAGGGCCCAAGAGAAGCATGGTGCTTAGTCCCAACTCTGTCACCTTTGCAATGTGTGGTCTTGAGAAAATTGCTTAATTTATCTTATCTTCGGTCATATAAATTAAACAAGTTTCCCTTGCTTTCTATATTTTCTACTTTAATGGCCTCATCACATCGATGACTTAATACACAGTTCTTAGAAACTGATGATTGTTAGAGCTGTTCCCAATGACTCCACAGGAGAAGGTGTAAAAACAGGGATAATTCAAAATGTTTTTTTTTTTTAATTTTATTTATTTGAGAGTGACAGACACAGAGAGAAAGACAGATAGAGGGAGAGAGAGAGAATGGGCGCACCAGGGCTTCCAGCCTCTGCAAACAAACTCCAGATGCGTGCGCCCCTTGTGCATCTGGCTAACGTGGGACCTGGGGAACCAAGCCTCGAACCGGGGTCCTTAGGCTTCACAGGCAAGTGCTTAACCGCTAAGCCATCGCTCCAGCCCTCAAAATGTTTTTTAAATGCCTTATTTATTTATTTACTTGAGAGAGAGAGAGAAAGAAGAGACAGAAAAAGGGTGTGCCAGGGCTTCTAGTCACTGCAACGAATTCCAGAAACATGTACCACCGTGTGCATCTAGCTTAGGTGGGTACTGGCAAATTGAACCTGGGTCCTTAGGCTTTGAAGGCAAGTGCCTTAACCTCTAAGCCATCTCACCCCCCTGCAAATTCTGGACTAAAATTGAAACCAGGTGCCTATGCCAAAACTCTGAGGATTTTCCCTATCACACAAGTAAGCAGACTTCTGGACTTTGGGCCAAAGACTTGTCACTAGTTTTATATGGCATGAAACTAAAAATAAGCCTTAGAATTTTTCAAATGGCTGAAAAATAGTTTAAAGGGATAAATATATGATGAAACTTGAAAAAAATAAACTGAAAGTCAGATGTCAGTATGCTTAAATAAATTTCTGTCAGAGCGCAGACACACTTGTTTTCATGGCCTTGTGTCTGGCTGGTTCTGTGCTATCGTAGCGGGCTTGAGTAGCTGCTGCTGCAGAGTCCAAATGATAGCAGTAAGAAATAAATACCTAAGTAGTTACCATTTACTCATTCCTACAAACTCAAGTGTGTGGCCCGTCACTGAAATTCCTCCCTTGCTCATAACTTCAACTCCACCAGTAACTCATTCCAGCTTTCTGTCTGCACCAGGTCTGCCCCCTTGCAGCACCACACTTCTGGAGAAAAGCCCATAACTGTGCCGACTGCGTTCATGTTCATGCCATGACCTCTAACCTCAACGGTCCTTAGTACTGGACCGAAGCTGTACTCTCTTTCCCCTGACGATCATCAGCCTCTTTTCTCAAACCTCCACATATTCACCCTACTACTTCTCTCAGTCCAGCCTTCTCATCCCCTTAAAAATAAAAACACTTAAAAGAGAATTTCCAGAGTCTGCCCACAGAGCTGCCAGAGCCCATGCCTTTATGCAAATATTCTCTGCACTCCCCCATTACTCTAGATGCACTGCCCATGATCCTGCTGGAGGCCACCGTGTACTCACAAGACCCTTTGCCTCACATTCATCCATGAGGACTATTCTATCTACTCTCCTCTCTTTATGCCCTCTTCATAATCCCCTATTTTGGGACTACCAAAATGTGCTTTTCAGTAGATAATTCCCACAGCATGTAACTATGTTGTTTCCTCCCATCTGTGTGTGTGTGTGTGTGTGTGTGTGTTTATTGGCTTTACTTTTCTTTCTAGCTACAACCCTACTTTGGCTTCTTTCTACCATAGTAGAACTTCTCTAAACAGGCATCAGGATTCTTTTCTTGACCCTCTTAGATATTGCCATTCTCCTTAAATGGCTTTTTCAGGGTTGCCAATAATCCTACATCGTACATATGACGGTCACTTCACATTCCGCATCCAATATGACCTTTTAAAATATGACACAGTCAATTGCTGCATTTTCCTTGAAACACATTTGGTTTGCACTTGCATTTTAGGAGACAGCTTGCTAGTCTTGTCTTTCTATCTTGAACAGTCTTCTGCATGTCCACCCTACCTACCTAATTTAAGGCACCACAGCAGTCAGATACTGGGCCTCTTTTCTGTTATTACTTTTTTTGATGAAATAATCCAGTCTTGAAGTCTTATGTATGATCAACAGCTGACAATTCTCCTGTGAACCTTACCCTGGAGTCCTAGACAGATAAAAGGATTACGTCATGTCCCTGGCGAGTCATGGACATGTGTCTATTCACCTTAGGTAGGGCCCAGATAACATACCAAAGTACAGTTGCACCAAAAACTAATGGTGGTGAGGCAATGAGTATTTTGGGGTTACTCAGCGAGCAGGGTGAGCAGTTACTTACCAGAACACGGATGACTCAAAGGCAGTTGCATCATGGAAAAGCCCTTCCTAGCATAGGTGATGACTCACAGAAGCGGCCTCTCTGGAGCACACTGCATGATCTTCAGGCAGCCCATCTTGTCAGAGCCTCCCCTCGAGCACTTGTTGACCCTGTGTAACTTTAGGGAGGGGTCTTGCAATAGTTTTAACTTTTCCAGGCTTATTTGCTTCCTGAGTCACCTGAACCTCCTTCCCCTGCCCAAGAGGGAATGTTTCAATGCAAAGAAAATGTCTACCAAATGCTGGTCAGGGTTTGCCCCTCAGTAGCTGTTTACTGCTCCTATAACCTTGGGAATTGTCCTGTGATCTTTTAAATTCCAGTGCCCCAGACCTGTTGATCTCCGGAGTCTCCTGAGCCCCCTCCCCCTCCCTCCAGGAGGGCATATTCAATTCAGAGGAATGTGCTACAGAACACATCATTAGAGCCCAACAGAAATCTCGAGTTTAAAGATCCAAAGGCAGTTCCAACTTTCTCTTCTCTTCCAGCAAGCACTTTGTTTCCTCTCAGCGCAAGGCAGTGCTAGCCTTGTGGTTGCTCAGGGTGGCTGTCTTTACCTCAAAGTCCATGTAACCCATCAAAATGACCTGTTGGCTCCATCGTCAAAATGCCTCTGGCCCCTTCCCATCTTGCCATTTTTACCCTTGCTGCTGTCAAGTAATCTCTCTGTTAACTATTTCGGCATCTTTCTGCTTCTTCCCTCTGCCCTTCACCTAAGGTTAATTTTCAACATGGCAGCCAGAATTATCCTTTTAAAACTTAAATTTAATAGTGGCATTCCTCAACATCTTCCAGTGACTGGAAGTTCTGCTCGGGTGGAAGTGAAGTCCTCGCGTTGACTGGCAAAGCTGCTGTCACCACCACTGCGCACATACGCATCCGAGGGCAATTTCTACTCCACTTAGATTGCCCTTGCCTTGTCACACACTGGCCTTTCTCAGGCTTCAAATCTGCCTGGCATTTTTGCAGTTAAATTTTCTGTACTTACTGTTCCCTGGAACACTCTTATTTGTAAAATCTTTAGGATTTTGTGTGTCACTTCATTAAGCCAGTATCTCAGTAAATATGCCACCCTGCACGTGCAGCCAGGAGAGAGTTCTAAGGGAGACTCAGAGGTCTCTATGGGAGTCTCGAGTGGATCTGTGGCTAGGAAATGGACTTGGGAGAAGTAAGTGACCACAACAGGTGTGAGAAGGGCTCAGCAGTATGGACAACTTCGGTGTGTCAGCCTAGGAAATTCCATACTTCTATTACACATTGTTGTGCCCCAGTAACTAAGACAGTACTGGAAAGGGGATACCTTCAGGTTAGAATCATGCCTTTCTCTGCAAGGCTGGAAAAGATATATGACAAGATTCTCTGACATTTAAGTTACATCCTCTTCACCCATAAAAGATTGGATACACCATATATGTATGTGGTTTTTTGAGGTAGGGTCTCTCTCTAGCCCAGGCTGGCCTGTAATGCACTCTGTAGTTTCAGGATGACCTTGAACTCTCAGCGATCCTCCTACCTCTGCCTCCCATGTGCTGGGACTTTAAAGGCATAAGCTACCACACCTGGCTGCCTCAGATATTTTTAAGCATTTGACTGGTACACTGTCGAAGTGATAATTCATTAATTTCTTGCATACTAGAACAAAATCAACAGTTCTGAGTGGTTGAAAACAGACTCTAGAATGTATAGCATCTAGTATTTTACCTAAAGTTACTACACTTAGGAAGGAATAAGAAAACATAGAACATAAAAATGAAATAGAGTTGGCAGAAACATTGTTGGACCATTCATATGTAGGGTTTGTCAGTCAGAATTTAAAGAACCTGTGATAAACATAATCAACAAATTAAAGAAATTATGTTAGAAGCAGTGTAACACCAGGGTTGGGCTGCTCATCAGTACCTTCTCATATGTTGAGAACAAACTTTTAAAAATATTTTTACTTATTTATTTGAAAGCAGAGAGACAGAGAGACAGAGTATGAGAGACAAAGAGAGAGGAAGAGAAAGAGTATGGGCACACCAGGGCTTCCAGCCACTGCAAATGAATTTTGGATATATGCACCATTTTGTGCATCTGCTTATGTGGTTCTAGAGAAACAAAACCTAGGTTGTTTGGCTTTTCAGACAAGCATGTTAGCCGCTGAGCCACCTCTCCATCTTGAGAACATATTTTTAACATGCCAAGTGCAGCGATGCCCTGGAATAAACGCACTGACTATTGAAGCCATCTAACCAAGAGTGAGCGTACTGCCTCTTGTGATTGCCACTGCTGAAGCACGCTGTCATCTGGTGTATGTACAGCGCAGCAGAAACAGTAATACATGAGTGAGGGATCAGCAGTATGTGATCAAAGACAGGGAACTTTGTCTCTGAAATTCTTGTAAGCATTTGCTCAAGGGGAAGGACTTAGGGGAAAGATCAGTGAACTCTTTTGACTTGAAACACAGACACAGACTCGGACACACACACACACACCATTTACCATTCACAGATGTTATCATTCTAAATTCAACTGTTGCTTTCAATATTGCTGTGGGAAATTCATTGGTTTCAACATCAGCTGCTAACAGCCTGGTCACCAAATGTCACAAACACATTATTCTGGGCCATGAGTACAACCTGGTCACTGAGGAGGTAAAACAAGAAGCATGGCTCCTGCTCACATCCGTATGTCAGTATCCCTTGTCAGTACTGATCATCTAGACTACTCAGCGGCAAAGGAAAACTAAGGCATAGGAAACCTGATTACATAAACAGCCTGAATACATGGTTGTAATTAATTATAGTGCATATGTTTGAGTTAAGTTATAGGATCAAAGTAGGCTCTTAACAGAAATGGCAACCCACAGAAATATTCCACAGAATTATGTGCACTGTCCATAAGAAGGGTCCTCACAGTTCATTCTCATATCAAGAAAGAAGATTTGAGAGAAAGACGGAGAATTGGTGAAGTGAGGTCCTCCTGCAGCAGGCAGGGGATCACTTGGGGAGTGCAAAAAGCAGGATTCATTTCTTTGAGAGAAGAGGTTTGTCCCTCTGAGGTAAGGGAAGGGAATAAAGGCTTGTTCCGAGATGAGAATTCAGCTTCAGGCAGAAAAGCTGCTGGGAACCCCGCATCAGATGGATCTGACGATGGAGGAAGCAATGTTATCTGTAAACATGAATAAGGAAATTTTTACTGAAGTTAGAAAAAAATCTAAAAGGAAGAGTCAGCAATAAGTAAACTAGAGCTTAGCTTTAATTTGAAGCCATCATTGGCTTGTTAAGAATAAATTGCATATACGTTAAAGTTAAGCCTGTTCAAGGACAGGATTATTTTCTTTTTTTGACTTTTTATTGACAATTTTCATAAGTAAAGACAGTATACCATGGTCCTACTTCCCTCCTACCAGCCCCTTATGCCTGTCTCAGATCCCCTTCCATTGAATCCCTTCTTCTTTCCAACTGGTCTCCCTTCAATTTTGATGTCATCATATTTTCCTTCCTACCGTGCAGGTCTTCTGTAGGTAGTGTCAGTCATGAATACCGTGGCCACTTTGTGTCTGGAAGATGGCAGTGTAGACCATGTTTCCTTGTGTTATTTTATTTGTATACTATGTCATCTCATTTACTTTCTATATGCACAGTCTTGGTGTTTTGTTTTGTTTTTGTTTTTGTTTTTTTTTGATTCAAAAGTTAAAAATAAGAAATAGGAACTAGTAAGGACTACAAATGGGAAGAGTGCAGGGTGAGCATGATGAGGTGGCAAATATCCCCTGTAGTCAAGCAAAAAATAGAAAACACCAGAATTGAGAGCAGTACACATGAGGATTGAGTCAGGTACATAGGAAAAGCAGCTGGGCAAAAAGATTTTAATTATAGTAAGGAAGAGAGTAACTATCTGTAACTATCAGATTTATGAAGTGAACTTCTTACTGTCACCAGTTAATGCAAATAGTCAAGCAATAAGGTGATATGTCCTTCAAATACTTTAGAGGATAAGAGTGCCTCATGTCCATGGATAAAAATGCCACCATAGAATCATGAGCTTAAATTTTTAGGGCTGGAGCAGGCTTTAAAAAGCCACACCAGCAAATTTCAACCCATTGAAGTCTCCAAGAGACCGAACCCCCAGCTTGCTTTGCACACAACTTCTCCCCCCTTTCAAGAATTGCCCCTGCCATGCATGCTGCCTCTGCCATTCATAGGAAGATGCCTCCATTGTTTTTATTCTAAATATCTAATTGACTTTGGTGCTTAGGATAATGTCAAATGACAAAGAGCGTGCACCAAATTTCACTATGATAAAAAAAATTTTAATGCGATCTAAAGAGGTAATTTATCTTGGCACTGCCTCTTATACAAGCTCCAAAGGTCAACTTTAAAATACTTTTCTTATTTTAAAGAAAGAAGTTTTCTTTTTACATTTTCACTGAGGTGGAAATCAATAGCATAATGCTTTCAAATAATGGTGTGGCTGGAATGTTTTCATGTGCAAGAGACTAATTAAATAACTGATTTTGTCATTATGACTTGGCTGATATTAGGGAAATTGGCAATGTCTGCCTCATTAAGCTGCATTTGAGAAGGGCATCTTCTATTTTTCTGGTTTACTGTTCAGAATAAAAGAATTCTCAGCATCATGTCAACTTTTCCTGACATTGCCCATAGACCACACTGGTGCCAGACAGCTGTGGTGCCACCACAGCTAATCTGATTAAAGTCCAAAAGCTAAATAGTATCTGGTTATGCTAAATCAATACTAGAACTGGGAGGCTCGATTTGAATATGAGCCCAAATATTTTTTCCTCTTTCATTGACTGACCATGGAAATACAGATTAAGGCCCGAAGTGACTGGTTGCTAAAAACAAATATTAAATCCGTTATCAAGCCAGTGAGAGGTTGTATGAGAGAGTGTGAGTCATTCCAGCCCTCTGGGTCTTCATTTTGTCATCCACAAACTAGACAGATTAGACCACATGATCTCCAAGGATCTTCTGATCTAAAATTATATTAAGGAACCTGTAATAGCCCCTAGGGTGTGCTGACAACCAGAAGTTATATGGGCAGTTGCCAAACAGCACACATAGCTAAATGGACTTTTGTATATTTCATTATTTAATTTCCTTTTTTTTCTCAGCCATCACTTTACCCACTAGGCAACTCACTGGCCTCTCTCCTCCTTTCAAAGGTTTCCACCCTTGCCCCAATCAGTGAAGAAAATCAAACATGTTGGGAATGAACTCAGGAGGCCACATGGTGGAAGTGAAGGGGAAATGGCTGTCATTTCCCCTAAGTGCAGTGGTTCCTCAAATTTATAGGTTAACCCTTTGAGAACATGATAAACTTATAAGTTGTCCCTTCACAGAAAAATCCCACAATCAAAAATTCCATTTTGGGGGCTGGACTGGTTGCTGAGTGGTTAAGTCCCTAGTCTGAGAAGCCTAAAGACCCAGGTTTGGTCCCCAGGACTCATGTAAGCCAGATGCACAAGGTGGCACTGGTGTCTGGAGTTTATTTGAAGTGGCTGGAGGCCCTGGTATTCACATTATTTCTCTCTCAAATAAATAAAATATTATTTTTAACAATCAACTTTAATTTCAGAGAAAGCATGAACTCCTCTTGGGCCAACTGTGCCCTTCTTAAATATTCTTCATTTGATGAATAGTGGTTTACTTGGTAGACTTTTTAGATGTTGTTGTGGAAGGAGTCAGGGCTTCAGAATCAGCCCTCAATTATGAAATATTATGTAAGATGGTTAATCACTGTGAATCTCTTTTCTTGCCCTTAAAAATAGGAAGATAATCCCTTTAAAGCACTGTGGGTTACATGAGATAAAATACATGTATTAGCTTAACCTCGGTTTGGTACATAGGGGGCATTGGACAAATCTGTCCTACTTTCTTTTAAAGGATATAGTATTTTCTATTAAGGTTTTGTAAAGCAATTAGTCAAATTTCAGAATCACTGTGTTGTGTTAAAGAAAGCAATGATCATAGCATCAGCCCTTCCACAGTAACCTCTGCACTTTGGAATCACGGAGAGCTGCCCAGGGGCCTGGGGGTATCTTCAGGGTCTTGGTCAGCTCTGTCCACACGGTGGGCTCCATCCTGACCATGAAGTCCCCAAGCACCAGTCTCTGCTGTCTTTCTCATCAAGTCTTGCCTCTCCAGTATTTCTATCCTGAATACCTTGCTTCTTCTTCAACCCTCCCCAAGTGCTGTGAGTGACATGTCACTAAAGGAAAACTAGTTTTTCCTCTACCTCCAACTTCCTCAGTGCTGCCTTCAGCATTTGTCACCCGAACAAGTGACTAATTGAAGGAAATGAATGGAGTTTAGTGATGCACTGCTAAATCATTGCTTGTTAAGCAATAGCTATGTATATCTCCTTGGTTATACTTTGAGGAAAGGAAAACATCATTGGTGAGAGCAGCCCTCATGCTGTATCAGAGAAGTCCCTCACTATTGCAATGCTAGACTGAAAGTTTTTTTTTTTTAAAAGAAAGTTTTAAAGTACTGTTGTAAAATGAGGCAAGTGTGTGGAAATGTATATTATTCCAGCCCATCATATTCATCGAAGACATGAGAAAATAAGCAATGGCAGAGAAAAACTGAAGTAGAACTGAAAAGTTTCCTTCCTTTGTTCTCAGTATTTAACATTCCCCAAATCACAACCCAGCCTCCCCAGGTCTGTACTGAGAAAGGTGAGAGAACTCTCCAACCAGATGTATCTACCCTACATTGTGGGCAAAAATAAAGCTCCTCACGCAGTGACCTGAGAGTGGCCAGAGAACTTGGAGTACGATGGGTGTGACTGGGTCACAGACAAAGCCACAAGCTAGGAACTGGGACAGGGCGGGGTTCTCCACTCCAATCACACTGACTGTGGTTGAAGAAAGCAGTCGCTCATGATTGATCATCTGGAAGACAGCTCCACACTTACACAGAGTGCATAGACTAAAGTTTCTATCTCTGTACACAGGGGGAGAAGATAAATTCTGCAAATACATTTTTTCCATTCATTAATTATATCATAGAGACTTGCATCATAAGAACTGGAAGAGAGAAGGGTGGTAACAGGATTTTCAACAGATGATAGATAGATAGATAGATAGATAGATAGATAGATAGATAGATAGATAGATAGATAGATAGATAGACAGACATAGATAGTAGATGACAGATAGATAGGAGGTAGGTACATATACTTTTGCCTAGCTTCTGGGTCCTATAACCTCTGTCCAACATCCTCTGGAATTCTAAGGACCAGTGGTATCTTGGTTTAGCTATTTGATTGGATCTGCTTGTTTCTAGTGCCTGCAAGTCATTCCTTTATCCAAATCCTTGCATTATAAAAATAAATAAAGTGCCTAGCTCTAGAGGCTAGAATAATATCTGCTGTCATGATTCCAATGAGGAGTCTCCTCTTCGTACCTGAATCTCTGCTCAGCTGTGTGGGGCCTGTGGTCTCCTTCACCCTCCCTCCCCGCAAAGCCTGAGGACCCACCAGAACCTAGTGCATTTGGGGCAGTGTTGTGATCTTGCATAGTGGTGGAGAAGGGTAGAGGGGGAAGCTCATCTAATTTCTAACTATGCATTTTCAATTTTCCATTGATGCTTCTTGTCATGGAAGGTCTCCCCTACCACAACTTAAAAATTCTAACTTTCCTAACAAAGATTTAAGCTTAGATGTAAATTTGTTCCCTAAAAATAACATTTTTCCTTACTGAGCAAGATGCTAGATTATTATTGCAAAAATAATTTCACAGTGGATCATTTTACATGCTTAATTCCTATTAAACTATGCACCAACAAACCATCATTCACATTTTTTCATGATTCTTCACAAACTGATGCATCCAGTCAGCTTTTGTTTCATTGTTCTGAGCTTCTGTGCCAAGACTCAAGTAGCTGACTTTGAGACCAAGCCTGGCCTTTGTGTCAAGGCAGCACCAGGAAGAAGTGTCCAGATATGGGTTTATTTTCTCTATTGTCATGACAACAACAGTAAACTAGCAGTGCAGCAAGTGGGCAACTAAACATACTTTTTTTTTTTTTTTTTTTGCAAATTAACCTCCTCAATTCTCCCCTAAGCATATTGAAATTTTGAACCAATTGTGAATTTTGAACCAGAAGCTTAGCTTGGCCAACAGCTTCAATAATTTGAAATACAAATACTTTCATAGTCATTTAGCACCTTTTGATCTTCTTAGGAGAACATTTGAAGAAAAATGTATCTTGAAACATGTCAAAGAAAGGAGTGGACAGGGTAGAGATTACCACAAAAGAAATTAGTAAATATCCTCAGACAGGATAGAAGAGAAACAGGAGGGAGTTGTCATGGAATGCAAGGTGCAGAGAGAACAAATGTGTTAGCTGTATCTAATAAGATGGCAACATTAGATTTAGCACTAAGGTCACTTAAGACCTTGGCCAGAGATGTTAGAACACATCGCCCTATCCTTTACCTTAAAACTTGCCTCCTACAAGTCTGCCTTATCTTTTGCTGGACCATTTATGTCAAAACATGCTGGGGTCTTCTTCTAATAACAACCTAGTTTCTCTTGTCTCTTCTCAAGGTTACACTGCTTATGTCATTTATGATGCAGTCCACAGTGAGCGGGCTTCTGCCTCATAGCCTCCCCCAGCTTCCAGTAATATACAGGCAGCGAAACGCTACACACACATTTTTTTTTTTTATTCTGACAACAGAATCTTTTGGCACCATCTGTCTCTTGGTAATTCTCCCTGCTCATCCTTTGATGAATTCTCTCCCTCCATCCAATTTATGAACGTCACAGTTTCCTGGATTTTTGTCCTGGAGTCTTTTCCATGTTCTCTAAACTTTCTTCATAGGTGATCCATCTGGTGCTGGGCTTTAAATGCCTCTCATAGTCTGGAACTCTTAGATTTACATCAGTCCATGATTTTCACTAGATATTTGATTGATCCACACATGCCTACTAAAGTACATAAGCAGGAAAAATGCTTACACATCTGTAACAAAAATAAGAATGAAAAAATTAGATACCATATACTTGAGTGGAATGGAAAGGGAAAAATAGCCAAAAAAGCACATGAAAAAATAACTTTATTAGTAATTGAACATCAAATTAAAACTTAATACAAAGCTGGGCATGGTGGCGCATGCCTTTAATCCTAGCCAGAGGTAGGAGGATCACCGTGAGATTGAGGCCACCCTTAGACACACAGTGAATTCCTGGTCAGCTTGAGCTACAGTGACACCCTACCTCAACAAACAAAAACAAAAGCAAACAAAAAAAAAAAAAACTGAATACATTCAAGCAAAATGGTGGTCCACCACGCTGATGAGTAATGTTAGAGAAATGTATACTTACAGATCATTTTGAGAGAATGTCTGGGTCAGCTTGTAAATACATGGCCAAAGGCAGATCCCAAGTGCTTTTTGGACACACTGCCATTTCCAGAAATTTGTCACACAATAGTCCCACAAGTATGTGGTAAGCATGTAGATTTTCTACCATAGTTTATAAGAAGAAAAATCTGGAAGCAAGTTAAATATTAATCAAGAATGAGTGATATAAATAATGTGTTATCTGGATATGAAAATATGCACAAATGACATGGCATGATATTTGTTTTTATAACTAAGAACAATGCTACATTGTATTTTTTTTGCTTATGTGTGTGTGTGTGTGTGTGTGTGTGTGTGCATTTCACTATCAACTAATCAGAAATATAACAGGTTAC
Source organism: Jaculus jaculus (assembly GCF_020740685.1). Lineage (NCBI taxonomy): Eukaryota > Metazoa > Chordata > Mammalia > Rodentia > Dipodidae > Jaculus > Jaculus jaculus. The sequence continues at coordinate 32,683,347 of NC_059108.1, forward strand.
ATTTTCCCACCCAGCTTTTTTAATTCCTTTGACTTTTTAGTTATTGTTAAGTAATATTGCTCTTGTACTATCTGATTAATTCTATTACTAATAAGGACACATGTATTGTAAACACATATTTACAACTCATTCAAGCTTCTTTATTTCACTTTTAAAATAAAATATGTTACCACAACTTTTAAAAACAGCATATAGCACACACTTTGGATTAAGGCCTAAGATACAGTGAAACTCTTCTCCTGAGGTAAGACAGATTTCTCAGGTCTCAGCACAGTTGGATTCATAGATCATGTCTCATAAGGTGATCAGTAACCTGATTATTCAGATAATCTGTAAAATAGGACAATGAAAAATTATGAAATGTCAATGCTTTGCCTTATTACATGAATCAATAATGCATGATGCTCACTTAGTGGAATTTCATTGAAAACGATACTCATCCTCTGTTAACATCAGAAAAATTGAACTGCTGAAATAGAAGATCTGGTAGCTAGGAATTCTTATGAAGACAGAAGCCGCCTTTCTTACTTTGCATCATGAACGTTCCAAGGCCTCAGTAAGTATGCATCACACACACTGCTGTGACAGAGAAGCAGTCTCCTGTGGGATTTTGATGCAAGAAGATGCATTGGGGGAGCAACTGGGGAGAGTTTTCACCTGCTGGATGCTCTAAAAGCAAGAATGTAGGAAGATGGAGATAAGGACACTAACTAGTAGCTAAAGATTTGCATTCATGGCCTGGAAAGGTGGCTTGGTGGTTAAGTCGCTTGGCTGTAAACCCTAAGGACCCAGGCTCAATTCTCCAGTACTCATGTAAGCCAGATGCACAAGGTAGCACATGCATCTGGAATTTATTTGCAGTGCCTGAAGGCCCTGGTCTTGCCCATTCTCTTTCTTTAATCCCCCCCTCTTTCTCCCTCAAATAAATAAATAAAATTTTTTTAAAAATTACATTTTTTTTTTTTTTTTTTTTTTTTTTTTTGCTTTTTCGAGGTAGGGTCTCACTCTGGCCCAGGCTGACTTGAAATTCACTATGGAGTCTCAGGGTGGCCTCAAACTCACAGCATCCTCCTACCTCTGCCTCCCTCGTGCTGGGAGGCACGATGTGCACCACCATGCCCAGCTAACATTTATATTCTTGATTTAGTGACTGAAGATACTATAAATTGATTTCAAGAAAATGTTGGCTGTTAGGTAAGCCCTGTACGCATTTCCTCCAACTGTGACTTCAGTATCATAATCCCTCCTCTTGTCTTCTTCCTGAAGAACAGTGCACAGCTCTTCAGTGCTGTTCATGCTCACACCAATGCTCAGCTTTAACACTGAGGCCACCGTTAAGGAGGAAATAGGAGGCATCCAGCATCTCAGCCCGCTTCTCCTCACCCTTCTAAAGTTACCTTCCTACTTGCCCCTTAAGAAAGATGCAATCAGCCTTCTACCCATGGCTAACTCTCACCTGTGTGATTGTACAAAAGGCCTCAACTTCTTATGATACCACCAGGGCACTAGCCTCCTCTCTTCTTCATCCATAGTTGTCCTTTCTCATATCCCAAAACTGAGCCTTTCCAGTCCTGAATGACAGCTTTTCCCTGGTCCTATATGTGATCACCATCTGCCCTATCTCTCCTTAGCTTTGCTTCTTACACGTTCTGCTGCACACATTTTCCCTTCCCAGGCATCATTCGAACCCTAACTCTACCTGCTGCCCCCAGCACTCATGGGTACTGCTCAGGTAGCTGCTCTCACTATTACTATTGCCACGGTCACCATGCATCACCACCATCATCATCAGAGTGCCTAGTCAGCTTCTGTCTCACCCATTAATCTCACAAGAATCTAGAATGAGAATTCAATAGCTCTGAGATAATCATGTTTTGATGACTTCAGAGTAACTCCAAATTCCTTAACACCGTTCAGAACCTTTCCTCTGCATATTTGTCTTTTGCCATTGTTTATTCCAACCAGAAGAATTTGCTCTTTAGCTCTGTTCTGGTCCTGTTGTCCACAGTACTTGCCTTCCCTAGGCCAAGCAGCGTTCAGCACAGAATGGGACTCAGTAGTTCTAAATCTTTTAGGTTAAAATAGCATGCAGTCTCTTCACTTTAATGTCTGTGAATTGTTGAAATGACAATGAGTATAGCTGCTAGAATCCTATGAATTTTTCTTTACATCTGTCTAAGAAAGCTATGTACCATAGTTATAATACTGTGGCTTTTCTTTTGAAAGCCTTTTAATATCTTTGTATGTCTTTTGTAAGTATTTTATTTATTTATTTATTTGCAAGGAGAGAGAGAGAGAGCATGCCAGGGCCTTTAGCCACTGAGAACAAGCTCCAGACACATGTGCCACTTTGTGCATCTGGCTTTATGTGGGTACTGAGGAACCAAACCTAGGTCGTTAAGTTTTATAGTCAAGAGCCTTAACTACTGAGCCATTTCCCTGGCCCCTCTTTATATATCTTTTTACAGCAATGTCTTTAAACTAGTGTCTGACTATTAAATGAGAAAATTGAGTTTAAGAAAAAAATTTTTAAATTATTTTAGGTACCTTCCTAAAATTTTTATATTCCCATAGTTTATATTACTATTGTTATGATCATTGAAATGATGTATATAATTTGACATATTAGAATAGATAATATGCAGTATGGTGTAATGCATGTATATCTTACCTAACAACAGAAATTTTCCCCCAAACAAATCAAATATACTTAGTTTTGCAATCCCTTACCTCTTGAACAAGAAAAGAATTGTAGTATTAAAGTGAGTAAGGGTCTTTATCTTAAAATATATTTCAACAATTATTAATATATCATGCGAACTGTCATCATTTATCCAAAAGTGGCACTTTGGATTATTAATTAGGCTGCATTCTTATGTATGACATACATAATAATAGATAATAAGCAACTTAACCTGATAACTCATTTTTGGGATTTTGCCATGACATAGCATAAGTGGCATTAAAGTAAGAAAATCTGCATATAAAAAATTATAACAACTTGTCAATAGAATCCCAAGGTTTTTGTTAAGTATTCTTGATCATAGCTCACATTTTGATGTGTTTAGAACACACTGCGCATCATGGGCTGATTTTCTAAATGACACTTCAGACTCTGTCAGCTTTCTGCGTCTATGTCTGTAACTATATCTTTGTATTTAGGAACTCCATAAACAGTACTTCAGAATCCTAGTGATATGTTTCCCAGTAAGTAAAGATGAATATATTCAAGTATTCTATCATTTTAATTGAGTGTTCTGTAGATTACTACTAAGGCATTCTGTATAAAATAACTAAAGTGCCTAGTTTGAAGAGACCACCCATTTGATCCTATACATGGTATCAGGTCCTCTTGTGTGCTTAAGAAGATCACTCAAAAACTATAAGTATAACTCAGAAGTAGAGTGCCTGCCTAGCTTGCATAAGGCCCTAATTTAGGTACTAAAAACCTTCCACCAAAATTTAATTATTATTATTATGTGCAAAAGGAAATAATATAAACATATCCAGACCTATTTATAGACTTTTTCACAAATATATCCTCTTTCATCATTCTGAACTTAAAAAAATAAAATTTTATTTTGGAATTATATTAAATTCATAAGCAAAGTTGCCAAAAAATTAAAGAGAATACCCAGTAGGAAAAGATAATGGGTGTAAAAAGACACAGAACACCAAGGAAAATAGTCCCACCTTTTGTGTTTATGTTGCAAAAAGGGAGGCATGGTATAAATTTAGTACTACAATGTTGCCACATAAATATTAAGCATGTATAATTAGTAATTAAATTTAGAACACAGAAGTAGAAATTAAAGGAAAGATAATAGTGTCATGAATTCTAAACACAAAACTCATTTCTAGAAATCCTGTATGAAATGACTGACTATAGGCAATGATGTCCAGGTGGCCTAGAGCAGAGGCTGACTGATCAATAATTGATAATAGTCTATAGTAGGTAATGGGCATTGAGGAGAATCTGAAGAAATTAAATTTAATCTGAAGGTTCAAAACACCAACAGCAACAACATTAACAGCTGGCATTAACCATGACCCTGGCCAATCACTGGCATGGCCCACACATGGATTATACACTAAGAAACATTTGCCAAATGAGAATTTGAGCAACTGAGTGGTAAAAAATGAGAAACATTTGCCAAATGAGCATTTGAGCAACTGAGTGGCCAAAGCCTCATGGCAAATGTTTGCATGCTACATGATCGGTGCTCCACACCCTGTCTTTACTGCTATGATTTCAAATAGCCTGCATCTGGAAGTTCCACTGGAAACCGAGATCCTTGTGAAATAGAAAATGACATGAGTTGGACAGATCAGAGCGGAGAAGAGCAAGACCAGGCATTCTAGGCAGTGAAAAGAGTTTAGCATGAAGTCAGAACAGAAAACCGCTCTTAAAATGGGGAAAACTGCCAAACAGCAAGGACCAAGAGCCATGGCAAGGAGATAGAGCAAACAGATTTCATTATAAGCATCTGAAGGGGGGCATGACCAGGCGGCCAATGTTGAAGCCTGGGGGCAAGACTTGCAGCTCATCCATCCTGAAGACACCTTGTCTTGTCTTCCTTCCGCTTCTCAACTTCCTTGTAACACCAAGGTATTACGCAACCCTGGACTTGACTGGCTAGAGTGGTTACCACCTGCTGTTGCCATCATCCTGCTTGTGCTGGTGACGATGGGTGGGGAGGTGGACATTTGAATGGAAAATTCTTTTTCTTTAAGCTAAATTCAAATTTCTGTGAGAACCGATAGGAATACAGTTTCTCAGCAAGGAAATCCAGACTGTTCGAGTTCTAAAGTGAGAAGAGAATTTTCATGCCCCTCCCACAGGGCCAAGCCAGCTGTCCAAGGGAGGGCCGTGGGGGCTTGAGGCAACAACCCAGACATTGCCTTTTATTCAGACATAAGGAAAGTCTATTGGGAGCCACTGCATTTACCAACTTGGTTGCTAAATTCATCAGAAGACAGTCTCAAGAACATTCATATTTGGATTTGAACATAACAGCTTATTAAAAAGGGATTCTTCTATAAGATATCTACACATAAAATATTAAAAACAGACATGGCATTTGGACAAGTGTTATTGAGTATCTGGGTCCTTAATAACAATACTACAGCATTGCATTGACTAGGCTTTTTTTCCTATAAGTTTCCAGTGAATTAGTCTCTAACCTTTATTCAGCCTATTGTTTGATCAGAATAGTGGTGTAATATATACATTACTGATCCCAGGGTTCAAAACAATATCTCTGTACTTTATAAGCTATGACAGGGTAAAGTACCTGACCTGTATCAGCCTCACTGTTCTCATCTATAAAATGGGGATGGAAATAATATCACATACAGTATATGGGTTAAATGAATTGTTGAGATCTCAGAATAGCACCTGCTGTTTTGTAGGTGACTCAAAAATACAGTTATAGTCCAAACTTTTTTCCTGTGGTTCTAGTCAAAAGTTTGGGCTATTCCCTGACTCCTCTCTCTTTCCTCAATCCACTACTTCCATTCAACAAGCACAGCCAGTCCTGTCCCCTGAGCAGAACTTGACACCATCTCCTCTCTCTGGAAGGGTTTCTACCCGTCTTCAGATTTCTCCTCTTACTTGGCATGCACTATTCTTTCCAGTGTGCACTAGAAGTGGATCTTAATTCACAAAAGTAGGAATCTAGTACAGCTCAAACTATTTTCCACAACCCTTTGCTATTTTGAAGTTATGTGGAACCTGTTGGGATGGCCAGAAATATAAGCCTATTCACTTGGGAGGTTCAAGTGCCAGTCCTCAGGTGGGGCAACAACAAGTGAGCATCCTACCCCGCAGCCTCGCTGGCGGCCACACGACCTCTGCAGTTGCGACACAGCATCGCTGGTCAGCTCTGCACTGTCTTGGTTGTGCTCGGATGCCCCCGTCTCTCCTAGGCTGCCTGTGAAGCCACAGTTTCCTCCTTGCTGCACAAAATCATTTTCTTCTTGGAGTCTTATCTCGCCTTCAGATGGCTCTTTGGAAAGGTTGTGTCATTCAGATAGCAGAGCTCATCTCCTCTATCTTCTCACTTCCCTTTACTCTCTGCCCTCTCTTGTTATTCTCTTATGTGCTTATAAGACTATCCTTCTTGGGCTGGAGAGGTGGCTTAGCGGTTAAGCACTTGCCTGTGAAGCCTAAGGACCCTGGTTCGAGGCTCAATTCCCCAGGACCCACGTTAGCCAGATGCACATAGGGGGCCCCACACACATCTGGAGTTCATTTGCAGTGGCTGGAGGCCCCGGTGTGCCCATTCTCTCTCTTTCTCTTTCTCTCTCTCTGTCGTTCTCAAATAAATAAATAAAACTAAACTAAAAATATAAAAGACTATCCTTCTTGCTGTACACTTCTGCCCAAAATATTTTTCTACTACTTCTCTTCCTAGCACGTCTTCTAATCTCTAACTGACCCTGAGGCAATTTTGGATCAAAAGAGCCAGAGAGAGAATTTATATTTTTCAACTTGCCATATTACTTTCTTGAGGGAGTGAGCAGAGGGTTTGCTGTCTGAGATGAGGAAGGAATACTGAAGAATTAGAGAACATGCAGCTGACATATCACCTCACTTCATAGTGAGTGTACAGACTGGCTACAAGGCCTAAAACACCAACTGAACCTATGTTACTCCCTTAGGTGCAAAGTGTCACTTATAAACATCTGGGTGTTTTCTACAAGTCTAGGCAAGTTCTAGCAAGCTCATAGCCTCCTCTTTCCCTGTTACTGCCTCAATCCTCTGCAGTGTTGGGCCACATTCAACTTATCCTTTGTGAGAACAGAGATGATAATTCTATAGATATGAGCTATAACCTGAGAGAGCACTTATACATAGCTTCCCTCAAGCCATGTCATCAAAACCCCAGGAACAAGCAGCTATTGCTGGCCCATACATAATACCATTACTATTAAACATTGCTGTCACCTCATATTTTAAAGACTTAGAACCAAAAAGATACAGAAATATCTCACTAATATTTTGTAATGCTTCCATTTTTTTAGTGTAGAGTTCCAAATAAAACTATTACTAAAATTAAGTTCATCTGTTTCTTTTAAAATATACGTCATTTAAATTGGACATTTAAAGTTGCATATGGCTCATTTACATTGCATTTCCATTGAATAATGCTGCTCCAGATTGTGTCTATAAGAGGAATAACCTCGACCACAGACTTCAAAGAAAGGTCAGATCTTCTGCCCCATCCTGTCCTGAAATCTGACATTTATGAAGCTCTGACATAAACTTCAGATAGGCTCAGCCTTAAATTAGACCAACTCTATACATATATACATAGCTCATATTTTTTTCCAAGCGAAGTCATTCCTTTCCATTTTTAAACATGTTCTGATCCAAGCCCCATAAGCATTCTGAAATTTTGATTACCAGTTCCAGGTACCCCCCCCCCCAATTATTCTTAAATAATACAACTTCCTCTTGTAACGATCTGGTGCTTCCATTCTTTCTTCATCATGACCATTCAGGGAACTGTCAAACAAGCAATGTTAATATCACACATTCCCATGAATTCCAAATTCAGTCCTCCAACATACAGCGTCTCTTATGTGGGTCAGCAGGATTTCACATGCAAACATTCATCTGAGGAAGGAACAAAACTGCCTTAATCCCCTGTTAATGAAAACTCTGTGCGCCAAGCTCACGGAGACTGATCAGCCCATCAGCCTGCACCGCTTGTCTGAGGTGCAAACGCATGAACAGTAATCTGTACATAGGCACACAGTGTCCTCACTGTGAACACAGGGACATAATTTTGTGGTACATCGGAGCAACTCTTTTTGTACTACAGACAAAGGGAATAAGAACTGCCGTCTACAGCCTGGCATGCTCTTAGAACTCAGGGCCCTTACCTCTGCTAGGTTACAGACACTAAGATACACACTGGTACTAGGAAGCCTTCCAGGTGTTAAGATAAAATTGAGGTCAGTTACAGTGCTTTCCTTTCATAACAGAAAATCTAATTAAAAGTTAGTTGAAGAGAATAGTGAGGCTGGCTTCAGAGAACTTGCGATCCAGTAGTGAAAAGAATCCATTGGGATGACTGTTTTTGGTTCTCGCCACCATTTCCTCAGTGCCTGCTCTGTCCTTGCTCATCTCTTCAGTTACTGTCAAAATATAACAGTCAGTAGCTCCTGAGCTATGTGTTTTCAGATACAAGTCTAGCAAATCAACCCAGACCCAATTAGTGTGACCTGGAGATGAGATGCCACCAGTTTAAGCCAATCAGACCCCACTCCCAGACACAAGAGAGAGTCAATTCCAGCTAAACAATATGCTGGGAATTTGAAGGTGTTTTGGCAAAGGGGAAAGGGGAAAATAAAAAAGTAAATTCTAAACAGCAACAACAACCAATACATATACACACACATATTATATATGTAATACACACACAACTTCCTCTGGTGCTTATTGTGGAGAAATTTCCAATATTTCAATAGATTTTTGTACTTTGCATGTAGAGGTTGTTTAGAGGTATCTCAAGGTCTGAGGGGAATGCACCATTATATTCCCAAGCCCATTCCTCCAACATTAAACTAGTCCTTCTTTTGTCTGCTTGATATATTGGGCTTCTTAGGAGATTTACTTTAAAGAAAGTGCTTTGGTACTGAAATAGACTTTAAACCACTCTCATGTACAATACTATTGCACTGCCAAAATTGCCTACCTTAATTTTTATAATTGCTTCTTTTTGATTTTTTAAGTATATATATATATTTTATTTTTATGTATTTATATAAGAGAGAAAGAAAGAGAGAGAGAGAGAGCAAGAGAGAGAGAATGAACACATCAGGGCCTCCACCCACTGCAAACAAACTCCAGAAACATGTGCCACCTTAAGCATCTGCCTTACCTGGGTCCTGGGTAATCAAACCTAGATTCTTTGGCTTTGCAAGCAAGCACCTTAACTGCTAAGCCATCTCTTCAGCCCAAATTTCTTCTTTTTAATTCAAGAACTTTCTATGATGTGTCTTCCATTGTAAACTGAACAGAATCATATCATAGATTTATCTATTGACACTTTGGGCATGTATGAAACTTCAATTTCATGGTCCCTGTTTTCATGCTTCTGATATTTTTCTGGTAATAAACATGGTAAATAGATATGTACATCACAGACATTATTTCTCATTCTCTGTTACTAAACTAACAGTAGAGTACAGTTTCTGCCCCTCTCAAACTTTTAGAACTCAGCTTAGAGGTTACGAGTAAACAATTACAGTTCTTAACAGAGTATATCCACCAATGATTTCCGCAAATAATGCTAACAAGCTTGGGCTAGACAGAGAGAGGCTCACCTATGATAACAGAAGTAAGGCTGGACAGAGGGAGGCTCACCTGTAATAAGGGAAGTAAGGCTGGACAGAGGGAGGCTCATCTGTAATGATTAAGTAAAGCTATACAGAGGGAGGCTCACCTGTCATGAGGGAAGTAAGGCTGGACAGAGGGAGGGTCACCTGTAACCCTGTCTCACAGAGGCTCCAGGTGATCATGGGAGCTCTGGACCTGTATGGCTCATCCAAGTTGTTCCAAACTGAGTAAGGGTCTGCCCTGCATAGGAACCAAGCATTGGATGCAGAAAAACATCCTGGAGAGGGTGAACACCCTCAGCACAGCAGATCCTCAGCCACAGGCAGTGCTAGGAGAGGGGCACCCCTCAGAGCCAACTCCAGCCAGCATGCCCCACAGCCGCAGGAGTAAGCACTTCATCTCTGAAGGAGGACTGGCACAGCGCCCCACTGTCAGGCCCAGGGAGAGCTTCGAGGAACAGAATGACAATCATGTATTCAAGGAGTACTGAAGACTGCTGTCTCATACCTCATTTGCCATTCACACAAATTATTTCTGGTAACTTAGCATGCATGGCTGAATACAGTAAAAGGCATTTCTTGATACAATGAAAGAACAAGTAATGGAAGGTTGATGCAATAGAAAACATGAAAGAGGTTTCCTTTCCTATGCCTATGAGATTAATCCTTAATTAGTATCTATGTGTCAAAAGAATGTTAATGAAGGAAGCACAGACAAGCCAATGAGCATGTACATGCTGATGGTTTTAGTTATGTCACGTAATTCCTAAGTTAGGGAGGAGAAAAACAAGGAAATTGTATTGTGTTCCACTGGTTAAAATGGTCTAGAGCAGGCAAGATTCTGGAAAGATTTATTAGCAGGGACTACCAAATGTTTAACAGATGCCATGATGGTATATCACAACCCCCAAAAGTACTAGAAACAAAGGCACAATAGACACAAGCTGGAATAAGTGATGCCTTCAGCTCAAGGTTTGACCATTGGACTGAAATGGATAATATTATACTGTAAGCGCGGCTTGTTTTGTATGGTACTATGTTAAACATAACTCGTGCTTAGCGGAACCACTGAAAGTAATCACTACCTTATTAACGTTTTATTTCTAATGTAATTCTTATTTCCAAAAATCTGCTTTGGTCCTGAAAATTACTAGTGTATTCATGACAGTAAACTCCACTAAAAAAGAGATCTTATAGATTTCACATGTTGCTCTCATCCCTCCAGACAGACACAGGCTCCCAGCCCCACTGCAACCATTCAGTGTTGGATGAATGAAGTGATGGACAGCAATCTCTTGGCCATGCACTCTTCTCTCTGACAACCTGATAAACCCCTGTAGTTTTTTTTACTACAAGCTAGTAGAACTTTCTGTAGTAAGCTGTTTTTTTCTTACTTCTTACTCAGTGATGTGTCCTTTTCACAGAAATCCTTCATAAAGTTGTACTTGAAACAAAGAGTAGCTGATCTTCTCTGTTCCACTGTTTACTATGGATTCTGGTTCCAAAATACGTTGCCACCATGTATACATATAAGTAACTGGCAGAGCCCAGAGTGAATGTTGTTTTGTTTTGTTTTAATTTCAACAGAGAGAGAGAATAGGCATACCAGGGCCTTCAGCCACGGTGAAAAAACTCCATATGGGAGCGCCCCCTTGTGCGCATGTGCAGCATTGCATGCTTGTGTCACTGTGCATCTGGCTACATGGGACCTGGAGATGTGAACATGAGTTCCCAGGCTTCGCAGGCAAGCGTGTTAACTACTAAGCCATCTCTCCAGCCCCAGAGTGAGTGTTTTATACTTTATTAAGCAAAGAAGCTTAGGCTTTTAAATTCAGCCAGAAAACATAATCAGTCTGGAGAGGTGGCTCAGTGGGACAGAGGACTTGAAGTCCTGAAAGGGCCTGATTGACTCTGAATTTGATTTTCCAGCCCACATAAATAGCTTGAAGTGGCCATACCTGTAACCCCAGTCCTGAGAGAGGAGATCAGAGAATCACTGGAGCTTGGGACAAAGGGTAGCTCTGGGTTTAGGGAAAGACTCTAACTCAAGGAAATCCATAGATAAGCAAAAGATAATAGATAAGATCAGTATTATCCATGCTTATCTGGAGTTCATCTCTCAGCAAACAGAACAGGGGGAACTGATACTAGACAAAGAACAGAAAGGCTAAACTGAGATGCAGTGACTCAAAGGCATGGGCAAAACTGAAAGACTAGAAATGCTATCAAGCCCTGAGGTGTTTCTTAAATTTGTTTTGAACCTGCAGATTGCTCCCTTCCATTCATGAGAACCACATCCCCAAATCTGGAATCTTCATAAGTTACAAGCTAGAGATTTCTTCCATCACATTTCCACCTATCACCCTGGCTAGAGACTCATATCAGACATCAGATTCACTTATTTTCTACGTACTTGACATTTATCTCTCATTGTTCATGAAGACATATGTTTTCAGGAGTTCACCAAGACAGGTATAAAACAGATGCATGCATGAATGCATAACACAAACACACACACACACACACACACACACTCAGGTTGATGGCCAGTGGATGAGTGCCCTGTGGATCTTGTGCTTAATTCAGCAATATCAAAGGTCCACAACACTGCCACACGAGTAAGGACAGAAAGGTATTTGCTCACTACAAAGGATGATCCAAAAGATGAGATCATCACCCACATTTGAGTGGATTACCAATTCCACCAGGACAAGAAAGGAAACAAAATTAAGGAGAAAGCATACAAAAATGACTTTCCTGGAGTAGGAACTTTGATTAAAAGCAGAATAAAATTAGGAAAGAAGGAAAGCTTGTGTAATTTTTTTTTTCTTCCTGCTTTTTCTTCAGTTATCACAGTAAATAAAACCAGACTTTGGGAGAGGAGTAAATGTGAATTTATATTTTCATCTTGAGTTGTTGTTTTTTTTATTTTTTATTTATTTATTTATTTGACAGCAACAGACAGAGAAAGAGGCAGATAGGGAGAAAGAGAGAGAGAGAGAATGAGTGCACCAGGGCCTCCTTGTGCATCTGGCTAAGGTGGGTCCTGGGGAAATGAGCCTTGAACCAGGGTTCTTAGGCTTCACAGGCAAGCGCTTAACTGATAAGCCATATCTCCAGCCCAGGTTTTTTTTATCTATATAAACAATGTGATTATTTGGCTAGGGAAAAAGAAAGCAAACTTTTCTCTCGGATGCTACTCAGGATGTGGGCATAGCAGAACCAGTCCCACCTCTTTGCAGCAACTTCAGATGGTGAGTGATGCCTGGCCCACTGCTCAGAAACTATGTACAACCCAAACAGTCTCACCAGGACAAAACTTGGTTTTAAGTAGGAACATGGCTCTCTTGGGACTGTTAGGAAGACAGAAAAGGGAAAAGAAGATATTGTTCCTTTGTTCTGTTAATGGGAACATTGCTGTGCACGGGCTGTCTAACCTATTATTCAAGTCACTTTTTATTTGCCTTAGCTTAAGTGACTGGCAGACAAGCCACACTAATGTGTTTTAAAGCTGAGATGAGCAGAATAGGGATTGTAGTAAGTTTGCTCTGAGCACTGTCCTTGAAGCCCTCTTGATTGCCCCCCCCCAGGCTCACTGCGTGTGTATACAACACTCCATGGATTGCAAATCATATCTATATTATCACTTCCAATCCTCTCCAAGACACCGTGACTTAAGCAGAGATATTGAAAAATTATAAAACTCACATGGCTCAGTCTGCAATTTTCAAGAATTCCCCTGGTAATTTAGTGCATGGAGTCATGTGCCATGACAGGCTTCCCTTTGCCAGTAATCGTGAAAATAATAGAATGCTGGTAAACATTCTCCCGCAAATATATGATGGCATTTCATTAATAGAATACAATGTAGCACATATATCAAGCACTGCAGTACATTGCTACTAAGAGTTTCTAGGCTAGATCAGTACAAAAAGCTTTATCAGTTTTTAATCTAACTGCCTGCATGCAAAGCCTAAAGAGGCACTGGGCTCCATCAAGCCTCAGTTGCCAAGGGGCGAAATTGTGTTTCAGTGTCCCTGCCGCACTGTATCTGTCCTCCCAGTTTGTGACTGTCCCCACATCAGCTCAGCAAACTACATCCACCTGATTGTCCCGTTGTCATCTATTCTTCCCACCTGTGGCGCTCCAGGGTGGCAATCTGTGTTATGGAGCTGGCCGCCTACCAAGACATTGTTGATGACAGTCCTGACTTTCCTGTCAACGTCACCCATGCTTCACGGTTCAGGGCAAGAACACTGTGGGGTTTTCTAATCCATTGCTGCCTCACAGCTGTGGGGTGAGGGCGCGCATTACCATCCTATCTATCTAAACCTCATTTTGTGTTCAGAAGCCTGATGATACCTTGGTATATTTTTCAATTACAAAGAAAAAGAGGGGAAATACATTTTAGTCCACTTTTCTTCTTGTCTCCCTTCTGGTCAAACTTAAGCGAGGTGGTGGTGCATACAAAATTTTAGCTATCAATTTTATGTTGTAATTGCAAGTCATAGGTGGGTAATTAACAATGTGTTTGCTATACAGGCCTTCTATGTAGAACATTGTCTAAAACCTAGAGGCCATCTTGTGATTCACTGGTTGTATTGCTAGTGGAAACTAAGATTCTATCAGGCCATAGTGAATTTCCATGCAAGAACACCACATGGTTTCACATTCTATACCTGAAAATGGTATGTGAAACTGATATAAAAATGGTCTTGCTTATGGGTATATCTCCATTGTTTTGCCTTTGAAATAAACACAAGATAATAATGGATAATAAGTGATCTTCCAGTGAGTCATGAATGGTCTTGGAGGGCCTGTGTTTTCTCCACTATGCATGCAATGACCCGGTCAGATGAGCCCTTTTGTAGCTGTGGCATGGCCCTTTTATCTCTGGTGCATGATGCACTCCATGGTTCTGGTTCCCAGTGGATGCCTGAAACCACAGCTAGTTCTGAATGCCAAGTGGACTGTTTCTCCCTGTTGCCCCATGGTGCTTGCGATTGCATGTTCTAAGAGTTAGCATGTCTTTCCATGTTGTAAGTCTTGCTGCCACCTACTTTTGTACAGCATTGTCATGACTAAGTAAACTAAAGTTCACTAAGGTTCACTGGCACATAGGCCCGTGATTCTATGCATTCTGTCTAATGACTGGGTATACAATGGGTGTGTAGCATAAACAGCTAGACACAGGGATAATTCACACCCTGGAAGACACAGTTGGGAGGGCATAAGATTTTATCATGCTACTCACGCACTTGAAACTGAACTGGAAACATGAATTGTTTCTACAGTCTTTCATCCCTGGCCAGAGCTTTCCTTCTTCTGTGAACAAACACTATTGTGCTCTCATTCTCCTACTTCTGTAGCCACAGTTCAAATTTTCATGCTCATTATCTGTGGTATTTGAATGTAAAATGTCTCCCATGGTCTCATGTATTTGAATACTGGACCCCAGCTGGTGGAGCAGCTTGGAAAGGTTGTAGAACCTTTAGGACGTGTAGCTTTTCTGGAGGAAGCGTGTCACTGAGGTCAGGCCTTAAGATGTCGCAGTCGGGCACAACATGCTGTTCTCTCTGCTTGCTGGCATGAGAGGTAACGCTTCCTGCTTCAGATGTCATGCTTTCCCAGCCATAATAGAACTTCCCCCTTGAAACTGTAAGCCCAGTTAAACCGTTTTATTTCCATAAGCTGCTTCTGGTTAAGGTATATTGTCCCCAAAACAAGAAAGTAACTAACATCCTACTTTATACACTAATCACAAAATCCCAAGGAAGCAATCAGATAGCAGGTGTGTGTTGCAGACAAACCATGAGATGACCCCCAAAAGAAGCTAGGCTATTCTCCTCCTTTAGAAAACAGTGTAATAGGCTGGAGAGATGGCTTAGAGGTTAAGGCATTTACCTGTGAACCCTAAGAAACTAGGCTTGATTCTCCAGAACCCAAGTAAAGCAGATGCACAAGGTAGTGTGCAAATGTCTGGAGTCTGCAGACTCTGGCATGTTTGTTCTCTCTCTCTCTGTCTTGCCCTCTCCCCCCCCCTCTCTCTCTATGTGTATATATATACATATACATATACGTATATGTATACGTGTACGTATACGTATACATATACGTATATGTATATGTATATGTGTGTATATACATATATATGTGTATATATATATATATATATATATATATATATATATATACACACACATATATGTATATGTGTGTGTGTAAAATAAAATAAAAAGTTTAAGTAAAGACAAACAGTATAATAAGGCAGAGCTGGAGTCCTCATTAGTAACCAGTATTAACAAATTTTCCACAACAGAAACATTTATAAAGGAGACAACAAACCATCATTTCCCTGGAAAAATATATCAATCTTGGCACATTATTAAGTCCCATTTCCTTTTTTTTTTCTTTTGAAACAAAGTCTCACGTAGCCAAGGCTGGCCTCAAGCTTCCTAAGTAATAGAAGTTAGTCTTTACTGATGTTTCTGCCTCCACCTCCCAAGCACTAGAGTCATGGGTGTGCACCACCAACGCCCGTTTTCCATTAGCATTTTAGCCTCCTTGCTATTACTGGCCTTAAGAACCCCTGTGGTAATCAGGGAGCTCCGTTTCTGGGGTAAATTTGCCCAGGTGGAGCATCTGTCCTGACTCTCCTAGTGATCATCATTGACAAGAATAGTCTATCAAAGAGGACAGGGGAAGGGAGCTAAATGTGTTTGTTGGGTTTTCAATGTTAAATGATGCACTGAAGAAGGAAGCTCAGTCCCGAAGACCTTACTGCTGCATCAGTTCAGAATTCACATACAGGCTGAATAATTGTCAGCCTCATCTCTGCAACATCCGTCGAGATCAGGGATCTGTAGGTCACTGTACTCAGTTGATCCCAGCTTGTTTGGTCCTTTAAAGATGGATAACTGAAGGTTGAATAGGCAGGCTCCACTGAGAGAGCTTAATTTGATTCTGCACATCTCCTCCTCGGATGAGCCATTTGACCTGGACAAGTTCTTAAAACAATAAAAAAAAAAGTGCTGGACTAGAGAAAATCCGACTGTCTAAACATTCTTGTTATGCTCACTCATGTTCCATTGAGCACAAAATTCACATGGCCAAAGCCCTGCTCTCCCTGAGAAGGGTGTAGAGGAGGACCCATTACCTCCTCATTGAGCCATTGGCACATAGCAGTGGGAAAGGAGAGGTAAAGACTTGAGACCATAATGAATTCTTCCTGAGGATCAGTCCATCAAAAATTAGATACTGGTCACTGTGGTAGTGTCAGCTATACATGCAAGTTCCATCCATCCATTCATTATCTACCCAATAAATCACTGTTATTTAAACATGTAACACTTTGTTCCTTAAATAAGCGCCTTGTGATAGAAATAGATTATGAGTGACTTGGCATTTCAAAAATTCTAACAGCAGCATTTAGAAATGATATAAAAAACAAGGGAAACTAAATTTGGTATATTTTATTTAATAAAATGAATATAAATATTATCATTTCAATATGATACATCCCACTGAATCACTAAAATTTTTGCACTGTCTTAAAACAGTCAGTCTCATTTTAGATAAGTCACATTTCAAATACTAAATGACCACAGGCAGCGAGTTGCTATTTCATTAGCAAAACCATAGACTGTGTGTTGGAACATAAATGCTGAACAAGATGCTGAGGATGTGAGATACTTGCCTTTAAGGCTGGAAAGATAGCTGGGCTACTAGAAGCCCTTGCTTACAAAGCCTGCTGACCTAGGTTCAATTCCTAACCTTCCCATGTAATCCAGATGCAAAAGGTGATGCAAGGGTATGGTGGCCATTTGCAGCAGCAAAAGTTCCTGGCACTCCTAATCACAAACATTGCCCATGCACAAAACACATACACACATGCACAAATAAAAAAGCAAAGATACTTGCCTTTATAGATCATGAAGCAAATTGATAAGGAGACAAAACATCCCAAAGCAATAAGCCATTATTACTTCTGCCATGATAGAACCAAAAAGGATGGCTGAAGAGAGAATGGGAAAGGAGAATTGATTTAAACAGCATAGTCATGGCATGTCTTTTTGAGAATCTCACTTTATTTTTTGTTTTGTTTTGTTTTGTGTTTTTGAAGGTAGGATCTCACTCTAAGCCAGGCTGTCCTGGAATTTACTATGTAGCCTCAGGGTGACCTCAAACTCAACAACGATCCTCCTACCTCTGCTTCCCAAGTGCTGGGTTTAAAGACATGAGCCACCATATCCGGTGAAGTTCACATTTTTAACAGACTGTTTTTTGGAAGTGTTTATGTCTCCTTCTCTTGAATCTTATCATGCAGCTTACAGCAACTCCTCTCTTTATTCCAATAGCTGTCTGTTACCCATACCCACATAGAACTTATCAAAGTTCTCAATCTCCTGGTATGATTTGGCTGGAGACATTTCAGCATGCCTTTTGAGCAGCTCTTATAGAAAGCCTTCACTGAGCTCCTAAGTATGCCAACAAAGATACATGTTGCAGCAAAAGCAATATAGGAGAGGATATTACCTGAGACCTTATTACCAGGCAGATGAATTTCCACAGTATGACTTTACCTGATAAGAACCTAACTTTTCATAATAAAAAAGTTGAATGGCAAAGTTGTTTTTCTTGGTGCCAATCTGCTCCTTTTAAAAAAGTGGGCGGTTGTTGAAAGAATGCATAATAAATGCAGATAAAAGGGAGGACATTGCTTCAGAAGTCGAACAAGGAATAACAAAGAGAGAGAAGATAGGGAAAAGGGAAACATTAGCAGGTTTATCTATTCTTAACCGGATTAAACTAAAAACTGCCCCAAAGAATGGTTTGACTTTTCTACACTGAACTATCCAAGCAAGATTTACCAAAGAAGGTAGTTTTTACAAAGCAAAAATTATGTATTGAAGTTGCAGATTAAGAGTCCTGCTAAGAATGGGGAGATAAGGTACTTTTTGTAAAAAAAAAGAAAGAAAAATTCTGATGTTTCTTGAAATATGTAGACATATCATATCAAGACATTGATTTTAAAAGCAGGGAGTCAGGGCTAGAGAGATGGCTTAGCGGTTAAGCGCTTGCCTGTGAAGCCTCAGGACCTCGGTTCGAGGCTCAGTTCCCCAGGTCCCACGTTAGCCAGATGCACAAGGGGGCGCACGCGTCTGGAGTTCATTTGCAGAGGCTGGAAGCCCTGGCGCGCCCATTCTCTCTCTCTCCCTCTATCTGTCTTTCTCTCTGTGTCTGTCGCTCTCAAATAAAAAAAAAAAAAAAAAGCAGGGAGTCACAGATGATTTCTGTCTTGTGTTAAACCCTCTACTACTGCCTGCCTTTACAGCAGTGAGTGAGTGTTTGTTTGGCCCATTGATACCAGAACTACCTTAGGGGAAAGCTCTCAAGATCCATTGTCCCTTAGGAAGCATGCGCTTGGATTGGCAGTCTCTGTGAATGTAAGCACCCAGGACACTCTGTGGTAACCAGTCCTTGCCTCAAGAGCCAATAGCTTCAGCAGCTTGGGGTTGGTGGAGTGCAGGGGCATCGTAATGCCTGTTGAGCTCTAAGGTGCTGCTTCCATGAGAAATTACTGAGAACTACAGAGCGGCTCTGTGTTTTCATACTAGACACTTTAGAAAATGACTATAATTATATAGAGAAGAGTCCAGATTACATGGTGGGCTTTCTTACATTTTAAATTACAGAAATGTATTTGTGCATTTGCTGAAGGTTTTTTGAGAGGAAATTACACTAGGACACAACACTGATCTTGTGTTTAGCAACACAGGATCACTTCAGGTTACTCCATCCCAGTAACATTTTTAGCTTCTAGTGGGTGTCAAATATATTCCCTCCCCACACCCTGCATCAGACATTCTGGTTTTTAATATTGAAATATTATGGTCATTTCGTTTCATTGAGATATTTTCAGGTGGGGATGAAAAATATGTTGGAAATTATACAACACTAGTAAAACTAATAAAATAATATTTCATAAATGAAAGAAAGGCAATTGACTAAGCTTGGGGTAGGCAACAACATAAGATGAGAGTCACCCTTCTTTCTGGGATCAGGAAGCTTAGAGGTGACTTTGATTAACCTGATACAAGTGGAACTCTGGCACCAGAAACATCATCATTAACTCAAGGACAGAGAATGGCTCTGTGACAAAGGAGTGCTTCATTGAATAACAGTTAAAGTCACTTAGTAAAATATGAGAATGGCTAGTATATGCATACACGTGTGTGCATGCACATGCACACACACATTCATTTGTGGAAGCAAGCTTCAGAACTGACAAGACAAGTTAAGCTGAAGTTTAGGAACAGATAATTTTCAAATGAATTTTATATCAGGATGGTTTTGAAAAAGGAGGCCAATAACACAATAAATGTTTATTGGCTAGATGAACAGATGCCGTCTAAGCAAATAAATGTCAGTGGTTACAAATTTACCTATTTGTGAATATGAAGTTCCTTCCAAAACAAAGTAACATTTGGGGCTGGGAAGATCAGTATTAAAGGCATTTGCCCACAAGCCTACCAACCAGAGTCCACATCCCCAGCACCCATGTAAAGCTTGCCTCAAAGTGGCATGCATGTGTAATCTCTACTCATCTATAGCAATGGGAGGTGGAGTCAAGAGAATCCCAGAGCTTACAGGCCAACTAGTCTGGCTGTTCCAGTGATAAGACAACAACAAAAGAGACCCTATCTCAAACAAGGTGGAACAGGAGGACCAACACCCCAAGGTTCTGTGTGGATGGGCATACATTCAACACCACCCCCATAACACACACACACACACACACACACACACACACACACACACACACATACACACACACACACGGGGGGGTGGGTAGAGAGGTGAATTAGGCAACCTTTCAGATACAACTAAGGGCACTTTACCTATGCAAAGTTATTTCTGCATAGGTACTGGGCTTCAAAACCAAACAAGGCTAAACTACAGAATGGTGATCAGAGAAAATACAGTTGTCACATCCTAGTTTTGAACCCCACCTTCAGTCATTGAATTGTGGGCTGAACAGAGAATAGCAAAGAAATATAGAGGTTTGATCCTAATACACCGATCACTCAAAAGACCTGCACAGCAACAGACCTGTTTCAGCCCATCTGGTTAACAACAGTGAATGATAGCCTAACCCAGATCAAGGATTTCTAACACTTTGAGAATGTAAATCCTTCCTAAATAAAGGTTGTTCAAGGAAGCAAAGCACTCCCAAGTTTGATGTTCATTGCTGAAAACTCACCTGTGACAATTTCATCTTTCCTGTCTGCCTTCACTGATGTGCATGCAGGGCGCCAGGCTTCTGATGCATTAGCTGAAAATGTAGGTCTCACTTGTGATGGTTACACTCTGGTTGTCAGCTGGATGGGGTTTTTCAAACCACCATGGAAACAAATGTCTGGTCCTATCTGGGAGTGATTTTCTAGATTAGATAAATTGAATTGAGAGGACCTAATCTAATAGTGGATGGCACCATCCCATGGACTAGGTTCCTGGACTGTATGAAAAGGAGGAAGACAGCTGAGCAGCAGCATTCATCCTCCTGCTGTGTTTCCTGTGTGGATTGAATGGGGCCAGTTGCTTTAAGCTTCCCTGCTGTGGTGAACCGTAACCTGGAAGTGTAAAATGAAAACCCTTCCTCTCTTAAACTTATTGTTAGGTGTTTTGTTCTAGTAACAACGTGGTAGCTAATACACTTACATAGAAAACCTTAGACTAAGGATCTAAGATTTGTGAACAAATAGGTTTGTGTGTCTGTGGGTTTGGGGGTATGTGGGTACATGAATAAAACATGACTTTATTTAGAATTCCAGAACTGTTTGATGAATTTCTACCTAGGTTAAATCTTTAAATCCACCCCAGATAGATGGCACCAAAATCTTTAAGAATGGGACTTGGGTATTAATGTTTGTCTTTTTATTTTTCTCCAAAATCAGATATATTCTGAAGTGCAAGGTATAAAACCCTCTAATTCAGTCCAAATTCTTTTTATAACAATTGGCAAAACAAAACGCCTCCTGGAAGGGATGATTTATGTCAGACCAAAGGAGAGACTTAAATATAGAGCCCTCATTATGCAGCTTTTTGTTAAGGTAGGGTCTTGCTCTAGCTGAGGCTGATCTAGAATTCACTATGTCATCTGAGGGTGGCCTCAAACTTATGGCAATCCTCCTACTTTTGCCACCCAAGTACTGAGATTAAAGGCATGTGCCACTATGCCTGGCTCTACGCAGATATTCTTGTTTATTTTTATTTTTATTCAGAACTATTACTGTAACAACTCATCACTTATATTTTGTTTCACTTTGCCCTATTTGAACTTTCCCTTGATAATAATCATCAGAAAAACTAGGCATTTTTACTTTGAGGCATGTGTATGTGTGCATGTACTTACACATGTGTTTGTAAGTGTGTGAGCCTCTGTGCATGGACACAGGTAGGCATGTGTATGGAGGCCAAACGATAGCAACCAGGTTTTACCTTCATGATGGCATTCAGTTTATTTTTGAGACAGAGTCTGGCCTGGACCTCACCGATTAGGCTAGATTGTCTGGCCACTGAGTCCCAGGGATCCATCTGTCTCCACTCGATCCACCATGCCCCGGAGTTTTACATGGGTACCAGAGCTTAAACTTGGGTCCTTAGAGTTAGGAGGCAAGTGCTATAGTCATTGTGCTATCACTTCATCCTCTTAATTTTCAAAATATTTTTTCTGTCAAATAAATTACTTTACAAATTTACACATGAATTTTCTACTTTCTTTAATCTTCCACCAATTCAGTTGATGGGGAAGGCATTTGAAACATATATGTCACTTATATAACTTGGATTTGATGTGAAATAAGTAGATGCATGAGGCCATTTTATGTGTAAGCCCATTTTAAAATCATCACATATGTCTAGTTCACATTCACGTAGCATGGGTCCCGAGCAGCATTCTCAAAGACGGAGACAGTTAGACATTTTCCTGTTCTTATTGTCATCTTTTCTCCCCCTTACCCTCTGTGTCTGTTGTGCCCATCAAAGTCTAAAATATTTCTATTCAGCATAAAATTGCAATGCCAATTGTTACACAGCATATGTTTATCTTCTGGAGAGATGGAAAAGCATATCTAATGCTTCATGCTTATTGCTCATTGCAAATCTCCTGTCTTGCCAGTGCCAGAAATAATGAAAACAATAGCAGATAAAGGCTAGAAACATTTTTTTTTTCCCTTTTTCACTCATGCAAAATATCGTGTAGTAATCATCACCATGCACTGAGCATCCGTAGCAAGCCAGGCATCCTATGATGGCAGAGAATGCAGAGAGTAGAGCCTCTGAACTCAGAAGACCATGTGCAAAAAGACGAGAAGATTCAACTGTTACTCATCCAAAGCCAATGCAAAAACATACTTTGAAGTCATTGAGAACAAGAGATAAGCAAATCAGAAAAATTTCATCAGTGTGAGAAGATCCTATAAATTATGGATAGAAACATGGCATTCATATTTTTTAAACTCATTATATGTTTTCAATGAGGACTTATTTATCTGGATGGACAGTTGAGCCACATGACTGTATGAAGTGGAAGATGCTACCTTCAATGAGTCATGTGGCTTGTATCTCTATAGCACAAAAAAAGCGTACACATGCTTGAACGGCAGTTACTGTAATGCTCATTTTAATTGAGAATTTCAATACAGGAACATGCTTTAATTTGATTGATTTCCCCCTCTTACCTCTCCCTCACCCATATTCCACTAAGAGCCCACCTCTGTACACACAGTCCTTCTTCTATTTTGATACCTCATTCATTTGGTCCTCCTCCATCCTCTATGTCAAAATGTTGAGGGGCTCAGTATGGTGCCAGTCTTACGAAGGTAACATCTACTCTGGGGTCATGAATGTATCCATCAGTTCATGTCTAAAGAATACAGTCCCAAAGTATCCCTTGCCAACCTGTGGCTCTTACATTCTTTGTACCTCCACTTCCACAGCATTCCCTGAACCTTGGAGGACATGATAGAGATGTCTCACTCAGCACTGAGCTCTCCACAGCCTCTTATGTGCAGTGCAGATCTACCACCCCCTCCACAGCAGAGCAGAAAGAGCACCTAAGGCACAGAGAGCTGTAGCAGAAGCAGACCAGAAGATTCCTCCATCACCGTGATTGTTCTATCCCTGTGGAATCTGCCATAGCCTTGGGTACCCCCTTTTCATATTATTGCCCTGAGAGTTTAACACAAGGAGGTAATTTCAAACTAGGCAGACGCATTAGGGGTTAAGGCTCCTGAACTTCAAGGTCAGTTCACGAATGAGGGCTATGTTGTTTCTAAGACATCAACAGTTCTTAAATCTCTTCCCTGGGCACTTCATTCCGTCTTGCCAGCTATGATGCATAGGCATGGGTGGTTGTGGGGGATGCACTGTCCAGACAAGGTGACTTGAGATGTCTGAGCAGACATCAGGAGGATGTAGGGTCTGACAGATGCTACAGAGGGAGAATAGGCTGGTCCAAGAGAAGCGCTAAGGTAATTTTAAAGTTAAAGCTTGCCGGGAGTGGTGGCGCACGCCTTTAATCCCAGCACTTGGGAGGCAGAGGTAGGAGGATCACTGTGAGTTCGAGGCCACCCTGAGACTACAGAGTGAATTCCAGGGTCAGCCTGGGCTACAGTGAGACCCTACCCAAAAAAAAAAAGAAAAGAAAAAGTTAAAGCTTTATTGAGACAGTTTTTTTGTGGGACTGGAAGCCAGACAGATAGGCTTCAGGTCCCAGGAAGGAGTGGAGTTAGTACACCATGAAGGAACATGACATGACAGGGACACCAAAGCGAGTAAGTGGCTCCAGCTGTTCCTGAAGAACAAAAAAGATTATTACTTGTTATCAATTTTTTGGGCACGGAGGAAATCTCTGTTCCACATGACACAGCCTGAACGCCAGAAGCCACAGAGGCTTGGGTAGGACCCAAGGCCTTTGGGTTTCCAGGCAAGTGGGGTCTGGTCTTCTTTCCCACCCGGCCCCATCTGTGTTTAACAAGACCCTGACAAGAACACATGACCTGATTTTGTTTTTCTTTTCCGTTTGCAAAGTCTGTGACATCTAACCATGTCTCACGTGGGTTCTGTGTAAGAAATTTTTTTTGAGAGAGATGGTTTCTCTGCAAAAGGAAACAGAACTGGGGCTGGGCGGATGGCTCAGAGGTGAAAGGTATTTGCTAGCCATTTCCACCCTGCTATGAAACAACTTTAGCTTCTCTAGCGAAGGCCCATCCCATGTCTTTGGAATGGCCTTATTTTCATATCTCCTTAGCAGAGCACTGGGCAAGCTCCTTGCCCCTTACTAAATGAGAAAGATGTCAGAAGGCAGATCATCTAGGAATACGCATGGTTGTATAGTTGTCTTGCGTACTCCTCACATCAAAATATTGTGTTTCTTCTCTCCTTGGGAAGTTTTCAAAATTCTAAAGAGGAACTTTACTTTTGTATTAGTGAAAGTTTTCATAGGATTTTCAACATCTTTAAGCTAGTGGTAGCCAAAAAAATTTTTTAAGTTTTTATTTGGTCTTGATAAACACAATATAAAGTATACATAAATGTGAAACCTCACATTCTAAACAAAAGTACACATTTTTAAAGAAATACCAAAGGTTCATACTATAATTATGGAACATGTATCAATTTTCAATATAAAGGGATAAACCCAGGAATTTGTTTGCAAAGCCTACCAGCTTGGAATTCAATTCCCCAGCCATTAGTTTGCAGCAACAAGAGTCCTGGACCACTCCTTCACAAACACACACGCACACACACATGTGTGCATATGTGTAAATAAATGAATAAATAAACAAAATTTAAAAGTTTACAAGTGCAGTGCCTGCAAGAAGCTCCCTCCTGGAGGGGAGATTTGGAATTCTACCTCCCTACCCAGGGCCATAGATGGCAGATGAAAGGAGGTCTCATTTCTCATTGAAGCCATGGGGTAGGAAAGCTTAATTAGTTTTCTTAATAGTAGATGAGGAATATCTGGTCCTGGCATACCTGTATGGGAGACAGGAGAGGCAGCTTTCCTGAACACCTAGCATAGACACATGTTCACATCAACCTGGGGAAAATGATTCATATATCAACAAAGATATATGAAGAAGAGTGAAATAAACAATGTGGAACCAGCTCTTTGAGGTCTAGACTACAGGGAACATTGACTAGCAACTTGGTGAAATTTTCTTGTTTTTTTCTTTAAAAAAAAGATGATGATTAAATCATAATTCACTAATTTCCTAAAATATTTTTTCTCTAGGGGAAAAGTATAAAATAGACTGCTATCTGTTTTTTTATAAAGAGAACTATTTGCAATCATTTTTAAATGCATTTCATGAAGTGTCTCTTTTGCCCCCCTTCTTTCTTCTCTCCTTCCTCCTCCTTTTTTTTCCAACTCTTCCTTCCTTACTTTTTTCCTTGCTTCTTTTCTTTTTTCTCCTCAACAGAGTCCATACTCTGAAAGAATTAGGAAGTATTTATAACTGAGCAATCTGTAGGAACCCAAGTGCAATTACATTTTGAATAAGTTTGCCTTAGGCAAGCTTCCATATTTTTTCAGGACTGGGGGTTTAAGCTTGTTCGGGATTTTCTATTGTCAACTCTTCCATTCCAAGGTTTTGCATATTCTTCTTCTCTTTTGTCTATGATTCTCCTGTTTGGAGAACATTCTACAGCCAAGTCAGAAGGAGTTGGTCCAGTTTAGCATGCATCCTCCCAGCCAGCTGATCCACTGATTGTAGGCTTCCAGTGCAGAGTCTCATGTTAGCCTGATCCCTTATTTTGAGTGAGGTCTGTAGGTAAAATAGGATAGCGCAGAAGATTTGTGTTTGAGTCTCAGTTTTTGAATTCCCAGTTTCTTTGATTCTAATGATGCATTTGTATCTAGGGGAACAATGTTTCAATCCTTTCAATTCTATTCAGTAACACTTCAGCTATTAGTTATCAAAAGCATTGAATTTTACTTCTACTTTTTAAACATTTATTTTGAGAAAGAGAGAAAGAGGCAGAGAGAGAGGGAGAGAGAATGGGTGCCCTAGGACGTTCAGCCACTGCAAACAAACTGCAGAGGCATGCACCCCCTTGTGCACATGTGTGATATTGCACACTTATATCACTGTATGTCTGGCTTATGTCAGACCTGGAGATTTGAACATCAGTTATTAGGCTTCACAGGTAAGCACCTTAACTGCCAAGCCATCTCTCCAGCCCTCACTTCTACTTTTAAACTATTTGTCATATCACATTTGAAAATATGACAATGGCAATAGAAAACAAGAAAATTTGTACATCTAACTCAAGGTTATTTAGATGCTCTTCATACATACAACAGTTCCTCACAAAAAGCTCTGTAGGAAATGTGTAAAATTATGATCAGAAACATTTCCAGTTTTTGACAAGATATTACTTTATTTCCCCTATTTCAGTATCAGCAAAGCCAAACACCTCATAGTCCCTGTTTACATGCTCAGCAAGAAACAAAGCATTTGCTGTTTTTACGGGTGACAAAAAAAAAAAAAAAAGAATAAGCCGGGTGTGGTGGTGCACGCCTTTAATCCCAGCACTCGGGAGGCAGAGGTAAGAGGATCGCTGTGAGTTCAAGGCCACCCTGAGACTACATAGTGAAGAAAAAAAAAAAAAAAACAGAACAGATCACCTATTAACCTATTAAAGTGATGCGTTCACTCCTCTTGCGGACAGACTGACATACACTAACTAGCTTCAGCCTGTTAGTTACACCTCTGGGATGGGATTCAGTCCTCCTACAAAACCATCTTGGTTAATTAGAAAGGGGTTAGGGCTTGGAAATCTAGAAGAACATTGAACTTAATCCAGTAAACTAAATGAAACTCTTGTGCTTTAAGCAGAAGGAGCCAGTGAAATCAGCATTTTACCGTGTTACATGGTAAGACAATATAGATACGCTGCTGTTATGTAAGGAAAGGAAGGAGGGAAAGCCTGGGCTTGCGCTGAGGAAGACAGACTGATGGAAGGGAGGCAGTGAAGCAACAGATGTGGATGTATTTCAATTCAAAAGCCTCGCCACGAGAGTGTAAAAGATCTCGTCCGCTAAGATGCTGAATAATGTGATAGTTTTCGCTCTGAAGAAAGGTGATATCCGACCTCTTATTATCCTCAATATCAGACCCTCTTCCCCCACACCTAGCCTTTGGCTAGGCTTTCATTCTCTTTTGTTCTAAACAGTCGCCATTAACCTGTGTCTTGTTATTGCACACATGTACCATCTTCCTAGGAGTTGAAAGGAAGGCAAGCGCTGCCTTTGACTCCACCAATGAGAACCTTCCTTTGTGCACATCGCATTCTGGACTTCATGACAGTCATCGCACTGGCGCTTCCTAGCAGTGTGGTGACCATTTGTCGAAGACCAAAGCTTCTCTTATCAAGGGGTAGAACACCAGTGGCTTGTGCAGATAGAATGCCAGTTACGAGGCTGGTTCAGCTGCTCACCAGTAACAGTGAATTTTCATTTGGATTTTACCTGATGGTGACAAGATGACAGATCTACCTCCAAGTACCATATCCCACTTCACGGCAAACGGGTGTATGGTAGAGAGGAAAGAAAGGGTATTTCCATAAATACGGCAAAAATCTGTTTTTTCTTATCCAGTATACTATCCTTTCTTTTGGCCTAGGATAGGGTGACATGATCCTTCATATCTATTTGTGAGACATAGGGAAGAAGAGAGTTGTCGACAGACTTTTGAGTGGCCAGCAGTAGGTTGGTCCATAGGAGCTCTTGCTACACGCGGTGGGTCTTTTGTGCTTTATGTGCCATATGCTCTTGTCATGTCCTGTCTAACTTGGAACTTACCTGTACTGTCTGCTGCCCCTAATCTTCAGGAAAATGTATGTATGCTTGGTTATCGATTTAAAAAGTAAATGTTTGGTTTCCTTTCTAGTAACAACTGTCAAAAATTCTACTTAACTTACTCAGCAAAGATGCATCTTGGCTTCCCTATGTCAGGAACACATATTGACTAGGAAGGATCTTAGACTTGTGTGTGCCTAATTATGCTTCTAAGCTTTTCTCCACGGGAAAGAAAGTGTAGCAAAACTACTGGATGATTCCATGGAGACTTAGTAAAAATATCCCATTTTTTATCTTTTTTGAGGCATTGTACATTTTCATGTAAAGATAAATCTCCAAGAGACCTCATCTACCTTGATTTAGAAAGCAAGCTAGCACCCAGAATTCCCCGCTGCAGCAGCCTCATGCAACTCTGACTTCACAATGGCATGAAATTTTAAATGACAGCTGTGCTAAATTGAGGAGCAGGAGGCCCAGGCCAAATTTAAATTTAGTAACACTGCTAGTTTACTGAAAACAACCTTCGCCTTAGCAGATTCTGATGATTACAGATTACAGGTGACCAACTCTTTGTTTCTCTGTTCTCTTTAGAGATAATCAGGGGGCCACTGGCTTAAACACTGGTGGCGTCTCTTCACCACAGCCCGTCCGCTGTGCACCTCAGGAGTCTCCTCACCGGTTCTAACACCCTTGGAAACAAGAGAACCCACGTTATTGTCTTCCTGAACGTTTCCACTGTATATATTCTAGACTTCCTGGATTTGCATAAAGATGTGAAGGTAAGTGAGACTTGCATCACCCTAATTATATCAAAAGTCAGTAATGTCTTTTTTTAAATATGAAAAAGGCAAAAGCATTTTTATTATAAGAAAAAAAGCCATGTGTGAGCAGTTTCACAGCAAAAAAATGGGAAATCTACAATTGCTATATGACATACAAATGTGAACAGAAGAAAACTGCTGTGGAAGCCAATTGTTTGACAATTCATCTCACAGGCAAAAGCGTGGCATACAGTGGCTGTCATGCTTTCAAGTGGACAGGAGTCACTCAAGATGGGAGAAGACTTCAAAATATTGACTCTTGGGCTCTTGTGTGGAGTCTCAGATTCGCTAGTCCTGGAATATGATGCGGTGGGGGTGGGGGTAGATTCTGAATTTTTTAGGTACTCAGCCCTACATGATACTCCTACCATGAAATTGAAACTCTAAGTAATATCTTTCCATTTTCGAACTTTATATTAAGCCCTGGCTTTGATGTTGTTTCCTTAAGTCAAAAGAACAAGTAGAGAGTGACGTTAGCACAAAATGATAAATGAGAACTGCCTTCTTATCTCTCCAACCTGAATTATTAATTTGTATTAATATCCCTTTAATGATGAGCTAATTCCCAGGTCTCCCTTTCACAATGATTCCCCCACCCCACCCCAAGTTACTCTCGGTAACTGATACTCTGTCTTGGGTAATGCTGTAATTTATTCAGATGTTTAGGTTATTGCATCTAGTTAAAAGAATTTTCTACAGGATAAAAATAATGGGCTAGCCTTTAATCCCAGACTTGGGAGGCAGAGATAACAGTATCACTGTGAGTTCAAGACCACCCTGAGACTGCACAGTGAATTTTAGGTCAGCCTGGGCTAGGAGTGAAACCTTACCTCAAAAAAGCAAAAAATGATGAGCTCTTCCAGGTTTGGCTAAGCAGTTTTATATTTTGAAGGTTGTATTTTTTTTTTCCTTTTGTAAACTTTGGCCTAGATTTCAAAAGAACAGGTCTGCTTACTACAACTCTTAAGACTTTTATTGCTTCACAGATAAGAACTTCTAAATTGTGTGATAGGTTTATGGCAGGCTATCTGTATGTTCAGTGCATATCACTTCATCATATTTCTGCTTCATGCATCTTACTTAGAAACTGTGCCTTCATTATTTGCAGCTTTAAGCTCATAGAAGTTTTGCTTATTTTAAATTCCAGTCACAGGATAATCAATAGGGTTATCTTCAGATTTTAAGCTGTGATGATCCCCAAAAGATTGAATATGATACTGTCTTTATATTAAGTGAACTTTATAATAAACATCTTTTGATTAACTTTCAAGCTAGCAGAGAGTTACCTCTGTTTTCATTAGTCTTGGTATGCACTTGCCCTCACTTTGGCAAATGTTTTGTCTATAAAATGTAAAAAGGCAAAAGAAGTACATCTCTCTAGTGTTAATGGATGCACATATTAGCTATTAGTATCATTGGGATCAGATAGTTAAATTAGGTCATTATTTTCAATAAATGATTTACAGGGATGGATTAACTACCAATAGTAATTTCCTCAGCATTTATCAGAATTCTTCTCAATATTGACTACTGACTGCCACACTTCAGTATAAAGATTAAAATTTATGTTGTAAGGCATCAAAGAATCCTGATACTTATAGAACATCAGTTTGTAGTTAAATTTCCCAAACAAGAAATAATACAGCTTTTAGTATCTTAGTATAAACCTTCTATAATATTTCAATTAAAATATTACTTTTGTACTCTCTGTTGCCCTCCCTTTCTCTCCCTTTCTCCTTCCCTCTCTTCTCTCTCTCTTTCTCCCCAACCCTGTCATCCTTCCTTCATTTTCTTTTTCTTTCTTCCTTCCTAGTAGAGGAGCAGGTGGAGAGACAATGGACTAGTGTCCTCAAGTGAGTCATGTTCATTATCACCAGCATATTTATCAGACTGTGTTCTTAAATTACAGCTCCCTAAAGAAAACTTATCACACAGTTTCAGGGAAGCTGAGTGAAGCAGTCTCAATGTTCAGAAAGTAAAGTATACAACAGAAGAGTGAATCACAGAAACTTTATAGAATCACAGCAGGATGAGGTTTATAAGAACAGAAATGGACCATCGATGTCCTGTAGCCTGGCTCCCTTGTGGATAGTAACAGTCTTCTCTCTCCCAAACAGCACACCAAAATCTAACACAAAGAACAGTAAACAACAATCTGGGCAGATGTGACTTAACAAGGACAAACTCAGCAAATGTTTTTCAATAATGATGTCTGAGGGGAAAGGAAGTAGAAAGAAACATCCCCAAGGTGAAGGTTGAATAAGTGAAGAAAATACCTAAATACTTATGAATGTAATTGGATTTAAAATAAGTAATCTTTTACTTGTCACTAGATAATCTTTCATCTTATTACTCTATACATATAAGCAATAAATTTGGCTTTATGCCAGTTTAATCATCTATACCTAGAAACCTGACATTGAGAGAAAGAACTGCAAGTTAGACAGCTTTAGAATAGCAGAACATAGGACTATCACTGGAAATGTGAATCTGGAAGGATCTCCTGGGAATGTGAATGCTGTCATGACAGTGTATAATGATTGAAGCTGTGAGCTATACAAAAGGATTAAAATGTGTTCATTGATCTCAACTGAAGTTGGGAAAACTTTAAAGTTTATATAGCAAAGGTGTAATTCCTAAAGTTAGGAAATATTAATAATATATGTAAATGAATAAAAAGTTATAAAACTTCATCATATATGGTTCCATAAAAATCAGGTAATGCATAGAGAAAAAAACAAAAAAAAATAAAAATATTGCTTAATTCAAAGGTTTATATTGATGGTTAGTCTCAACAAGCAAAATTGTGCTTGATTTCTTGTCACTTTTCTGGGCTTCATCTGTAAAACCTGTTTCTAGTGAATGGTTGCACACCTTTAATTCCAGCACTCAACAGCACAGCAGAGGTAGGAGGATTACCATGAGTTCAAGTCCAGCCTAGGACTATAGAGTTTCCAGGTCAACCTGGGCTAGAGTGAGACCATATATTGAAAAAATAACAACAGAAGCTCTGTTTCTAAATAATGCATTGTCATTATAATTAGCATATATTAATTGCACAACATAACTTGCTTCATTGTGACATTTTCATGCACACACAGAACATTCTTTGATCATATTCTTCCCATTCGGGGTACGCATCACTCTTTTCTGACCTCCCTCTGGTCCCCTTGTTTTTCCCAATTGGCCCTCCTTTTACTTTTTGAAAATGCCCTTTTGGATATCTAGATTCCACGTTTATATAAGAAAAAGTATTTATCTTTCTGAATCTGTTTCATTTTGTTTAACACAATGTTTTCCAGTTTCCTAAAGAATGTAGCTCAATGTAGCTTTAATACATTTTAAACATCTAGAAAAATATTCAATTATCTGGAAACTTCACTATTTAGAACTGCAAGGGAAACCTATTGATGGTTTAAATTAGCCTAAACTAGACCAGAGAGATTGCTCAGTGGTTAAGGGTACCTGTTTGCAAAGCCTAACGGTCTGGGTTAGATTCCCCAGTAGCCACATAAAGCCAGATGCACAAAGTGGTGGCACATGCATCTGGAGTTCATTTGCAGTGGCAAGAGACCATGGCTTACCCATCCCTCTCCCTCTCTCCCCTTGTAAATAAATAAAATATTAAAATGATAAATAAATTAATTAGTTTAAGTCAAAGCTCTTGTATTTTATACTAAACTTTTTAAAATATATGAATCATACTTAGATCAAAATAATTTTAGATACAGTTTTTTACTTGTAGAATATTATGGTAGAACAAAATTCTGTTTCTCTCTTTATTAAGCACTTATGATCTCAAATTATTACTGCTGATACTTATAAATACTCTTTATTTCTTGTGTCAGATAATTCTGATATGTTTTCAAGAACTCTTTATTAGAATGTTTGCCCCATGTGGAGGGTGATGTCATGTTCGGTGACATTGGTGCTAATACATCTGGGTTCTTTAAGTCTCTAGTGTACCATTTGGTTGGCTCTACCATTATGACTACCAGCTGCAGTTGGTCCAGGGTTTCATTCACCCTGTCTCAATCTAGAGTAATTAGCTACTTAGTTTAATGAAAATATTTTAATGGGTTTTTAAGGCCATGTTCTTCTGTTAGAGTGGATGGTATATTTCAAGATAGAATCTGCCCTTATGTCTTCAGCATAAGCTGTCTGGTTTTATTTCAAAATGATGGCTAAAAAGGTTGAAGTAGGCAGACTACTGCATTTATCTAGTTCCTCATTTTCAAGAAAATAAAAATGGCAGTGTCTGCGTTTAGCGATAAAACCCTTGTTCTCCAGCATAGCTACCGTGCGTGTCATTCCACAGTTGGGATAGGGAGTGGAATGAGAACTATCAGACATTCGGTAAATGTTCCCATGTCAGGACATATACCAAGTCCTCTAAGTGCAATGAAATACCTCTGAGCATTGTATTATGGAGCACTTGGTAAGAGAAAGAAGCCTTCACAGAAGTCACTGGGGTCCAAAGCCTGACAGCTTCTAGTTGGGGGACTGATTATAAGCAAATCCCTGTGCCTTTCCCAGTTTCTGCCCATTCATTTTCTTCATCCTAAAATTTGCACTAGGTGATCCTAGCAGTCCTCTCTACCCTAAAATATTAACTATGTTACTTGCAAAGGTGCTGTGGGCAGTGTGCTGGGGAGGTGAGGACAGCGAGTGCACTGGCACTGGCAGGAACTTTGGAGGTGTGTTGGCCTTAGGAAATAATCTTCAAACACTTCTTCATTTTATTTTAGAAAAGAAGAATGTTTGAAAGGCTTTCTATAGGAAGAAGCTACTTCAACA
Organism: Jaculus jaculus; assembly: GCF_020740685.1. Taxonomy (NCBI): domain Eukaryota; kingdom Metazoa; phylum Chordata; class Mammalia; order Rodentia; family Dipodidae; genus Jaculus; species Jaculus jaculus. Next base: position 32,717,181 of record NC_059108.1, read on the forward strand.
GAAGTTCAAGAGAGTTTATTTTGACAAAGCTTCAAGAGAGAAAGGAATGGTTATGGAAAGGGAAAGGAAAGGGGAAAAGGAAGGAAAAGAAAAGGAAGGGAGGAAGGAAAGGAAAAGAAAGGAGAGGAGAGGAAAACAGAAAAAAGGAAAAAGGGAAAGGGGAAAGGGAAGGGGAGAGGAAGGGAGGGGAGGGGAGGGGAGGGGAGGGGAGGGGAGGAGAGGAAAGGGGAGGGGAGGGGAGGGGAGGAGAGGAGAGTTGAGACATGCATCAGTGACTAGGATACCATGGGAAATAATGTATTTTCCAGCATTGTGGGAAAAAAATGGGGACTAGTGGGGTGGTGACCAGCCAAGCCAAGCTGCTTTTTATGTACAGAGGCAGGAGGCAAATGCTCTGCAGACAGGAATAGCATCGCGATTCCCTTTGTGAATCAACTATCAAAAAACTCCAGGGCTGGAGAGATGGCTTAGCGGTTAAGGTATTTGTCTGCAAAGCCAAAGAACCACTGTTTGATTCTCCAGGACCTACACAAGCCAGATGCACAAGGGGGCACATGCATCTGGAGTTTGTTTGCAGTGGCTGGAGGCCCTGGTGTGCCCATTCTCTCTCCTCCCTTTCTCTCTCATAAATAAATAAATAATAAAAACTATCTTTTTTAAAAAAAGAAAAGAAAGCTCCATACAAATTACTAATGACAAAAAAAAACTACAAAAGAATTGATTATGAAAATACTGGGTGTATTTAATTATATAACTAAATCTAAAACAAATATGAAGATAAGAGTCTTAGACTAGAACATCAAGTATGAACCCATGACATTGTAGAACTAAGGCAGCTAACAAAAATTAGGTGGGCACAGCACAAAGAAGTTGTCCATACTAAGTTAGGGGCTTGCTTTCTCTTCACATCTGACAATTAGTAAAGGTTACTTAAACATGACAGTAGAAGCAGAAACATGTTTAAGAGTACAAAAAGATATTTTGAAAGGTACTGTATAAGTCAGATGTCATGACACACACCTGTAGTGTCCACACTTGTGAGGTGCAGGCAGGGGGAACGGGATTTCACACTTACCTTCAGCTACTTAGTGAGCTCCAAGCCAGCCTGGGTTATATGAGATCCTGTCTCAACCAAGGGAGGAAGGGAGGAAGAGAGGGAGGAAGAGAGGGCAGGAAAGAAAAGGAAGACAGAGAAGGGAGGGAGGGAGAGGAGGGAGGAGAAGGAGGAGAGAGGGCACTGTTATTGCTGAAAATTCGCCAGTAAGTAAAGAATGGAGGTGAGAGAGAATGCCCTTCTTTTCCTTTCTATTCATGGGGAAGAATCAACATTCTACAGGTGCAAATGATCAAGGTTGGCTTATGAAGTAGTAAACTTTGAACACTACTGAATACTTTTGAAAGCTACATATATTGTATAAGTAAAAGAGACCATATAATAACTTTTCAAAACCCTTGGAAGAAAATCTGTATCTTTTCATCTTTCATACCAGCAAATGTAAGTGCATTTATTTGTTTTAAGTGTAGTATTTTCAGATTGGACCACAGCACAAAACCCAGTCATAAGAATACAGAAAAACAAACAGTACCCAAACCACGTTATTCAAAAAATTGAAAGTGTAGTCAGAGATGTACTAGATGATGAAACCTAAAATATCATACCTGAAAAAGCTAAGTGCAGAGCTGGAAGGTCTTAATAAAACATGAAAGGGGATTATCTAGTGAATGCTGGTGGGTATAATACAGAGTTGATAAATGTCATCATGAATAAATAATAATTCTAGCATAACCATTTGCTCACCAAGAACACCTAACTTCTAAAATTATCTCTCTAAGTAGGAAGTCTCTCAGGTCCAACATGCAGCCACTTTGGGCCCAGGACATCTAGAAATACAGCCAAACTTACTCGAAACGTTAAGAAATGTTTTTCACATTTCTGTAACTTAACTGCCTAATTCTCAGTGTGAACTTCATAGATTGATAACATTGACTTGAAGGGTCAAAAGGTTGGACACACTTTGTGGTTGGTAAAGTAAATTAAAAGGTCGTCCTCCAAGTTACAACAAAACATTTGTCCTGAAGCATATTGCTAAGGCAAAGAGCTTCTCCTTTAAGATGACGAAAACCACCTAGTTGGCAAAGAGGCCTAATCACAAATTCGTTTTCATTACTGACACCAAGGAGTTACCAATTTCCTCTGTTTGAAGAAGAAAGAATGCAAACTTCCACGGAAGATATAAATGCATTCATAAAATTTGTTTGATTCAGAGAAAAGTGGAATATTACTACTCCCCATCCAGACAGGGGTTCTTACCAGCAGGAGATAATCTCCAGGTTTCTGCAGAGGTTTCCGCTGAGCAAAAATTTTCATCCAATTTAAAAATGCAGATGATAATAATTTCCCCATTCTCCTCTCAGCAGGTCTCCTACCCTCACTTGCCAACTCCTTAAAGAAACAACTGGGTGACATCAGGCCCAGGTAACACATCCTTCTAATGTAGTCCCATTAACTCAACTTCCTAATAATGTGAAGCCTCTTAGCTTCACAGAGATGGATGTGTGGGCTGCCCATTTGCAATCACCACATTGTGGTTCATAATAGCAAGCTTTGCAGAGCATGAGAATTTTAAGAGGGAAGAACAACTTGCTTTTATTTGTCCTAAAACTATGGAGAAATGGCATGGATATGGGAACGAGACACTCCTATTAAAATTAAATGGAAAAAATATTAAAATAACAATCTAATGCTTCAGCCTTTGTGGTGTATTACTTCAGAAAAATGTAATAAAGAAATTATGATTCATAGTAAGTATTTTTGAAGGTTGCCAAGTTTTTTACATTTAGATAAATTTTCTGGAGTTTAATTGCTCCCTATGTAGTTCTCAACCATGTGAACCAAGAATTCTTTAGTATGTTTGAGGCAGAAAAGATTGCTCAAATATTATCTTCTGTTGGGTGTTCCTAGGATAATCTGTATATTTGTATAAATGTATAGAATGTATAGAATATCTGTACAAATGTTACCTAAACCATAGACACTACGCAGACACCACACTGGTCTTAGCTTTGAAGAAGAAAATACACTTTTCTTTTTTAAAAGTCATTAGTGGATCAAACCCAGGACCTTGTACATGCTAGGTAAGCATTCTAGCACAGATTATCAGCCCAAGATACATGGATTCTAGGCAGCAATTTTAAGTGCAACAGAATCAAGCAAGATAACACATAGTGCAGCAATTTATAACCAAATGTGGTCCTGGCTGTGTGAGCTGCTACGGTAACTCAAACTTCTCTTGCATGAGGGGCTGTTCTTTCATGAATAGAATAAACAGCCCTGGGGCTATCACAGCCACATTTCTGTAGTCTGACCATTACTATAATGACTAATTTTTTGTAACAGAAATAGGAAATGCCCAGCCAGGCTCCACATGAGCTTTTCGGGTTTTTTTTTTTTTTTTTTTTTTTTGGTTTTTGTTTTTTTTAAATCAGTGTCCTAAGGTAGCTCAATATGACCTCAGACCCAACTCTCCCAAGATGACACCCAGTTATGCTCGTGAACTTTACAACCTACACTTACCAGATACATTTATTTGTCCTTGTGCCTGAGAAGTGTCCATTTGTTATGCACTGTATAGTGATCTCCACAGTAAAAACTCCAGATCCATAGCTGGAAATGTTATAATTCAATCCATTCCTCATTTCGTTATTTATTCAACAAGTCAAATATAAATTGTTAATAACTGGTTACAAAAAAAAAAAAAAACCCTCTGTTGGGAGACTGCTGGGGAAGGCAGGCTGCAGAAAGCCCGCCCCTCCCACCACAGCTAGTGACCTGCGCAGTAGCATAACCTATAAGGAAAGAAAACATAAGTAAGGGATTGTTTCACAGACTTTCCTGGCAGAAGCTTTTCTGTCGTTTTTAACTTTTTTAGTGACCATTTTGATACACGTACATAATGAATTTTGATCATAATCTCTGTCCATTACTTGCTCTTACCCCTCCTCCCTCACCCCTTTCAGCTGAATCCCTTCCTTCCACTCCTCCCTCTGCTATTTGGTGTCCTCCGTGACGCGCCCAGTCTCGGGCAGGTCTCGGGCAGGTAGTGGCAGCGCGTGTGAGGTCGCCAATGCCGCGCGACCTCTGCATGTCTGGAAGCCAGCATCCCGGGGCATTTCTCCTCATCCTCTGGCTCTTACATTCTCTCCTCGACCGCTTCTGAAATGTTCCCCGAGCCTTGGAGGGTATGATATCCTGTGTTTCATTTAGCACTGGGGCCTCGGTACACACTCATTCCCAACCCTCCCGTAAGTCTGCAGTCCGCCCCGCACGCTGCCCACTGCTGAGGAAGCTCACACAGCTCTGCTGTGCTCGGTCGGGTGGTCTCCAAATCAGAACGTATGCGGGTCAGATTCAGAGGGCAAAGTCATTCAATGACTGATGCGCAAATGTTATGTTTCGTGGTAAGCTTATGTACCTTAACATCCACGCGAAGGATTCTTCCCAAATGAGACCAGCCCCCTACCTGCCCTCACTAACCTTAACCTCCTCAGTCACCTCTGCTTGGATTTTTATTCCACAGATGTTCCTTGTGAACAATGTTAACCCAACGCTTTGGGGGCTTCCAGGTCAAAAAGTGAAGAATATTAAATTTTATTTTTTCTTTCAGAATTTATGACCCAGGTATTCATTTTAAACCATTATCCCACCAATAACTATAACTTTATCAGTTATGTTAAGCAAAGCCTAATTATTTCAAAAATAACCCAAATGCCACCTAATAGTATGTGAATGTTTAGATTTAACTTGGACTTTGAAAGTTTCTATTTAAAGCACAATTTGGATAAAATTCTTACTTCATTCTCAGAAAATGAGGACTGATCTCTAATTTCTTAAAATATATTATTTATTTGTTTATTTGCAAGGAGAGAGATAAAGGGGGCTTATGGCTAAACCAGGCCTTGCTGATGCAAACAAGCTCCAGAAACACGCACCCCTTTGTGCATCTGGCTTTATTTGTATAATAGAGAGTCAAAAACTAGGCAGGCAAACTTTATAAGCAAGCGCCTTTCACCACGGATCCATCTCCCTGCCCTCTGATCTCAGGATCTGAACACACAGTAAAAGCACCCATCCCAAACTTGGCTCATGTTGTGTTGCCACTTGAAGAATTATTTTTAATTTCAGAGGCCATTTGAGCTGAAAGTAATTCAGAAATTCAAATCCAATTATATTTATTTCACGGGTATAAAAACCAAATCTCAAGGAAAATATTTTGTGCAGGGCCAACGGTTTGTGCAGGACCGAAGAGGCCGTTGGTGGTAGGACGGGGGCAGAAACCCTTTCTTGTAGATCCAGCCCCATCTCCTCTTGAGTGCGTCACGCAGACAAGGATTTTTCCACTGCTTTCTATCAAAATAATGTTTCCTTTGTAAGGAAGGAGCAGCAGCCTTCCCTTTGAATTCCACACAACGCTGTGGCTAGTGAATGTGCCCACACCGCCAGGAATAGCCTCATGTATTTAATAGGTGCTTTTGTAAAAGTAGAGTGTCACTACTTTTTTATGAGGATGCTTTTTTGAGATATATTTATCGAAAAAAATGAAAAACCTTTTTAAGTATGTCGTGACATGACTTTTTAATGCATATGCATGTTAATGCATATTAATACATATTAATAAATATGGTACAAATGAAACACAATTTTGTTATTTTTCAATGAATTGTGGGAGGAAAAAGTTGTTAATAAAGTGCTGAGTTAGAAAATAACTTGAGCAACATCTGTACTCTGGATTCCTCAGAGTGCTCCAGAAATGATCTAGAGTCATAGGAAAACTCTCGGAACCTTCATAAGGGAAAAATTATAACTCAGTGGACAATAATTTCAGTAAATTTAATAGAACAGAAGAGTAATATATTCAAAACACAAAAAAACTATAAAAGACTGCCAAACCTAGGGATTTCATATGCAAAAAAGTCAGGCAATTAAATCAATTTTTAGTTTAAGCATTATAATGAGTCTAAAGTATTGTACATTTAGTTCTGGTAAATGGGCTCTAAATTTCCTTGAAATGAGGATATAACCATAGCTTTATCTAATAAAAAAAAATTATGATTTCTGACAGAATTTTCATGTCTATTTTCAGAAATTCCATTAATAAAACCAATAAAATAAATGTTAAGGAAACAAAGAGGCATGAATGATACTAGCTATAGGGTTTTAAGTAATTAAGGAGGATAGGTAAAATATATAGGAAAACATTATAGACCCCTGGATGCAAAGGAATCATTGAGAACTTTGTAGACTTCAAGGTCTTGATGATTTTGCCTGATAGTAAGAGAAGAAGAAGAAATAATCCACAGAGACTTTTCTTCCATTTTTGTTTCACTTGTGCACCCTTCAGACCATAACTAGGAAGCTGGAAACTGTATCTATCTGCTCCTGAATCCCTTACATCATTCAATTAAAGTCTTGTAAGATAAATAAGGTAATAGAAAATTATCATTTCAACCTACGTCTGCTGGCCTGAAGAAATGGCTCAGCAGTGAAGAGCTCTTCGTATGTTAACACGAGGACCTGAGGAGGCCTGAGACGCCTCTCAAGTTCGGTCCCCAGGACCCACATGAACAGCTGAACATGGCCACGGACATTAGTAACCCCAGTCTGTGAGGAAGGAAACTGAGACCAGTAGGAGACTCCAGCTTAAAATGGGCAGAAGAGGGATGGAGAGATGGCTTAGCGGTTAAGCGCTTGCCTGTGAAGCCTAAGGACCCCGGTTCGAGGCTCGGTTCCCCAGGTCCCACGTTAGCCAGATGCACAAGGGGGTGCACGCGTCTGGAGTTCATTTGCAGAGGCTGGAAGCCCTGGCGCGCCCATTCTCTCTCTCCCTCTATCTGTCTTTCTCTCTGTGTCTGTCACTATCAAATAAATAAATAAATAAATAAAAATTAAAAAAATTTTAAAAAAAATGGGCAGAAGAGAGCAATAGCATGGGAAGCCATGCATTCTGCTTCAATCACATAGGAAATCACACACCACTACAGGTGAGTGCCCTGGGCACTGCATGGGAACACACACTTTCATACATTACACACACACACACACACACACACACACACACACACTACATTGACCTAAAAACATGAAAAAAATACATGGGGTTCTTATTAATGTGAGGGTTGTTAGCATATCATGCTACATAATCATGCTACACAAATGATCATTTTCATTGATAACTAAAATGATGCTTACACACACAAAGGTCATATGTTTCAGGTTACAAGGGAGACAAAAGCTGTGAAAATGACTAAAATGCTTACTTTTAAATGATTGAATTCATTTCATCCTTGTAAATCTCTCCCCCTCTCTTTTCCTCCCCATTCCCCTTTGGATATGGATGTGATTTAAAAAGCAATATTTTTGCATACTCTTTTCCCAGAGGAACATTTTATCCCATTTTTAATCACTTCATAGATGAATGGTCCTATATCAGCAAGGGAATAGTGGACTACAAGTCTCTTCAATCTGAACAACCAGTGTGTCCCAGCAGTCATGGCTTGCCTCTCTGGCTGAGTGAAATTGAACACTCCTTCGCTTTTCATTGTCTTTTCACATGTTGTGTAAACAGCAAAGAAAACTAATGTGGGTGAAAGTATGACTTGACAGTACAATGAAATATAATATTCAAATACTTATGAGGTAGAAATAGTGCCTTGGGCACCATATTTATTGAGAATAAGTACTTGCTTTTATACCTTTTATGAAGAATTTAGACAAGAAGAATAAAGTTTACTATGGAAAGTAGAAGGTTTTTTTTCTAAACAATCTACTTACTGCTCTAAGGGTAAAAAGAAGAAATACCAAATGTAGTTTTGATCTTTGGGAGAGGGGTATAAAACACAGAGTCATAAGAAATAACACAAGAGATAAAGATAAATAGAAATGTCTGGACTAGGGCTGGAGAGATTGCTTAGCAGTTAAAGTGCTTGCTTGTGAAACATCAGGACCTAGGTTTGATTCCCCAGTACCCACATAAGCCATATGCACAAGGTGGTGCATGCATCTGAAGTTTATTTGCAGTGGCTAGAAGCCCTGGCACACCCATTCTTTCACAATCTTTCTCTCTCAAATAAATAAATTCAAATAAAAATAAATCTTAAAAGAAAAGGAATTTCTGGGTTAAAGAACTGTCTCTGTGGTTAAGGTACTTGCCTACAAAGCCTAATGACCTGGATTCAATCCCACAATACCCACATAAAGCAAGATGCACAAAGTGGCCCTTGCATCTGTAGTTTGTTTGTAGTGGCTGGAGGCCCTGGTGTGCCCATTCATTCTGTCTCTCTTCTCTCTATCTCTCTCTTCTTGCAAATAAATATATAGAAAAGAAATTTTTATAAAGGGACATTATGCATCCTACATATTTACTTGAGTAAGTAAGTGCATACAAAAGCTGATGCAAAATAAATAAGAACAAAGATTTTTACTTATGTTTTGCTAGCAGGATTATATTTCCTCATGATTAAAACTTTAGACAAAGGAATATGGGGCATTTGATTCTTAAGAGAAGATGAAATAATAAAATTCTAATACCAGGGTCTAATCAGGGCACTGCATGTCCCATTTCTTCTTCCTGCTTATCTCGCTCCCACTTCAGCAAGAAACTTTTCAGAGCTCCATACCAATGATAGATTCTGTTTCCTTTTAAGCAAATTTTCCTCTTTTCCAAAAGAACCAACATTTTCCACGTTGTGGTTTTAAACATTAGGTTCTGAAGAAAAATGTTCATGCCAATATATATTTCGGAAATATCATGCACGTTTGTTAATAAAATGGAACTATAAAATTGTTCCATGAGTGAAATGAAAATCTCCTTTTCCATTTTGTTTTACACCTTGGAAATGAGAACCACCACTTACGGCATACGAAATGTTTATACATGTAATTAGATGTTTGTTATAAATATGCTGGCAGGTAACTGATATGTAGGCTAACCCTAAACTCACTTTAATGCATGGCATTGCCAAGAAGAAGTATTATTTCTTTCCAGGTTAGTAATACAGCCTGCTATGCTTGGACTTCCTGATAATATACAACATAGTCTAGAATAAAAATTAAGAGTGGGGTGGAAGAGATGGTTTAGTGGTTAAGGCACTTGCCTGAGAAGCCTAAAGACCCAAGTTCAATTCCCCAGTATCCACATAAGCCAGATGTATAAAGTGGCAAATGCTTGTGAAATTCATCTACAGTGGCTGGAGGCTCTGCCATACCCATTCATTCTCTTTCTTTCTCTAATAAATAAATAAAATAAAATGTTTTTTTTTTTAATTAAGAATGTAAGCTTTGGAATAAGAATGTCTAAACTCACAAGCCTAATTTTATTTCTCACAAGCTGTGTGACCTTCAGTTTGCTAAGTCTCAGTTTCCTCATATGTAAAATGCAGACACTATTGCCAGTTTCATAGGATTAGTGGTATTGAAGGAGGATAGTCATGCAAATCAAGTATAGTGCAAGGCTTAAGAGATAAAATTACCTGCATGTTTACTATTCAAAACAAAATCTTGTCATGCTACACTTAGTCCTAATTGTTCCTTTATTTTCATTGTTTCCATTAACTTGAAAACCAACAGATAATAAATATATAACTTTATGTCATGATATAATTACACATACAGCATACACACAAGCATATAGAGAATGAAAAAAATGCAAATGATATGGATTAATAGGGCACTTTCTTTCACAGGAGAATGGCACGTTAAGCCTACAGTTTTGAAAAAAGATTGAAATGACAGCCTAATGGCTGTGTCATCATAACCACATAACTGGTCTGGCACAATGTATAAATTTGTGCATATGGGCATGGTTGGCAAGGCTGCTGAGCTGAAATTGAACCCACCCAACAAGTTGTTTCATCAAAATGTTGCCTAGAAATTGCCTCATCTTAGAGCATAGTGGTTGGCCTGGCTTTCCAGCTAAGCCTGTTAGTGAGGGGAGAATGTGGCCAGCCAGCCTGGGGGCAGCAGGAGCATCACTCCCGGCAGATCGCTGGGCAGCTGGAGTCAGCGCGTCATGCTGAACCAACACTGGACAGCTGTCCATTGGCTGATAATCATGAGAAGAGTAAGAGCAGCCCAGGTTCCAGCACACAGCACCATCAAAGGATGGAGGTGGCTGACCCACCCCAGCTTCCCTCCCTCTCAGCCACTGCTGGGAGAATGGAAGCCCATTCAACACAGCCCATAAAGATCTCTCTGTCTCAATGCACGTGAAAGCAGAATGTTGACTGTGGGGAAGGGAGTGTTCAAGGGAGGAAAGAGGAAAGGAGAAAAGAGAGGTGGAAGACAGATAAAAATCAATTTTGTTTTCTTTGCAAATCGCCATAATGAATAAAGAATAAGGAATAAAGCAAACGTACTAAATGCTGAAAGGTGGACATGGTATCTGAGACTATTGTGTACCATTGTTTTCCTACAAGATTTCAGTATGACTGAAATGTGAAAATAGGACAGGTTCAAAAGAAAAAAGGAATTTTAAAGAAACGGGGAAAAGGGCTGTCTTTAAACCACATGAACCCTCAAATTTAACAGAATGTGTGTGTGTGTGTGTGTGTGTGTGTGTGTGTGTGTGTGTGTGTGTATCAGGCAGAGAGAGATAGAAAGAAGTGATACAGACAGACAGAACAGGTGCCCAGGGCCTCCAGCCATTGCAAATGAACTCCAGAGACATGTGCCACTATGCAACTGGGCATCTGGCTTTACAATGGTATCGTGGGTACCTGGTAATTGAACTCAGGTGGTTAGGTTATACAGTGAAGGCACCTTAACCATTGAGCCATCTCTCCAGCCACTTCTTCACCTCCATTTGCATTTTTAGAAGACAATATTTTCCCCTAATTTTAAGATACTTCTGAAGATATTTTGGATCAGACCAAAAAGCTCATCAGAGGGAGTGTGGAGATGGTTCAGTGGGTAAAATGTTGAATGCACAGGCTGGAGGACCCGAGTTTGGGTCCCCAGCACCAATATAAGATGTTGGATATTGTAGCACACACATTTGATCCCAGTTCTGGGGGGGTTAGAGGATACTCACATCTGTAGGGTTCACTGGATAGCTTGTCTAGCCGAATTGGTGAGCTCCAGATTCAGTGGAAAACCCTGTTTTCAAAAGCCAAGGTAGAGTGACTGAGGAGTATACCCATCATTGACCACTGGCCTCCACAGGCGCAAGCATGTATCTACACACAGACAAACACAGCACATCCACATACGCCATGTACAACATATGCGGACACATGCAAAAGAAGCCATTTCATCTGCATAAACCATGTTCGCTGAATCAAGTAGCCTACCTCTACACATTATCCATCCTGTACCTCATTCTTGTCAACTACCTGTAGTTAATACAAGAGGTTGCCATGGTAGGATACAAGTCTGTCTGTTAGTGTGCTTGCCATTGTTTTTCTTTTAATTTTTTATTAAGAGCATACTTTGTATGGATACACCATGTGTTGGTATCATTTCTTCCCTCCTCCCTGTCCCAATTCTGCAGGGGGCTCTCCTCAGTGGGGTTGCTGGTATTCCCCACGGGGTTGAGGGTTGGTTATGCATTGTGAGAGCAGCAGTCAATAATTTGGGAGGGGGCGGCAATGCCTCTGGGTATGACATCCCAACTTGTGGTTATTACAATCTTTCCACTCACTCTTCCACAAAATGTCCTGAGCCTTGGTGGGTATATTTTAAGTCTACTTCAGAGATGATATCTTAGGAGCCTCTAGATCTGTGCTTTAGTAAGTGTTGAGTATCCTCAGCATCTGTCTCCTTTACCCTGGCGCTGAGTGGCGCAGGCTCACAATGGGAGCAGCATTCTGTCTCATCTCCTCAGTTCCTCTGTGGCTGCACTTGGGCCTTGGCTGGAATGTGAGGGGTGGTTTATCTCCATGGATCTGGCTACCTTCTAGGAAAGAAAAACAGATTCTCCAATGGTGAGTGAAGTCAGCATCGGTTAAATAGGATAAGCATTATAAATTTAGGGAGAATTTGATGGATGGAGCCCCTCTTTTAGCCAAAGACTAGTGGGAGCTTGACACTGAAGAGCATAATCTTTGTCTCCATAGGATTCTGACCTGGTAGAATTGTCTTAGCAAAGATTGCAGCTATCATTGGAATGACTGTGGATGGGCATCAGTGAAGGTCTTTTAATAGTAGAGCCCATAGATCATAAAAGTTGACAGTGTATATCATAACTGGAATTGCATGTGTTTATGCACTGTGAGTTTCATTCATGCAGTGTTGCACTGGGCCTGGCCAGACTATTGTAAAGAGACTGCTGTAAGTTAACAAGTTACACAGCTGCATGTATGATTTGATTTGCCTCAAGATCTAGCCAGGGCATTCAGCTGTATTTGTTCACCTAGCAGAACATTATTTATTAATGAGTTCTTCACACTTTATTAAACCTAATGTCAAAACACCTCTACGGGATCCTCCTCAGCATGCTTTCTGTTTGTGGTGAGGCCTTACAAAGAAAATGAAAAATTATGCAATGATTCTCCACTTAAAACACAGCCCACACCAGGACCATTGTTCTCAATCTTTGTGAGAAGACATTTCTGAATCTCCATGACAGCTCTACACCAAGTACCATGGGGCCAGAATTAAAGAAGACCCTCTTTTTAATGCTGGTAATTAGGTCCCTTCAAGACAAAGTAAGCTTCCATAGTATCAGAAGAGAGATTTACTATTCACTGGCCAAAGCTAGCAAGTAGGGAGGGAGGAAAGATGAAGATTTTAGAACAGTAGGAAGGAATGTTCCAGCTTAGGCAAAATCATAGTGGCTTGAGGTTAATATCAATGTGACATGGATAAAGACAGCTGAACCTTAAAGGTAAATGCTGTATTGTGCCTGGTCTTGGCAGTAGGATCTGGTGGCTAAGGAAGGCAGCCAGTGTGTGTGATGACAGACCAAAAGCATAGACCAGTGAGCTAAGCATTCTCCTGGCTTCCCGGGGAAGAGTGAAATTCAATAGGGCAGGAGGATGGTAACCAGGAAAAATCCAGGCAACAGAAAACATCTTGGCTACAGGAGTGCTGGCATCATGGTTTAAGTGACACACATGGGGACACACTCACCAGTTACTTACATAGGTGACTTTCTACACAAAGAATCAGAAATGGAACCAGATGGGATGCAGGGTCTCAGGTATACAGACCAGCCTGTGAGAGGGAAGGGTAATTGCTTTTATTCAATGGTCTGTGCAGGTGACCAGGACTCGTTCTTGCCATGGGACACATGAGGTCTGTGGATGGTCAGTTCAACAACTGTTGCTAGCTGCTGGGTCTGAAAGGCTGTACTTCTGACAGGCCACCATTACCACCGAGTTTCCATATGCCACTATTGCCACAAGAGCAGAAAGCAAAACCAATATGAATGACTAGAGATGGCACACTCAAATATACCTTTGGCAAAGGGATTTTTGTCTTATTATTTCTTACTTTATGACATTTGTCATACCTCTGTGTCCTACAATTCACTACTTCATTATGTGAATTTTCTTACTCTCCTTCCTCATTGTTTCTGACATAAAGTTAAATAGCAATTATTGAGATATCACTGTATGTTAAATACTTTGGGGAATAAAAATATGTTACCAGGACAGGTCATAAGGAAATAAGAGTGAAGAATTAGACAGGTAAAAGTAAAGTGATGTCATAAGGTAAACTGTGGAGGTCATGAAAGGAATGGGAAGTTTAAGGATCTGACACAGTTTAGAGGGGACTAAGCACTCAAGTTAAATGCAGTGTGGGAACTTAAATTGGACCCTAGAATAGGAAGAGTGTATTGTTGGAAAAAAATCAAAAACAGATAGAATCCAGATAAGCTCATTTAGCTTAAAGTATCCCTTCATTTTGACCCTTGTGTTATGGCTATGAAAAATATTATATTAACATTAGGAGAAGTTAGCTAAAGGAAACAGTAGGGACTCTGTAACTTTTCTGGAAGTCTAAATTTATTTCAGTTCAAAGCTGATAAATGCTGTAAGAAGGTGTAGATCAATATCTTCAGCTGTCCCAGAAGGGAACAAAATTGCTTCAGTTGACAAGATAAAGTAGGGATTCACAAAAAGGCAGTTAGATACCCAATAACCAGGGAAAACAGGGTAAGTAAAAGCATGAAAATGGGAAAGTGGAGGACTGTTCCCGGGAGAGGTAAGCACACTGGGGTCCATGAAAGAATCTGGAATGGCCACTGGCAGACAAGAGAAGGGGCAGGAAGGGCAGGGCCAGGTAGCATTAGCACACTGAGGCACTAGAGTTCGTGGGGTGTGCATGGGGGCTCTGAGTGGGGGACAAAAGAGGACTGTGATATTGTAGAGGTAAACTTGTATGAAAGGCTTTTTTTTTTTTTTTTTGAATTCAAGTAAGGAGCCTGGCATACCTCCCCTATGGCCTTGCGCATGATTCTACCTGTTCCTCAGGAAGCTGCGGTCGTCACATGTGGAAGCTTCCCAGGACGTGCAAGCAGGAGAAAGTGCCTCAAGTGAGAATGAGGTGATGGAAAAAAAGTGCAGATGAAGCTTTAATCCAAAAGACAAATGCTTGTAAGGAATGCCGAGAGGGAGTGTCAGCTCAGACGCACTGACAGACACAAGCGGACAAGTTAAGGGCATCGCAAAAAAAAAAAAAAAAAAAAAAAAAAAAAAAAAAAGTAATATATTTAGAGCTAATTGCTTCAGTTTAAATTTTTGGATAAATTGGGTAGAGGTTTCTTTGCTGAAAGTACAAAAATAAAGATGTCTGTAAGAAGACTGTTAAAATGTTCCATATTGAGAATTCTCTAAATATAGACCCGTATGCATCTAATTAGTTATTAGGAGAAGATAGCAAACTGCTACTAACATATTCTTTTCCCTATCAGGATTTATATAAAATTAATGTTGGTATCATGGTTTTAGGTTTGAAAATAAATAAAATGAAAGGGAGTTTTTTTCCTCTAGAATGGAAAGTGAGAAAAGATCAAAAAAGCATCAACAGATGGGCATGGTGGCTAATGCCTTTAATCCTGGCAGAGGTGGGAGGATCTCCACAAATTCAAGGCCACCCTGAGGCTACATAATGAATGCCATGTCATCCTGGGCTATAGTGTGCCCCTACCTTGAATAGAAATAAATAAATAAATAAAACAAAAAAAAAACACCAATATCATCACATATTTCTCCATTTCCTGACTACATGCCAGGAGCTCCCCAAGGTGAAAATGCATCAGGGTTTTGAAAAGTCCATCACCATGCCAATAGTTTTGAAAAAGACATAGCCTTCTGTCACAGAACAGTGTCCTGTAGCCTCCCTGAGAGGTCACTGGCTATGTAGGTACTCCCACCAAGCCCCGATGATGTCATCTGAAAAGCTGCCTTGACACGGACAGCATATGTATTGGCAAGCAAGATTCCATTCACAGACCCTCTCAGGTCTGGGGCCTCCGAGACAGAATTACAGACTATGTCCCTAGTAAAGCTTGAAGCACAATGCACTGCTTGCCAGTTCTTATATCGTTCCTGGAAGTGGAAGAATCTGTCTTACTTTCTTTAAGTCCACAGAGCTATGTGGAGCCCATAGCATCACATATGTCACTTGAGGACACTCTTTCCACATTCATTACGTCTTAGCCATTAGCCGTTACCTCAGATAGTCTCTCATCAATTCCAGTGCCTGTGAGCATTCAGTCTATTTTGAGTTCTATTGGAATCGTCCAACAGAGTCTGCGATGCCAAGTATTTTCTGCACCAATACAGCGTCATAACTGGAACCAATTTTTGGTTCTTCTGTATAATCCAAGAATCTATTAATGAAAGCTGGTTTTAACATATTTTTTCCTGATATAAAGTTAAACATATGGCTTACTAAATGAAGTCTTTTTAACAGAATATTACATAATTTTAGGTAATGTATTCATAAGACTCAAAAATTACTACATTTACTAGAAAGAAACCTTATTTACAAAGGGATAATATAACATGTTTTAATTTTATCATTAATATTGTTTTTAAAAAGAGTTTTGTTTTATAAAAGGGTTTATTTTTTTTTAAAGAAAGGTTTCTAGAATGGATCACAGAAACCACTGGCCTCCTGGCAATTGAATCTAGAGATGCCATGGAACTGGGAAATAATTCACATAGCAGAAGCTCAAAAAAAGACTAAGAAATTATCAGCACTGGCTATAACACTGGGACAAATTGGGAATAATGAGAGCAAAACGAGATGGGAATAAACATCAAGTCCCAGCCTCTAGGGGTGGGGCAAGGCCATCAAGCAAAGAGGAGCATATTGGGAGGAATGTGGAGCATCATCCAAGAAGGACACGGAGCCTCCCTTCAATGATTCGTTCAGTGTGAGTTAGAGATGTGATGTAACTGCCAAAAGCTGATGCAATGGAAGTTTGTATTTATAATAAGGACATGTTTTAAATAAAGCATACAATAGCCCCCTTGCCATGTTGGTTGTACAGCTATGCCTGAAATAGCACATTAGCAATAACAAAAGAAAGCTGCAATTAGCAGAGCAGATACAAAGTTTCTTCAGGGTAGCAAGCTTGGGACTAAAAAAAAAAAAAAAAAAAAAAAAAAAAAAAAAAAAAAAAGCTGAAAAGGACCTTGAAAGCAATGAGAATGCTAGCCTGAAAAGGCAAGAAATAGACAGATTGAAAAGTGTCTTGGATATTGAAGACTGCCTTAGGAAATACAGAATTTACATGAAGGGCAGAACAAAGGTAAAAGAGAGGAAGATATAGGCATGTGAATCTTGTCATAATGTAGGTAGAGTATGCATGTGTGTATGTATGTATCTGTGTGTATGTATGTGTGTAATGCATGTACAGCTCAGATGTGCACAAGGAGTAAAGGCTGGTCATCATAAGAGAGCTCCAGTTAAATACAGGGGGTCTGAGTGATTACATTGCCTAGTCTATGGTCCCTCCTAAACCCACCTTTGTGTCACACAGAAGTGTCCCAAACCTCAACGGAGTACTTGTTCATATGAATATATCACAAGGTCCCTTGGCCTTCTGGAAATGTAATGAAACATCAGCTTCGCTGTTACATCTAATAGAGTCATTAAATGCAACCCCTAATTATCCAGTTCCAGTCCTATTATTTGGTGTTCATATTGCTGCAGTTTAAGCTAAAGAAGTTCTGAGAGTTTTCTGGCCTGTCAATTTCTCAGAAATCAGAACAGCCACTACAATAACTAAAATAAGCTAAAGTCCCTCAAGACATGAATTGTGATCACAAGTCTTTTAAATGCATTTTTGGTTCATATAATTGAAGTCCAAGGCTACAATAGGCTTTTGCTTTCAAATTATATGATGAAAATGTGGGATATAACCAGAGGGGAACACAGATGAATGGAGCTACAAAATCCCTCCTGCTATGTGGAATTTTTATTTCCAAATTTAAGTTTGTAATTACTATTAGCAATGAATATTTTATCTAGGCATTTTAACAACCTTCATGCCTCATTCCATTCGGTCTATTCACAATACAATATTTATGCTTTTGCCTTGGATGACATCAATTTTGTCACCTCAGCCTTTGGCCAAAAAAAAAAAAAAAAATCAAGACCAGGAATATTCTGCTCATGATTGTCAAAATTTACTAGAATAGTTTCATGAACTAAAAAGGCACATAAGAGGGGCTGACTAGATGGCTCCGTGGGTAAAGCACGTGTCATGCAAGCCTGGATAAAAGTTCGGATCCCCAGAACCACTGTTAAGGTGGACACAGTAGCACATTCCTGGAATCCGCCCCCCACCCCCAGCCAGAGATGGTCAATGAATACAAGAACATCTTGGAAGCTTATGGGCCAGTGAGGCTGGTATACAAGTGGTGAGCAAGGGACTCTGCCTCACACAAGGTGAAAGCGAGGGCAGACACAGAAGGTTGTTCCTCTAGTCTTCACGTGCATGCACCCATCTTACATATCCACTCCCAGACCTACACACACACACACACACACACACACACACATACAGAGAGGGGGGGGGTGGATAAATTATTTAAAGTACAGAGTACATTGAGAGTCCAACTGATGTTATCCCCTGAAAATGTTCTATTGCCTTGGAAGGGGACTGATGTGGATATTTTCATGTTGCTGGGACAAAGCAGCCAACCGAAAGCAGCTGGTTGGAGGAAAGTATTTATTTCGACTTACAGTTTTGAGGGAGAACTTCATGATGGCAGGGGAAGCTCAGCATGAGCACAAGCTGGGCATGCCTCTGCCACAGGAGGTAGAAAACAGCAGCATGAGAGTGAGTTGAACTCGGACAAGGGGAAGCTGCTTATAATACCCCAAATCCAGCTTCCCAAAACACACCTCCTCCTGCAAGTTTCCATCTCCCAACTTGCCCCCAGCTGGGGACTAAGCATTCAGAATACACAATGTATGGGGGCCATCAGATTCGATTCCTGCCACCAAAGGGATTAAACTTGAACTCCTGCCACTGTTTCCCCTCCACACACACAATCAGTCATATTTATATTTTCTCTCCACCTCTTCCTTCTCCCCATCTCTTCATTTTTCCTGATACCTCATATGTTGTCGATCCATTTATCTAGGATATCTGAAGTTATATTCTTGAACTGATACAGACAAACTTACTCTAGCTCACTTAAATCCATACACTTATGCCAATTCCCGCTATATGGGTTCTGAAGTAAAAATGTTACCAGGAACACGGAATATTCATCTTGTGTTTAACAAATTCTTTTTTCTCATAATGAGTGTTCAGAATTTGAATATCAAATTGTTTATTCTAGGACCATTTCATGAGCTGGTTACAAAAAAAATAAAGCATTCAATGGAAAAACTGAAACAATGTAAGAAAAGAAAATGTAGGAAGAAAAATCAAGGAGAGAATTGGATCAAAGAAAAAAAAATCTTGAAATCATACACAATGAAGCTGTTTGTTTTTAAAAAATATAAAAGAAAAGACAATTTTTTAGGTAATAAGAAGGGAACTAGGAATACATGTTTCCAAAAAGATTTAAAATATGGAATTACTATTTCTTAAAGTAATATCAATGACAAAAAGGAAGCATGTGTTTAATGAACCTGTTTAACTGAACCAAATTGACTACAGGGAATGTCCCTGCTCTGATCCTAAGAGTTTCTACAAATAGTATGTCCGAGTGCTCTCCCCTCCCACTTGGAAGCATTGATCTTCTCAATGGCCACAAATATCATATGATGTCATTCACACTTAATACAGAGGGGCAAAGGAGAAATAATGGTCCAAGAATTTACCTGAGCTTACCATGAAGAGTTCATCAACCCCAAACATGAGTGATGTCTTTGTTGAAAATCCCTTATTAATGACTTTTATTTGGTCATGGAAATTTGGCACTTACATTATAAAGCTGGTGATTTTCAGAATTTATTAAGAACTTTAGGGAGAATCTGACCAGCATGAAACAAACACAGAGATGCCTCCTGTAAGTTCCTACACAATAGAAGGGTATCCCAAACATTCCTCCTGTAAGTCCCTACATAATCAGAGAGTATCATGAGATGCCTTCTCTAAGTCCCTATCCAACAGGATAGTATCCCCAATGTTCAGAAAAACCATGTTATCAGTGATTCCAAAGTGTAATGTTTAGTGGATCAGAGTTTCATTGCCACATTAATTTTTCGTATTACTGTTTGCTTCAGTTTTCTATTATGTACTTAATTTATAATGAGATATAGTTGGTTAACTCTGAATGTTTAGTATTATCTACTTTTATGAACAATATGTTGGCCTATAACTTGCAGTAAGTATCTATGAAGACATGCATACATACATACATACATACATACATACATACATACACACATATAACTATATATTGTTGTTTAAATATGAGTTATTCATACATCAAAAATAGATCTATTTCCAAGTTCTGTCTTTGAAATTACATAGCACACAAGTATAACCTAGAACAGTATAATTAGCATAGTGGCAAACAAAGATACTATAGAACCATGTAATATATTTTACTGATGTATCATACAATATAATATGGTATCACAGGTATTTTCAACAGGAGTTTTTGGCTTTATGGAAAATGGAAACAGGGGATATAAAAAATGGTGGAGTCTTATTTTCTACCAAAGATGCTCTCTACCAAAGTCAGTTAAGAAAGAAAGAGAGAGCTAGTGTGTTACAGTGCAATGTAACCTGAGTGGGTAACAGGGGCTTACACTTGTCACTGTGTGTTGCGTGGAGCGGGGAGTGGCCATTGTCCCAACTGTCTTCCAAGGAACCACTCGGCTTCTTTAGTGCAGCTCCTCACAGCTCTCTATTTCCAATGAAGTGCTCCGAGACCCTGCAGCAAAGATCCTGTATTGTGTGTTTCAATGTAAACTGACACCTTTTGTCTACTAGTGAAAATGTTTTGTCGGTAATATATATCACCTTGTCCCTGGTCTTATTTTTGAGCATTTCCTGACTCCATTCTACTTTTGTAGATATT
Source organism: Jaculus jaculus (assembly GCF_020740685.1). Taxonomy (NCBI): domain Eukaryota; kingdom Metazoa; phylum Chordata; class Mammalia; order Rodentia; family Dipodidae; genus Jaculus; species Jaculus jaculus. The sequence goes on from NC_059108.1 coordinate 32,737,677, forward strand.
TCTACTAAGAAAATATTAGAGTGTATACAGTTATATAAACTTGAAGAATTATAAAGGGAAATCCAGTATCACTAAATTTTAAGACATTCTGAGGGACAAAGAATAAAGCCACTGGCTCTGGGTAAGAAAAATGCACGACAGCAGAGGTGTGCAAGGTGATTTACTTAGCTGGCCACTATGTGGGAGAATAAATTCTATAATCTTGCCAAAACTCGAGGGAAATGGGAATCGAATGACCATAAATAACCTTATTGGAAAGAGCTGAATGTGATATACTGTATCCTCCTGCCTTATACAGGAAAATTTCCCATTGATTACAGCATCAGGACCACGCAGACTGGAAATAGGGTGATTTTTAATACACTTCAGAATGTCCCTTCTACTCCGGTGCCTCCGCCTTCTCCACTCGAGTTGGAAGGTCAGGTTGAGCTATGCCTGGGGCCTCAACCTTTCCAACATTTTTCAGGACTAAGGAAAACTTGTAGCTAGTCTTTTTGTGTGTGTGCATTGTGTTAAGATTCTTTTCCTGTTCAGAGCCATTTTATTTGCTTTGCTTATTAATATTATGTATTTGGTATCATCTTGGAGTCTCCTGTTTCACTAATGTTTTAAAGTTACAAGACCTTTAGTATATTACCTTATTTTACCCTCACAGTAGTGCTGTGTGATAGGAGAATCACATTTTCCTGCATATGTGTATGTGAGAACATTCAGGCTTGGCGTATGTATGACTTGCTTAGTCATATATGTCACGGAAGTGGCCATTCTAAGGCTCAATTCCTGGTTATGTAGGTTAATATTTAATAAATAAGAATCTCGTCACAGGATTTAACACACACACAGAGAGACAGAGAGAGAGAATCATGCCTTGCCCTGTACCTCTCTCTCCTAGTTATAATAAACTAGTAATCCTACATGCACTATTTGGGCTACACATATAACAGGCATAACTACAGCAGTTGCCTAGTATGCACAAGGACCTGGGGATTACTTTGAGCACTGCAAAATAATAAATGATAAAATTATAAGTATAGAACTGGAGAGATAACTTAGTGATAAGGCACTTGCTTGTGAAGCTGAAGGACCAAGGTTCAATTCACCAGTACCCATGTAAGCCAGATGCACAAGGTGGCACATGCATTTGAAGTTCATTTGTAGTGGCTAGAGGCCCTGGTGCACCCATTCTCTCTGTCTCTTTTTCTTGCTCTCTTAAATAAATTAATATTTATTTATTATTTTTTATTATAAGAAAGAAGAAAGCAGAAGGAAAGAAAGACAGAAGGAAGGAAGGGAGGGAGGGAGGGATGGAGGAAGGGAAGAAGGAAGGAAAGAAGGAAAGAAGGAAGGAAGGAAGGAAGGAAGGAAGGAAGGAAGGAAGGAAGGAAGGAAGGAAGAAAGAAAGGGAGGGGAGGAGGGAGGGAGGGAAGGAGACATTATAGTATAGAATTTCTCTGGGTTCTGAGTCATTCTGGTAAATTATTGAATCTGACGGCCAGTTTGCAGAAATCACTAAGACCAAGTCAGCCATAGTCCCCAGGAACTGAGATTGGTATCTGACCCTAAACTTAACCTGTTGCTGATCTCAAATTCCATTTGTCCTTGTACTCCTCAGCTACCTCCTACATCAACAAGAACTCTAAGCCCTTAGGAATACAAAGGGGAAGATCCCCCACCTTCTTACCCTGTATATGTGAGGGAGAGAAGAAAGTCATAAATCAGTGAGAAAGACAGTGGATAAGCAGGCTATCTAGTATGCTTGAAGGGAATAAGTGCTATGGGAGAGGCAGCAGCAGGATGAGTTACCAGGGGCACTGAGGATCAAAGAATGGCTGCAGTGCCAATCAGGGAACTCAGTGTGACCATGTTGAGAAGCTGCCATTTGAACAGAGAGTTGAAGTGAGCCATACTGCTATGCAGGGAACTCTTCCCCACAAAAAGAGCAAGAACTGTCTCGACCTTAGTTTATGGGCGTGTGGTATACTTGAACAGTAAAGAAATCTTTTTTCAAGAAAAATATTCTCATGTTTAGATAAGGAAGACCGAATAATGAAGGCTAGTTGAATGGTGAGAAAAAAATAAGCTTTTCTCTTTTTCAGGAAAATTTTCTTAATTCTTATTTTTAAAGACATTGGGATCCTGCCGGGTGTGGTGGCGCACACCTTTAATCCCAGCACTCGGGAGGCAGAAGTTGGAGGATCACTGTAAGTTCAAGGCCATCCTGAGACTCCATAGTGAATTCCAGGTCAACCTGGGCTACAATGAGACCCTACCTCGATAAACCCAAAAAATAAATAAATAAATAAATAAAGACATTGAATCTTAATATATTTTGAGTCACTTTCAAATCTTAAATGGAATATTATAAGCCAATATTTCCCACATTGTGATCCTTTTGAAATTTTGTGTTCCAGAAAGAAGGGGTATGAATGATGCTCAAAAATATAACTGAAACAAAATCTTTTTCCATCCCAGAAATCTTTTGCACAAAGGTTGCAGAAAACACTTACTATTGAATAAGCTCTAAACCAACCAGAAAGTTTGTGCATCACAGGTAGTCTAATAGTGTGTGTGTGTGTGTGTGTGTGTGTGTGTGTGTGTGTGTAGATAGATAGGGATAGATAGATACATAGATAGATACATAGATAGATAAATAGATGATAGAAAGATAGATAGATGATAGAAAGATAGATAGATGATAGAAGATAGATAGATAGATAGATAGATGATAGATAGATAGATAGATAGATAGATAGATAGATAGATAGATAGATAGATAGATAGATAGATTCCAGAGAGAGGGTGAAAGAGAAATACAGCAAGTAATGCTAATATATTACAGACTGAAAAGACTCTCACTCCTCACATGGACCTACCACATACAACCCATTACATATATGTTTTCAAGATAAACAATAACTAGTGCTCAAGGAGGGGGATTCAGGGCACAGTTACATAGTGTGTAGCTGGGATGACCATCAGTATCAGTTTGTGACTTTCCAGAAGAGGAACAAATGTCATGTCTATGGCAGGAGGCATCTATGCACATCTGAGCATGGTTCTTGGCAGTCAGGCTCCACTTCACACCAGAACTGGGACAGAGGGGCACTGCCCTGGAGCTAGATTTTGACAGGACCTAGACAGAAGAGAGGGGCTGTCCTTATCCAGGTTAATGTTTGCATTTCAAAAAAAAAGCAAAAACCAAAAATAACTGACTCCTAAATCCTTAAGAAAGATATTACTGAGGCTTAAAACTGAAAAAAGAGCTACTTCTCAACAAGACTACATACTTTTTTAAATAGTAAAATACATTTAAAATAAATGCTTTAAGGGAAAAAAAATGAAAGAAATAGCTTCAGTTATTTTCAACATGGGTAATTAGCCTCTCATATTTCATTTTTGCTTCTTAAAAGGAGTAAATAGTAAACACATAGGACAGCATAGATCTGTGCATATTATCAATTCTATGGGAAAAGTAAGTTTTGCTACATTTATACTTTTTAACTACAGATTATTAATTTTTCATAAGGCTTGTCATAGGACCAGATTCCACAAAGGTACACTTGGGAATTGCCACTCTCACCTAATGCAAGTTTAATGGGTTCTGGAAAGAGTGGGGTGCATCTTTGTCCCAGTCCACTATCCTGAGCCCACATCCTTTATAACCAGTCACAAAAATGTAATATGTGTGTACATGAATATTTAGTTTTCTATTTATTTCCATTATTTTGGTGCATAATATGCAATTTTTATGTTCCTATTTATATATGTGGATGAAATATATACATTCTATGTCCCTATTTTCTCATTTTGATTAAAATGATATCAATATTTTATGATGTTAAGATTTTTGCCCTAGAGCTCTTCCTTCAGCTCTACTTCTGGATGGTTGCCCTAGGGTTTATAAACACTGGATATGCACTGAAGAAAATCACATGCAGTGTTTTCAGTTTGTGGTTCCAAAGCAATCTTTTGCAGGCTAATTCATGATGATGGAGTACTGGATATTCAAAAGGTAGCTACACCTGGAAAGTGTAAGAGTCGGTGTGTTTGGCTTTTTAAACACATTGGCCACCACAACAGTTAAGTACACAGCCCATAATTATGTCATTAATGCATTTATGCAATTATGAATTTTTGTTAAAAATGATACTAAGTGAGGTAGCTGAGACAAATCCAAAAGGACAAAAGTCACATGTTCTCTCTTATATGCAAATCCTAACTATTCATGTTTGCATGTGTATAGATAAGTGGACATGAGAGTGGGTATAGGCTATGTACCTACATAGGGACCATGACAGGGAACAAGAGGGATGGAGAAGGGGAGAGGGATAGGACAAAAGACCACATGTAACATGAAAGAGGAAAGGAAGTGGGGAAGAGTGGAGGGAAACAACAAAAACAAATGCTGTTTGAAAAGTGCCACAGTGGAGATTAATGTTTTGCATGCTAATGAAAATAAATAAAAGAAGAGGCCATTGACTCACTTCCAGGATGTTAGACATCCTCCATTCAAAGTTGTGCATGTGGATATGATAGAAAAATAACCAAAAATCTTTTCTCCAAGTTTTAAAACTTTTGTCTGAAACAATATTCATTATATGACTTAATATCCTTTGTAATGTGTCTTTTGTAAAGACTACATGACAGAAATCTTTCTTTTTTTAAAAATGTAGTCTCAGGGTGGCCTCAAACTCATGGTGATCCTCCTACCTTTGCCTCCAAAGTGCTGGGATTAAAGACATATGCCACCATACTCGGCCCAGAAATCAATTTTGAAATGAATGCCCAAGTATTCACTTGAGAAACAGATGAACGTTTCTGTAGGACAATAAAAGTTAAAACCACCGTTTGCTTTGCAGACAGAATTTGCTAGACCTTGCCTGAAATCTGCTAGTATTGCCAATATGCATCTGCTGTTAGGATTCATGACATAAAAATGGGGCCAATTTTTTTCTCATAGAAATTAGAGACAAATTAGAAAACATGACTCAACGACAGTCACTGGATCATAGAGATTAGGTGGGCAGAGGACCACACTGAACCAATGTTTTCCTCAGAAAATAGCTCCCTCCGTGCACGTGGCAGAGGAACCAAGAAGCTCCAGCTCTCAACCCTGCCACGCACTGAGCACAGGGACGCGGGATGGTGCTGCAGCCGTGCCCTCCTCAGCCTAGTGCCACCCTTAAAGTGAAGGCCATGCCGACATGGTGGTGCACACCTGTAATTGCACCATTTGGGAGGCTGAGGTGGGAGGATAATAAGTACTTTGAGACCAGCCTGGGATGCAGACGTCCTTATCTCAAATGGAGAAAATGGAAAAGAGAGGATAAGAGGGGAGGGTAAGAAAGGAAAAATGGAGGGGTGGGGCAGCAGAATGCTTGTCTCTACCAATTAGCACACTTCCATTATTTTTATTTCCAAAGGGTCTTTGAGAAGTGATTGCCTGTTCTTCAAAAGAAAATTGTTTTGTGCTAACTTCAAACTTGATTTTTGTCATGAGTCTTCCTATAAGACTCAAACCAATAAATATTAAGTAGCTTGATGAAAATTATTTTGGACATTTAGTTCAGGACAAATAAATTTAGCTTGCAGCTGCATTTTCAGATACTTTATGATTAAAACAAAGGTCCTACTTTTATATATTTTCTCATTAAGCAGAGTAAAATGTCTAGTTATGTAGCATTGGGCAGTAAAGTAGAATTCAGTGACAACATTACCACTTTTAACTGTATGTTAACTTTTGTGCCTTTATAGTAATTATTTCTTTGTGATGGGAAGCAACATAAAGGCAGAGAATTGAAGGGAAATGGACGTGGATATGAGCTACACATGGTGAGGAACTTCATGATGGCATGATAGGAAAACCTGACAGAATAGAGTCAATGGAATCCTTTTGTGTGTTCATGCTTTCCTTTGTCCCCTATTTTCTATATCTAATGTTATTAGTCCACCATTATGTCTGGACAAAGGTCATTTGTCAACAGTTGAAGCCACTTTCCCTTTGGTCACAGCTGCAGTTTGAGATCATTCATGGTGACCCCATACTCAAAGGGCCACACTGAAATGACCTTCAGCATCCAAGAATCTATTCAAACAACTAATATACATGTTAAGTGGCAACCAGGACAGATGGTGGTATCAGTTACAAAACAGAATCTCTGTCATTTTGTGAGACTTATCTCTGTTATTATAGATAGTATATGTGTACCAGTAAGCTGTCTTCACAAGAACACCAAAGAGCTCTCACTGTGGCTTTGAGGGCAAAGAATGTTCAACGTCTTAGACTACTTGGAGACATATGCATGAGATTCATCCACACTTTCTTCAGTTTCCTTATTCACATGAGGAAGATACAAAGAATTAGACATGGTGGAAATTCTTTCTCCTAATTAGCAGATATTTGTTCAAGCTCTTCGAGGGCCAGGAACCACTCTCCCTGCTGAGGCTGCTGTGGTGACAAAGGTAGTCATGATGTAGTAATTATTTCCCAAGGCTAAGAGACCAAAAGCATGGGTTAGGAAACCAGAGCAACATGTCATTTACCTGGAACATACATGTCATCATGGAAACTGAGTTAGTAAATTCAGTATTCATGAGTTCTAAAACCAAGAATGAACAAAGTCCAGAAACAATCAAGTTTCCCACAAAGTACTCCTGAGAGCCCTTGGATGCGGCTTCCCTGAGTCTCTGGAATAAAGAAGGAAATGGCAGCTCAAGAACAGGACAGTTGATCCAGAGCTACTGCCCACCTACCATTCATGTGGCTGGGAAAGCATTCTCTTTATGACTAGTGGGAAATAGAGTTACTAGACTTGGAAAAATCAGGCAGAAGAGAGAACACAGAGTCACACTGAAAATATAGTCTATCCACAAAATGTTGACAGTCACAGCCTTTTTCCCTGATGGACTCAGAAAATCAGGTAATAATCAGATTTCTCCAGGAAGGATATTTAAAGTATCTTTGGGGGTAATTAAATTGACCATAAATGAAAAACCTAAGGATACTAACATCAGGGATTCCCTGGAGACAGACCACTGAGACTACCGTAGAATGATGGGCAGACTTGATCCTATTCTTGCACAGGTATAAGTTCTTTCAGAAAACAGTCATGGGTCAACATGCTTTATGAAGGCATCTAATTTAACAGACACAAAAACAAGCAGTAATACATTTTAGAAAAGAGAGACAAGATGAAGAGATAATATACCATGTCAGTGGAAAGAGAAAAATATACTTTATAGGAAGCACATTTAGAAAGAAAACTCCATCCACATACACAATATGCACTGAACATAATCCTCCAGCTACCCTCCTCCTTTGTCATCACTCCCCATCACCTCCCCTGAACCCCTTCTTCTTTCCAAGTAGCTTCTCTTCTATTTTGATGCTTTTTTTTTTTGCCATCATAGTATAGGTCTTGTGTAGAAGTATCAGCCACTCTAAAGCCATGCATGCAATGGCCACTAAATGTCTGCAAGGCAGCATTCCAAAGCACTCCTGCCCTTCCTTTGGCTCTTACATCTTTCTGTCGTCTCTCCTGGCAGTGGTCGGTGAGCCTTGGAATGTGTTATAAAAATGTTTTTTCTCAATGTTAAACATTCTACTATCCTTTCTTCTTAGCACTGTGGTGAGTTTTGACTCTCACAAGGAGTTATCGTCTTTGGAAAAGAAAAGCTTCTCTTGCCAAAAGTGAGAGTAGCATTAATATATAGACAGTTTGGTGGGCATACTATCTCCATTTGACAAATAATAGCAAAATAGCAATAACTTCCCCTCTAGGGCTTATGAGCTCCATAGGCATTTGGTTAAGTTCACAGTACTGGGCAAGAGTTCCCTCCCTTGCAGTGGGCCAAATCCAATCATAGAGAGCATTGGTTTCACTCATTGTGCCACTCTTGCAGAAATAGGTATATTTGGCCTGGCTGTCTAGTTGTAAAATTTGCAGGGTCCACTGCTGGTTAAGCGCATTGATTATTTTTCTCCCCCCACAGGCTACATAGAGGTATTTCTAGCATCTTGACAGCTAGTCAACAGGGTGGGGGTTTCCAGCTCAGCTCCAGTTAGTTTTCTCAGTGACCTGCAGTCCAAGCCTGTGAAGTATTCAACAATAGAATCTTACCATCTATTTCTGGTGGGTAACCAAGTGCCTCAACAATAGCCTATATTCTTTGGAGGGCATTAGAGGCCTCCTTGATGAAACAACTCACTGGATAATATCCCATCCCTGGCACTGAAATATTCTTCTAACAATACATGACTTCTGGGCACAACATTCTCCACTTCCACAGGGTGCTTCTGCTCAAAATCTCTCTTTTTTAGCACACATATTTTTTTAGCTAGTGAAGCAATAGGTTTCATGATGGCTTATTTATATATTGTTAATTCTCTTAACCCTCCTCCCACCTGTTCTTCTCCACAACCCTCTCCCCTGACCCCACTTAATTGATTCCACCCTCAGTATTCTACCTGTCAACTTACATATCTACATAAGTTCTCTGCTCTCCCCCCTCACTCATAGTCCCTTTTTAGCTTATAGTAGATGGGTAGTACAGTGATATATTGGCAATTTATTGAGGAGATGCTGACACATTAACTAGAGACCACTATGAGTAATAACTACAGAGAATACAGACTCTCATCAGGCTGTTAGTTGAGACACCAGAACAAAATACCATGAAGAGAATGACTAGGTTTTTAATGTAAGAAATACCTATTTGCCATATTTGTGGATGTTGAAAGCCCCAAGTTAGGATTCTGATGAAGACTCACATTATGGTTTGCAGAAAGCTATCTTATTGTTATGTCTTCATATGACAAAACACTCTGTGGCCTCTTTCATAAAGGCAGTAATTCTAATCATGTGTCCCTCACTATCATGAGCCAGTTGTTTCCCAAAGGCTCCATCGTATAGTACCATCACAGTAGGTGTTTGTGATTCTGTATGAATTTGGATGAGGGGCACAAACAACCCAGAAGCTTTCAGATCCCTTATTCATGTCCTCATAAGCAAAATGTATTCATTCTTACCCTGTATCTCCTAAAGTCTTAACTTACAACAGTACAGCACATAATATGGTTTCATCTGGTTCTTATTAAAATGCAATGTTAATGAGACTCAGAGAAATTTATCCAGATGCATAGTTCTTCTCTGGCTGTGAGCCAGATAAACCAAACAAGTTATATGCACTTAAAATACAATGGTGTGTCAGGCATAGGCCAGACATTACCATTCCAAAAGGGTAGAATAGGGAAGAAGAGATGGTGAGTCCCGGTCAAGTTCTAAATCTATTAATGCAAATGACATAGGGTTTGGGGGCTGGATAACAATCCCATTTGGGAATATACCCACCCCAATCCCACAAGGCAGCATTCCCTCCCCCATGGTTCTGTGAGGCAAAGACTGAGCCCCTCGCCTCATCGTTGCTGCCATTCCTGGCTTGTGATTCTGCCTAGCAGACTGATATCTTACTCCCCTCACCCCCCAAACACACAACTTTGAATGGAAGTCAATGTGCATACTGAAAAGGAGAGATTTGGCCCTCTTTTCCACTTCTTTGTATTTTTATTAGCATACAAAGAATTACTTTCCTTATGGTATTTTCAAATGAAATTTGGCTTTGTTGTTTCCTTTTCCTCCTCCTTCCCCGTTCCCTTCTTCAGATTCTCCCCCAGAAGATTCTCTTTTGCCTTCCTCCTGTCCTCACCTGTTGTTTCTGTTGGACTCTCCTTTATAGATTCATAGTCTTTACCAACTCTTATAGCCCCTTATTTGCATACAAATATTAGAAGATAAGGATATGAGAGACAATGTGCGATTTTTGTCTTTTGGGACCTGGGCTAATTCACCTATTATAGTGTTTTCTATATCCATCCATTTTCCTGAAAATTTAATAATTTCATTTTTCTTTACAGCTGAGTAAAAATTCCATTATCTATACATACTACACTTTTTTCCATTCATTAGTTGATAACTTCATATTCTAACTACTGTGGACAGAGCAACAATGAGCATGGATGTGCAAATATCTCTTTCATGGGATACAGTCCTTTGGGTACATGCACAGTCATGGTATAGCTGGGTCATAAGTACTTCAACTTTCAGCCTTTTAAAAAATAACCACATTGATTTCCACAGTGGCTACACCTGTGCACACACTCCCACCAAGAGTGAATAAGGATTCTCCTATTTCTACAACCTTTCCAGATTTTTTTTTTTTTTTTTTGTCATTAGGTTTTTTGGTGATAGTCATTCTGGGATGAGATGGAATCTCAAAAGTGGTTTCATCTGAATTCCCCTGGTGGTTAGGAATATTAAACACTTAAAGAAAAATATTTGCTTGCCACTTGTGTTTCTTCTTCGGAGAACTGTTTGTTAATTTTATTAGTTCGTTTATTGATTGGCAATAGGGGTGTATAATTTTTGCAGTCATTTATGTATTTTAAATATCAACACTCTGTCTGAAGAACAGCTGGCAGTTACTTTCTCCCATTTTATAGGTTTTCTGTTCATTCTGTTGATACCAAAGAAATAGAATAAAGGACCCAGAAATAGACTCACACAGCCATGGCCACATCATTTTCAAAAAAGGTACCAAAAGCATACACTGGAAAAATGCCTGCCTACTCAACAAGTGATACTCGCAAAACTGTATATCTACCTGCAGAAGAATGAAATTAGATCTACATACATAATCTCACCCTGCATAAAAGTCAACTCAGAATGAATCAAAGGCATTAATTTAAAACCTGAATGCTGAAACAACTAGAGGAAAATGGAATATACTTCAAGATATAGCTACAGGCAAGAACTTTCTAAACAGGACACCAGTGATGTAGGAAAAATGGTCCTAAGAATCAACAAATGCAACCACAAGAAATTGAAAGGGCTTTTCAGTGGGCTCTTCTTTTGAGAGAGGAGAGGTATACTTGATCACCTCTTCATTACTTCTGGGGTCCATCTTACTCTAAAGAATAGAACATGAGGGCCTGGAGAGATAGCACACTGGTTAATGTGCTTGCCTGTGGAGCCCAAAGACCCAGATTTGATTCCCCAGTACCCATGTAAGCCATATACACAAGGTGAAGTTTGTTTGCAGTGGCTGGAGGCTCTGGAGCAACCATTCATTCCTTCTCCTCTCTCTCTCTCTCTCTCTCTCTCTCTCTCTCTCTCTCTCTCTCTCTCATAAAGAAATAGAATAGGGCTGGAGAGATGGCTTAGCGCTTAAGTGCTTGCCTGTGAAGCCTAAGGACCCCAGTTCGAGGCTCGGTTCCCTAGGTCCCACATTAGCCAGATGCACAGGGGGCGCACGCGTCTGGAGTTCGTTTGCAGAGGCTGGAAGCCCTGGCGCGCCCATTCTCTCTCTCTCCCTCTATCTGTCTTTCTCTCTGTGTCTGTCACTCTCAAATAAATAAATAAAAATTAAAAATAAATAAATAAATAAATAGGATAGAGCACATTTTATAGCTGAACTGATCTATTATGCCTGCTATGGAAGCAGTTTTACTGGAGTAGCTGATTAAGAGCATGATTTTCTCCCATAGTAGTCTCTCTCTCTCTCTCTGTCTCTCTCTCGATGATCTTGCCGTGTAGCCCAGGCTGGCCTTGAGGTGAGCATCCTTCTGCCTCATGCTTCTGAGTGCTATGGTTGTAGACAAGCAGCACCACACCCATTGCCATTGAGCTTTTATCAAGCAGCCTCTTGGCCACACCATAGTGTGCTAACCTCTACTTTCTGAAATATAGAGAGCCTGAGAAAATTTCAAATCTTTATGGTCTGGTTACTACCTGTTTAATAATTTTGTCCTCAAGTTATTTTTTTCATCTTAAATTCTACTGTAAGCAGTCTTAGTTAATTTACTTCTTTAACTCCTACTTAACACTTTTCTTAGAAATCTTCCAAGGTCATAACTTGAAAGCTCTATTTCCCACAAAATACTAAAACACAGTGTGATGGTTTATTATGATTGTCAATTTGACAGCACATAGACTCACCTACAAAACTAGCCCCTGGGTATGCCTGTGAAGAATTATCTAGATTAGGTTAGCTTCTGAGAATGCCTGTCAGGGATTTTTTACCAGGTTAATTGAAGTGGGGAAACCTGCCTTAACTGTGGATGGCACCATTCCATAAGCCCGGGCTCTGGACTGTAAAAGGAGATTGCTGTCTGAGCATTAGCATTTATTGTTCTCAGCTTCCTGCTAGTAGATGGGTACACGCAATCAGCTGCTTCATGTTCCTGCCATTTCTTCCCACCAGGATGCACTGTGACCTTGAATTACAAGCTGAAGCTAAGGCTTCCTTCCTTCAGTTGCTTTTGTCAGATATTTCTTTATTTGCAGCAACAGGACAGTAATTGAGGCATGTGAGTACAAGTTACACAATTCCTTGACACTTCGGAGCATAGATTGCTCACTCTCTGTTGGCCAGTGACATATTCCTCATTTCCACCCGAGATCTTGTGCAGAGATCTTTTGCCATCCATATTCCTACCAACAGTCTGTATTCTTATGTTCTCTAATAAGAAGTCTTCTTTGCTGATCCACTTTTTCACTTCCTGAGCCCTCAAGAAGAAACACCTTTTAAAATCCGTTCCTGGCAATCTGGGCTTCTAGGAACTGCTTTGACATTCTTCCAGCCCCTACCAGTTAGTTCGGAAAGTGCTTCTGCATTTTGACAGATTTGTTATAACAGCAGTCAAGTTCTCAGGACAAGTTTCCCTATCAGGTTCCTCCAGAGAGACAGAACCAGCAAGACACCACATAAACACATACACACACTATAGAATTGGTTCATGCTATTATGTGGGCTAAGACGTCCTTTGGTGAAAAGCTGGAGACCTGAGGAAACTGGTGACCTAATTCCAATCTGAGTTGAAAGGACAGACAAGGGGCAATGATGCAATAATTCCCTACCTAGCAGGAAAGAATCAAGGTCCCAGTTCAAGCAGATAGGCAGAGAACAAATCTCCATTTCTACTTTTTGTTCTTTTTAGGAAGGCAAATCTACTTTATTGAGTTTGTCTATTAAATGTGAGTCTCATTTGGAAAGGTCCGCTCAGACCTACCATGAAATAATGTTTAAAATGCATGCTCTGTGACCTATTAAAAACGACACAAAAAATTAGCCGTCACAGGCTGGGATAACTGGAAGATGCCACCTACTGCTTGATGGTGACCAGGCTAGAAAGGCGACGATCCTCTGGAGTGACCTTTCTTGTCCTTCTCTGTCATGAGGAGAACGCTGTTGACTCTAGTACAGGGACAGCCACTTAGAATCACAAATTAGAAAAGCCTCTAGGGACTCCAGGGCTCTAATTTTATCCTGTCCTCTCCCTTTTAAGACAAGAAAACCCAGGTCCCAAGAGGCTAAGTAATTTATCCAAGACTTCAGAGCTGTTTAATGTCTGAGACAAACAGGAACTCAGATTTCTAGCACTTTCTCTAGGACTATTCACTACACTTTTATCCTTATAGCTTCACCTTTAGAGAAATTTTAAAAATTAAATTTTACAAATTAAGGTATCACAATATCATCACCAACAAAAATCTTTCTTTTATTCAGCAATGAAAGGAACCATCTAAAATATTTCTAGTTTGAATTGTTGTCTATATGCACTACCTAATTTATAGCTTAAGAATGCCTATCTCTTATTTGTAAAATACACAATTTATATTGAATAGTCAAAAGTACTTATGTGACATTCAACAATGATAACTTCTTACATCATTCCCAAGAAGTTCTTATAAATGCTGTAATATGTATGAATATATATGACACACACACATATATGTATGTTTATATATATTTAAGCAGGGTCTCAATCTAGCCAAGGCTAATCTAGAACTCAGTCTGTAGCCTGAGGCTGGCCAAAAACTCAAGGAAATCCTCCAACTGATGCTTCCTGAAATCTGGGATTAAAGATCTGTGCCACCATAACTGGCAACATGTATATATTCTGAAATTACTTTAAATGATGGTTATTTTAATTTTTAAATGAGATTATTTTAAATTATTTACAAAGGCAGTTATACCTTGGTAGTTCTACCCTTGTGTTAAATAAAGTCCTCTATTTTATCATAAAATGTAAAGCAAATGAAAAAAAAGTAAAAGAAGCATTCCTAAGAATTTTTTAGTCACCTCCAAGTTTCTGGGACAAGCATCTAACCAGACGTAGTTCATGGGAAGAAGAGATTTATTTCAGGATTAAAGATCCAGGGGAAGTTCCATAAATTGCAGAAGAAGCTGCTTACTTCCATATATCCAAACAGAGAAAAGAACTGCATGCAGCAAGCAGCAAACACAAACCACCAGAGCTTAAACTTCTCTCTCCACACCTGGGCTGGAATCACATGGGCCCCCAGTGACACGCCACGTCTAGCAGGAATTTGCCCACTGGCAGCTCAAGTAAAAAGTTTTACTCATAAAAGACAGAGTCCCAGGAGACAGATCACCTCTACCTCATCTTCCCAGGCCCTGAAGTCATTACAGGAGAAGTGGTGACATGAATACCACTGTCACAGCCAGCCTGAAAACCAGTTCCAGGAAGATAAAGATATATACTGTGATCACTAAATCCTCATCATAACAGAGATCTAGGGCAGGAGAGATGGCTTGGTGGTCAAGGTGCTTGCCTGCAAAGCCAAAGGACCCAGGTTCAATTCCTCAGGACCCACATAAGCCAGATGCACAAGGTGGTGCATGGGTCTGGAGTCCGTTTACAGTGGCTAAAGGTCCTGGCATGCCCATTCTCTCTCTCTCTTTCTGCCTCTCTCCCTTTCTCTCTCTCTCTCTCTCAACAAAATAAATTTTTAAAAATACTGAGATCTAGAGGCTACAGAAAAAGCAACACTAAATTAGATCCCTATCTTCCCTGCCAAGGCTCCAGGAATGTTTCAGCAAAGGGGCAGAAAGGTTTTAAGAGCCTCAGGGTGAGTGGAAATAACCCGAGGCTCTGTATCCCCCACCGAGCAGCTAACTGGGGGCTCTTGGTCCTCACAGTGAATACCAATAACCCCACCAAAGAAGAGCCTCAGCAGAATTGGGGCAGAGGAGGGGGACTCTAAGAGTACAAACCTTTTTTATTAGAAAAAAATCAATAAATAATAAAAAAATGAAATGGCTGAGTCTATGGGGTCAAACATTCAAACCGGCACAAAGAGGTATGGTGCAATTCAAATAGATTGCACACACACACACACACACACACACACACACAATCACACCAGAATTTCCTAAAGAAAGACTATTTATAAGTCAGGAGGTCTGTACTTTCCAGAGAAAAGCTTTCTCAAAATATCTGCATTGATGTCTTGGACCATGATGCTTCAATCAACATCAACCTTTTGTATAGTATTGATGCAAGTCATGACATGGTATGCCCTATCCTATAATATTCACTGTCACACCAATTGCAGCTTAGTACAAATGTGAAGAACAAAGCCATTGTTACTGAAGACTTTTGCTCTGTGGCAAGGAAGCTCTTTAAAAAAACTATGCCAGAATATAATTCTGAATCTAAGATAGAACTGGAAAATTTCAAGAAATACTGATGATTATCCCAAAGAATAATTTAGAGCTGTACTAAGTCCACAGTTCGTTGTCTGTTCAGAATAGGGATTCTCAAAGTCACATGTGAGAAAATATATCCCTGTAGATATCGTGATATTGGAAACTATTTTAGGCCACATGGTACTTAAGAAATTTTCTCTTGGGACCTGGAAGACAGCAAAAATTGAGTGGACTCTGGAAAATGAAAATGTTAAGTATGTGTTTTGTGAAATTTACAGTGTTCTTCAGGTAACAGAAGTAGAAAGATATGATTCAGGTGCATGACTCCAGATGCGCGTTTTCCTGTGTAATGCCTACACTGATCATGGTTGGCCAGGATGAAGGCTCTGAAAGTCAAGTACCTCCTGAAAGATTTTCATGGGAAAATTGCAACAGTAGTCTGACTTAGATATAGAAAGATACTGACCTAGTTACACATAATCTCTAAACTACCAAGGTCAAAACATTGTGTGAAACCAAAAGGTGGCAGCAACAATTGCTCCAGCAAGGGCAATAGTACATTGTGTGAGAAGTGGAATGCAGTGTGTTGTTGCATGTGTTATGTAAATTAAGTGACTGAATTACAATGGCAAATGCTAAACCCTTTTGTCCCTGCCTCCTCAGCCCTGTTAACTGAATTTGGAGATTGGATTTCAAGAGGTAATTACAGTTAAATAAATACATAGTGATGAGGTGGTAATCTGATAGACTGAAAGAGAGAAAGAGCTGTCCGTGAGCACGTGCCAAGGCATATGAGTGCACTGTGAGTAGGCAGCTATCTGCAAGCCAGTGAGAGGATTGTCACCAGAGCCTGAACGTGCTGACAACTCGGATAGTCCAAACCTCCAGGAATATGAGGGGGAAAGCTATTATCTGGGAGATAGCACCAGAAAGATACACTGTGGAGATTAAAATGCAGAAACAACGCTTGTATCATGGAACCCCAAGACCTGAGTGAAAGCAAGGTAATGAGAGAGGGTCAGAATCCAAGACAGTTCCCTGACTCAGAATGGAGCAGGGTTACTGGCTAACCATGAATTAGTGAGCGGGTAGGCTTTGGAAGTAAATGAGACTAACTTCTTTCTCTGCCTTCTACAAGTTGCTAGACTTTAAAGAGGTTACTTAACTCTCTCTTCTTTTCATC
Source organism: Jaculus jaculus (assembly GCF_020740685.1). Classification (NCBI taxonomy): domain Eukaryota; kingdom Metazoa; phylum Chordata; class Mammalia; order Rodentia; family Dipodidae; genus Jaculus; species Jaculus jaculus. The sequence continues at coordinate 32,754,370 of NC_059108.1, forward strand.
CTTCAATGTACATCCACAGTACTTTACCACCAAGGCCAAAATGGAGATAATAATGCCTTTATTGAATAGACTGATGAAGGTTCATTGGTTAAATATTAAGTGATTAGCACAGGATTTGGCATATGCATATCCCAGTGAACTGGTACACAGAGATCTCAACAGACATGACATCTGAACTATATGCGTTCATTCATACCCCAAATATCATGGCATATCTCTTATCTACCAGGTGGGGTTTTAGGTCCAAAGACAGGGCAATGAGCAACACAGGAAGAAAAAGAAACTCCCTCCACTGATCTTACCTTCTAGAGTTACTAAGTTGATAAGAAGTTGACCAGCTCTGGCCATGTCCCACATCCAGTGTCCAGATTGTTTTCTTACAGGGCCTGTTCTGTCTGGTAGCTTGTCAAATCCATGATAAATATTACTTCTTTTTCAAAAAGGCACAAAGAGCTTTGTTTGACATGGCATTTTGTACAAAGCTTTCAATCATCCTTGTTCTCTAACCACCTTTCTTCTACTTTAAAAAGATGAGCCTTATATAAGAACAACATTATTAGCCTAAAAAAAAAATTCTTGATATACCATTCTCCAAGAATGTTTTATTTTCTTTCTTGGACCTTGGCTCTGAAGCATTTTACCCTAGCCACCTTCTCTCCCCCACCCCCTCCCCACAAAAGAAAGAATTTCAAAACACATTGAAAAATGAAAGCTTTACAGTGACTTCTTTGTAAAATGGTCCCCATTCTGTCAGAAACTCCTTCTTAGCCTGTGTGGTATAGTTCCAGAATTTTCTTATGCTGGGGAAAGGAATTATCTCCCTCTTTTGCCATCATTCATCTTATCATCTTAATTTAGAATGCAAAATTTTTTAAAAAAATATTTATTTAAGAAAGAGAAAGAAGGGCTGGAGAGATGGCTTAGCAGTTAAGCGCTTGCCTATGAAGCCTAAGGACCCCGGTTCTAGGCTCAATTCCCCAGAACCCACGTTAGCCAGATGCACAAGGAGGCGCATGCATCTGGAGTTCCATTGCAGTGGCTGGAGGCCCTGGTGCGCCTATTCTCTCTCTCAATCTGCCTCTTTCTCTCTATGTCTGTCGCTTTCAAATAAATAAATAAAAGAAAAAGAAAAAAAGAGGCAGAAAGAGAGAGAACAGGCGCACCAGGGCCTCCAGCCACTGCAAATGAACTCCAGATACATGAGCCACCTTGTGCATCTGGCTTTTCATGGGTACTGGAAACTCAAACCCTGGGTCCTTAGTCTTTACAGGCAAGCACTTCATCCACTGAGCCATCTCTCCAGTCCCAGAAAGCAAATCCTCACTAGTCTAAGTAGTCTGGGGTGTGGGGCTATTTTCCTTCATGACTGTTTCCCTTCCTTGTGGTATTTATAGTTCTTTCATCACCCATATGCAGCTTGTTTAGAATAGATTTGGGGTATTAATAAATCATTTTTAATATTTAAAATTCATTCACTAAGAGATTTCTCTGTAGTGACTGTATGACAAATATAAAACATTCTTTTGTTGTTTTAGAAATTCACCTTATTCTCCTTTATCATTTTTTGGGCAAATCCCAAATCAAACTAGCATTGGGAAACACTGGTGTCAGCTTCCTATCACTGTATGCTCACACAGAAAAGAAAGAAAAAAATAAGATAAAGTAGTTATCTTTGAAACATAGATGAATAAGTAATTGCAGTAAACAACCACTGAGGCAATGCTGATGGCAAATTGGACTTACTCCAATTTGTATTCCTTTTTAAACAAGGTCTCACACATCTTTACACAAATACGCTATTTTGGCAAGCTATAGAAAAGTATTTGTGGGCTGGAGAGATGGCTTAGCGGTTAAGCGCTTGCCTGTGAAGCCTAAGGACCCCGGTTGGAGGCTTGGTTCCCCAGGTCCCACGTTAGCCAGATGCACAAGGGGGCGCACGCGTCTGGACTTTGTTTGCAGAGGCTAGAAGCCCTGGCGCGCCCATTCTCTCTCTCTCCCTCTATCTGTCTTTCTCCCTGTGTCTGTGGCTCTCAAATAAATAAATAAAAAATGAACAAAAAAAAAAAAGAAAAGTATTTGTGAGGACAGAGAGAGAAAGGACAGGTACAGCAGTGTCTCTTGCCACTGTAAACAAACTCCCAATGCATGTGCCACTTTGTGCATCTGGCTTGACACGGGTACTGCAGAATTGAACTTGGGCAAGCAGGCTTTGCAAGCAAGTGCCTTCCACCACTGAGCAATCTTACCAGCCATTGAAAAGCATTCTTCCTTCAGTAAATGTCCTTCCTTGAGCTTTATCCTATGGATCAAGGGAAAGGTGTGGTTTAAATTTGTTGCTTTTAATGCAGATTTACACATTTAAAGTGTCAAATGATTACAGCCTTTCAAGTCACAAACAAATTTGTACAAAAGAGTCTCCCTTAGTAAGTAGAGCACCTCTCGCAGGACCAAGTCCTTTGTCAGTAAGATGGCTCGGAAACATATTTCACAGTAAAGAAGTGAGTGTTTTTCATTTCATTCCTGTGAGATGACTGGAGTGCTAACAGGGTGGCAATGTGCCCCAGAGCTGCAAACAGGGAACATTTAAGGTGTTCTCTGTTGCTCTTTGAAGGGTAGACATCGAGAACCTTAACCACATCCTACCCTAGTTCAAGGCGCTTTTCACCACTGGCAGCACAGTGCCATGCTTGAACAGTAAATTATACACATTCAAAAATATAATGCCTGGGGGCAGGGAGATGGTTCAGTCAGCAAGGTGCTGACCTTGTAATCATGAGAACATGTAACAAATATGTGATTTACTTGTAATCTCAGAACTGGAGAGGCAGCCAGGAAGACTCCTGAGGACTTGATGACCAGCTAGTCTAGCCTAATTAGGTGAACTCTGGATCAATATGAGACCCTGTCCCAAAAGTGGATGGTGCTTGAGGAAGAGACTACACCGTGGTTGTCCCCATATGCACTCACACATGTAGAGCTCCCCACGCCCACATGTACACCTGCGTACACACCAACAACACATACACACACAAGTTATAAAAAAAGAAACACAAGATGTCACCCTTTAGGAATACCACAGTGATTATAATATTAGCTCATTATAGAGGATAAGTCTTAAAGGTGAGGAATTCGAAAGGAACATGTCTAGTTTCTATTATTAGCTATTTCAAGTGTTATTCTTGTAGACTATAAATGCAAACATTTTTCTAATGCACACTTGCTTCCTTGAATCTAGGTGTTAAAATGTATGATACTTTGCATTCAAAGGATAGTAGCAGATTATAACTGCGTAGACAGGAGAAGGTCAAAGGATAGTCAAAAACAGCATATGGTTCGAGCTCTCGGGAAAGAAGTAAGGCTGTGAGGAGAAGGAAGGTTAAGCAAATGAGTGGAAGTGGGCAAAGGGCAGGGAGGTTGTCACTCAAGTGAAGAGCAGAGGAAGGTTGAAAGCTGAATTCTCAACTCTGGATGCATGGTGGAATTGCATCCGGAGCCCTCGGGAGTGACCAGAATGTTAAATTAAGGCTATAGAACAACATTGGTATGTAGTTACGTAAAGGTAGATTTATAAACTAGCACTTTACTAAATGCCTTTTGGGGGAAAAAAAACATACATGTTCCAGAATTACATCTTTTCTTGTTCTGGGGGTGGGAAGGTATTTTTGTCCTTTGCCTTGAGCAGGCATTCAGTACATACTCTGTCCCCTGTCTGACTAGTTTCAAACCCCGTGCTGTGGAGTCTGGCTGAGTGATGGCTGTACCCGTGAGCAGGCGTGCATGTGTATAGAATGCGCCGTGTGAATGAAAAGCAAGATTAGTTCTTTCAAAAATGTTCTCTTGGTTCTGGTTAAAGATAAAAATAAACCCATAAGTTTCTGCACAAGAGACTGTTTTTTTTTTCTTTGGTTTTTTTTTTTTTTTTAACAAGGCAACCAATTTATATTTTCAACAGCATTTGCTTCTCTTTCTTGAAAAGTCCTTCACTCAAGGACCACCTTACAAGCACGGATCGTTTATGCACAATTTTGTAGATGACAGACATTTGAAATTACTGTGGCAGGTAGTTACACGTTGTTTCTGCTGATATGATTTTTAAAAAATATATTGCCAGGAAGTGTGGAGAATTTACATTCCTCAGATTCAATTTGAGGCACCCTTCTGAATGAAAATTGCTATCAAGAAGTATTTGGAGTGGGGGGGGGGGCTGAGGAGACAGCTCAGAGGGTGAAAGGCTGGCCATGAAAGCATAAGGACCCTGCTCCAATCCCCTGCACCCATGTAAAATGCCCCCTGTGGTGACACACACCTGGACTCCCAGTGCTGGAGAGGGGGAGACAAGAGGATCCCTAGAGATTGATGGCCAGCTAGACTAGCCAAAGTAGTGAGTTACAGGTTCACTAAAGGACCCCAACTCCAAAATAAGGGGAGAACAACTAAGGGAGATGCCCACCATCAAACTCATGCCTCCACACGCACATGCCTACAAGCATGTGAACATACATACGTACATATATACGCACACATGAGTGCTTGCACACCGCATATACATTACCCCCTTCCAAAACAGTAAGAAGCATTTTAGAAAGGGTTAGAGGTTGAAAGAGCACTTCTTCAGACAAAGTACATTTTCATAAGACAAATACATGTCTTCAGTGGAGATTTATACACTGTTCTTTAACTCATTATCACTATGGTCTTTGAAATTGTTTACCACTCCTGTCCACATAATGGCCCCGGGAAACTGAGAAGAGAGCCAGTACAAACAGCTGTGTGTGTGTGTGTGTGTGTGTGTGTGTGTGTGTGTGTGTGTTCCTAGTAAAAGATTTCAAAGTGTCTGGAATAAGGGTGTGCCTAGACACGTACTGAAGGTTGAAGATAAAACATGCAGAATGTGATTCCCTCTTATACAGAATGGCCCATCCATGCCAGCCCTAATCCGGGAAGTGAGGAGCAGCTGTTAAGTAATTTACATAGGAATAAATATTTGTATATTACTTTTGTTGTGGAGGACAACAATCTGTAAGCTCGTCATGGTTTTAATCTTGACTTAAGAAAAATAGTTTGGGGCAGTTTTTAAAATAAGAGTTATCCTTATCTTCTTATAAGAGGATTGTTCAATTTCTTGGAGCCTCTGATCACATAGCCTCCCGCACATGTCCCCATCCTCCCTCTCCCAAAGCAAAATTTCATTTGTGACATAAGGAAGCTATTGTGCTATGATGCTATTTTGGATACTCTTAATAAAAGCCTCCGGTACTTCAGAGGGGGTCTGAGGAGGTCAGCTAATGCAGTCTCACTTTGATTACTTATTTGAATTTTGGATGCAAAGGACCCTGAATCAATTCCTTGAATTTGTCACAATTCAGTTATCCTGCTGCTTCATTAGATTTAAGGCCCATTCAAAACTATATTGATTATTACCAGCTTGTTGCAGGTATCTTCTTGTTGCTGGTACTAATCTCACCCAACCAAAAGCAGCAGATGGGAGGGAACTTGTTTGCTTTGGCTTACAGTCTTGATGAAATGCTTCCTGACGTCAGGGGAAGCACGGAGGGAGCAGAGGCTGGACGTCACCTCGGCCACAGCAGGTGGAAACACCATTGAGAGAGTGAACTGAACCCTGGCAAGGGGGCATTGGACATAACACCCCAAAGTGCACCCCCAATGATGCATACCCTCCAGTAAAACCCCACCTGCCAAATTGTCATTAGCTGGAGGCCAAGCAGTCTATACACATGAGTTTACAGAGGGCATCTGATTCAAATGACCAGGGTTCTTTTTCTAACAACAATCATAAAACACTCAATTCTCCAGTTCATCTACCTGATTAGTAATGGGTCCTGGGTCCAGATTTTCTCCTTTATTGGTTGTAACGTTCTTTGACAAGTTCTCAGATTATCTGGACCCAACAGTACACAGCAAGGTCTTCAGTAGCTTCAGGTGCCACATGTAGTTATGGCATTCCAAACCTCCACTGTGCTAGCTGCCTTGTGTTTCCCTCGTAGAGAGATATAGGAGGAGGGAGCTCATGACCAAAGTGTGGAACTGGTTCTGGCTAAATGAAATTGCCAAGTGAAAGTGGTAACACACAGACTCACGTAAGGTATTTTTTTTTAATTTTTATTTATTTATTTGAGAGCGACAGACACAGAGAGAAAGACAGATAGAGGGAGAGAGAGAGAATGGGCGCGCCAGGGCTTCCAGCCTCTGCAAACGAACTCCAGACACGTGCACCCCCTTGTGCATCTGGCTAACGTGGGACCTGGGGAACCGAGTGTCGAACTGGGGTCCGTAGGCTTCACAGGCAAGCGCTTAACCGCTAAGCCATCTCTCCAGCCCTCAAGTAAGGTATTTTTAATATGGTTATATTTAACAGTTTGCATTATCACCAAAGAAAGGGAAAAAATATATAACTTTTGTGTTGTATATGAACATCTCATTCCACGTTTTCATTGGTCCCCTTGACAAAGCATTCGAGAGCATCTAAAATAGGTCTCAGGAATAAAGGTAGTGGTCTCAGCCGGCAAAGAGCATACAGTCTGTTGAGGAGACAGCTCAGTAGAGCGGCAGTCACTTTGCTGCATGACAGGGACTTTGAAAGAAAAAGAATGTCAAGAGGTAGAATGGCCAAAGAGTTCTGGAGGACAAGTGACACCCATCTGAGATGAAAAAGCAGAGGTAAAATCAGCTGCTGATGGGGTTTGTGATCTGAGCAGAGGAGGAAAAGCAGTGCATGGTCCAGAAATGCCCAGAAGCTCTGCATTGTTGGATGAGCAGGAGCCAGGTGACATGGAGACAGGCAAGCTGGGGGGCAATCAGGTCCTAATTTCTGTAGGGTCACCTTCATAGAGACACAGAAGGTAGGCAGTGGATCTGGTCAGTGTCTTGCCAATAAATAAAGGATTTATATTTAAAACATATGACCTAGTAGATACATTTATTTAAGAGGTGGCTGGAATTCTCAAGCCATCTTGGATAGTTTATTAAACTTATTTGACCCATACCCTGCTTCTCATAATTCACTCAGGCCTACATTATATCAGTAGCTCTCTTTCTCAACAAATTTCAGAAATATGTGCTTAAAAGTGCTTTATTGATAAGGTGGGTTTGCCTTTCTAATTACTCATCTTTAATTTTTCTGTACTTTATCAAGCATAGGTTAACATAACTGAAAATGCCTTGTCTTGCCATGAAGTAAAAAATATAAAATATAAAATGGATTATAAAATTACATTAAAAGAGTTGATTCTATGGAACTTTAATTCCCCATGCTTGTCAAAAGTTGTTAAAACAGCACTTACCTTTTCTGAATATAAAATGTAGTGAGACATGTACTAATATATCAAAAAATGACACTTTGTCAAAGAGGGCTTTCATGAGAGAATGTTCTGAATAAAATGTTTTCTTTTAAAAATCAGTCCAACCTGTTTAACATTCCCAAACAACCACAAAGGGGTACAAGTGCCTGAGCTCCCTGCCCGTCACAACAGTCAGCTTCATTTGCCCTTTTCTATGCTGTTTTATATTCCCCAATTTGTTTTGATCAGTTTTATTCCACAATAACCCTGGTGTGAAATAAAATAAACCTAGCCCTGCCTCTCCTCTCAGGGGACTCTTCCCAGACTAGCTCTTGCAGCAGAAGGCAGTGACACTGTCAGCCACGTCTACCATTTGGCTCAATGTAATTGTATATGGGAAGTAACAACACCTTTATCTATTAGGAACCATCGTGTGGCTAACAGTACTTCACTGTCTGGCAGGTGAAATACAGAATTAATTCTCAAACTAGAACTGGAAAAAATTGCTTAGTGGTTAAGGCACTTGCCTGTGAAGCCTAAGGACCCATGTTCGAATCTCCAGGTCTCCCGCAGCCAGGCACACAGTGACACAAACGCACAACGTCATACAGGCGCTCAAGGGGGCGCACACATCTGGAGTTCATTTGCAGTGACTGAAGGCCCTGGTGTCCCCATTCTCTCCCCAGCCCCTGCCTCTTTCTTTCTTTCTCTCTCAAAAATAAACAACAACAATAATAATAAAACTCAAGCTAGTTTCTCAAGAAGCTCCCCTCCACTCTCACCACCCCAACACCTACCCATTTTAAAATCTTTTAGCACAAGGCAAGGTGGCAACCAGAACAGAACAAGAAAACAGATGGTACTTAAAGACATTAGCAGGATGACGTACCTGCATGACAACCTCTTCTTCTTCCACCGTGGGCCCTGTGAAGGATTGCTGTGTGATTGTTTCAATCCTCTGGACCTTCTAAAGACTTTAAGACTTAAGATAGTGGTTGGTGGCTGAAATGCTAAACTGAGCATCAGTGGATAAGTGGCTTTGATCACAACCTACCATTCTCTTTCCTAGGAAGTGTATTGTACTTCCACCCACATTCTGTGCAGACAAGGCACCCAGATCTAGCTGTTGAGGAGCCAGGGGAATGGCTGGAAGATACAGGAACAGATGGCAGTTGAGGTCATTGAGATTTAGGAAGGCTCAAATGCATCCTGAAATGACATATAACAGTACCAGTGTGAAAAGCAGAGAAATGTTCTACACCACTTTACTTGATGACTTGGATTTTATAGCCTGCCTAAGGGGTTACTGGGGGGGGATAGAGATTGTGCAAAGATTTTAGCTAATGTCAGAGAATGGTGGGAACAAAGATTTAACTAAAAAAAAAAAAAAGAGAGTCCAGGTCTTAATAAAACCCTGGGAAAATGATGCATATACTGGTATGAGAGGACACTAGGATTGGAGTGACAGATCTGAGTTACCAGTGGCAAGATAAATGCCTTTACACGGCTATCAGTTCTCAGTATCATGGCACAGGAGGACCACTTTGCTGTGGCGATGGACAAGGAAGAAGCACCACACTGCTGAGAGTGTCTTCAGAGCCCTTGGAGATGAAGCTGGGGCCAAAGAGAGGCCGAGCTATGGGCTGAGGGTGTGTGTCCCTTCTCTATCCCTCACTGGCTATGGGAGCCTAGGGCAGGTGCTTTAGTTTATGCCAGCTTCCACCCAGTCATCTGCAAAATGGGCCTGATACTACCTCATCAGATATTCATTTAGTTCAATGGCTTGGCATATTCAGTACCTAACAAACAGGACCTGCCATCTCAGAGGCAAGTGTATATGTATATTCCACCATAAGCACGGTTAGCAAGGACTATAGTTTCTAGGTGCGGCAGGAATCCTCCAGCTGGCTACTGAAGTGTAGATTTTATAGACCAAGAAGTGTTCTATCTGATGGCCCACCTTTTCTTGATCCCCAAGAATACAGACCATACTGTTGATTTAAATGTGGGGCGGAGTCTAAACCTGTCCAGGCAGGCACCTTCCATTACATAAGCTTGTTTACTGCAAAGCCATTCACTTAGGGACCGTTTGCTACAACCTGCAGTTCCTCCTCTAGATGCATTAATGCCACAACTAATTTTTAAGACTTATATTCCTTTAAAATTTAAGCCATCATATCCTTAGCCATAGGCTACTATTGCCTGGGAGATTACAAGGTGCATCCTAAGTGCAATACAAATGTCAGGAACATGCAGACATTGGATTCTGATGAGACTTAGCTATGCCAGAGACGCTGCAGCCACACCTAATGTGAACAGCTCACTGCAGCCCACACTGAACCAAGAGAAGATACAAATTGATGCCATCATAAGCACTGTTTAAGCTGTTTTATATATTAATTTCAAAATGGATGATGCAGAAACACTGGGCTTTAGTTAATTATGCTTAAGTTAAATGTAAGCATTTAAATAACCATTTTAATTAACTATAAGGCCCAAGCAACTCATCATTAGAAGTGGAATCTATAGCTTGACATTTATCACTCTGATACCCGTGTACAACATTTCTAATGATATTTCTTCTCTACGTACATGAAAGGTTAAGCATCTAGCATAAGATAGCCCTCCTTTACGCCATCGGGTCAACTTAAAATTGACTCTGAGAAAAAAAAAAATCTGATTACTAGAGTCTTAGATCCAAAACTGTAAGTACTGTTTGCCAGCACACTTCCAACTTAACACTTCAGTCCTATATAAATCCTATATAAATACCTAAAGGAAAAAACTCGCAGTGACAAATTTCATTTAATGCCAAAAGAAAATAAATATATTTTTGTTAAAATTATATGTGTGTGTGCATATATACACACATATGTACATTTATAGAGGAAGCTCAGAAGAAGGAAAATAATTTAATGATTCAAATTTTAAGAAAACTGTTATAACTTAAGAATAGTAAAGAAAAATCTTAAACTAAACTTCACTTGATAAATTGTGGGCATGTATGTATATACCCAAAATCTTTCACTTGTGAGACTGCACAAATAGACTTATATGCAGTTTGTAACTTCAGTGAGGGACTGAAGAAATGACACAGTGGTTGAAGGTGCTTGTTTGGAGAGCCTGCTCGCCTGATGAAAAAGGTAGCCATACCAGTGATGGTACACACCTTTAATCCCAGCACTCAGGAGGCAGAAGTAGGAGAATCACTGTGAGTTTGAGGCCACCCTGAGATTATAGAGTGAATTCCAGGTTAGTCAGGGCTAGAGAAAGACCCTACCTTGAAAACCAAAAAGAGAGAGAGAGAGAGAGAGAGAGAGAGAGAAAGAAAGTCAAATAAAAACAGTTGGCAAATTAAGTGAACAAATATGATATAAAATTTTCCAAGATATACCTGGAAGGCTTTATTAAAAGACCATGCATTGTTACTGCTCACTTTCTGTTTGTTGGGCCCACAGCAGAGAGAGCTGAGGGGTTGCCTGCTAACAGCCCTGGAAGCCGGGATTTTCTGCCAGCTCTTTCCTTGCTAGACTCTAAAATTAGTACAGATGATTTGTGCCTCAGAAAGGGGATTTAATGGCAAGCTGGCTTGCTTTGTTACTTGAACTAAATACCTGGGATTGCCGATTGTCACATTTATCTTCTGTTGTAACGTGGAACTAATTGAAGGTGCTGCCTGTAGGGACGGACCTCAATGGTGTAATGAATGCCAAGTGCCCTGGGGCCCTTTAGTGTTCCAGTTATTCATAATTATGATGATTTTGTTTATCTGGGATCCTTGCAAATAAGCTTAGCTTATCAAACCCATTGAAGAGCAAAGCCAGTGGGTCTGGGTTTGGTCTGTCTTGTATTGAGGTCAACGGGCCCTTACGTCTATCAAGAAGGTGTCACAGGCAGTGTTGCTGTTTCCTGGCTGGTGTGTGGGCACGGCTGGCATGTGTTGTGTTCTGAAACTGGGGGATACTTTTGCCTCTCTGTTTCTTCTAAAAGCCGGGGCCATATTGGGGTTGTGAGGTAGAGAACTAACAATAACTCAAGTGGAAGAATTATAAATAATTTATGACAATATATTAGAGAATAAATACAATAAATCCAGTTGCTCCTCTTAGCCAAGTACATATTTCCTTAGACTTTTTTTTTTTCTTGAGAGAGAGAGAGAATGTGTGTGGGTGCTTTGCACCTCAAATGTATTTTCACCCAATGGAGTCAAATGAAGATGGATTTCTAAGTGATTTTGGATTTAAGTAATGTGGGTCTACTCCTTTTGAATATATACTGGTGGTAAAGCTGTGTTAGTTTTCTATAAAGCCATTTAGAACTCTAAATAACAAGGTGAAATAGTATTAGTCCTGAAGTAGTTTTTGATTCCCTTCTGGTGCATGCCTTTCTTGTCCTTCAGTCCTTCTGACATAACACTTTAGCTTTAGACTCCAGCATGTCGTCTCCAGCTGGAGGCTTCCTGTCTCCTGCGTCTGCAGCCAAAGGTAAGAATGACTGATCAATAAGCTCATTCCTGTTTACAAAAAGCTCAGTGTTGCAGGAGCACAAAAGGTGACATTTTTAAAGAGAATACATGCAACTTTGCTCACCTCAAAACCTCAGTGTTTAGAAAAGACACAACATCCTTTCTTAAGAACACTATTTTGAAAAGCATGTTGGGAAGAAAAAAAATCCCTATTTCCCAGCCCCTCAGGGACCAAGAGAAATTCTGGAGTTGAGCTTCATTGTGATTGATGTTCCTTATCATCAGATCATGGACAAGAAGTAACGTGGGGAAAAACAATGTTTTCACCAACAACACTATGCCTCTTTCAACAACAAATATTTGACTATGACTTAATAGGAAAGGGGCGGGGAAGAAGGGGGACTGATATAAAAGTCATTTTCCAGGGGCTCACAGAGAGGGCACAAAGCAACGGGACAGCCAGCCAGTGAGGAGAGGCCATGAAACTTGCCCCCAACCAGACTCCCCTCGCTGAAATAACTGCCAAGTGTCTGAACGTCTGTATACAGGGGACTCCATCTACATCGCACCTCCTACCTCACCAGCCCTCTGAAGACCCTTTGACATGGTGCACGAGGACACAGTGAACACAGCAGAATCCCCAGCAGGTCTCCAGAGGTCTGCTCTCATCTCCTGAGCTTTTAAAAAGTTGGCAAAAATGTTTGTCAAATGGCCTCCCACTCTCTAATCTCAGAATTCCTCTACAGAAATCCCCCTAGCCAAAGTTCACCTTTATTTCCTGAATTCAGAAATCTTTGGCCTTCACCTTGGTGTTCTTTACCTTCCAACACCAAAGTCAAGATTCCTGGGCATGCTGTGTGCCCCTAAGGAGGGCAGAAGCACACAGGGCACACTCACTGGAAACAGACTGCATTAGTGTGAATTCTCACCCAGTAACAGACTAGCTGAACAACAGTGGCCTGAATGAAATTAAGTGACTTATACAATACTTAAACCATGGCAAAGTTTCATGTTACAAGTCTGTATTTCTTAACGTTTTCCCTCCAAAATTGGGATAATTTTTGTGTTAGTCAGGCCTTCTAACACTGCAACAAACATGTTAAGCCATCAAAAATCATTGCAGTCACATTCGATCTTAATTTTCTCAACAGAGGCTAGACTGTAGGTGGCATGGTCCCATTCTCAAAACGGGACCACTGAGAGGTCAGGCCAATGGCTAACTTAACGAAAGGCAGTACAGTGAGGGTGTGTTGGCCAGGATCAGTGGACGGTGTCATTCTCAGCACTGCCTGACACACAGATGTCTAATCACTAGTGGGCACTGATAATGATATTGTTTTTCTTCTCTATTCATACAGTTTTCAAGTGTACTGAGATTACAAAAGGTTTTCTCTTTTAAAAAAAAAGGTTGACTGGGCTGTGGAAATAGCTACGTCAGTAATGTGCTTGCTATCAAAGCATAAGGACCTGAGTTCAATTCCAAGAACCCATGTAAAAATGCTGGATATGGTGATATGCTCTTGTGATCCACAGGTGGGGAGATGGAGCCAGGTAGACCCCTGGGGCTTGCCAGCCAGCTAGTCCTTGCCTACTTCACAGGGTCCAGTACAATAAGAGACTTCTTGGGGGAGCATGTCAAGGTGGATGTGGCCATGTTTATGTGCATGTGTTTAGAGGGCAAAGGACAATATTATGTTGTGTGGAGATCCTGGGAGCAGAACTATACATGTTTCCCCAATGGTTTATAAACAATACTCATCCAGACTTGTTGAATACTCAGTTCCTAAATGTCAGCTACTTTTATAGTATGTTTTGTGGTTGCTTTATATATACATATTCCTAAATATGTAACCATATTTCCATAATTCCCAAGAACAATGTCATAATAAAGGGCTAAATGGAAAATGATCAGCATGAGAGATCTATTATAGGGGTGTTTTATTGATTTTTTTTGCATGTCTCTGTTTTATATGGGTGGGTACAAATGTGTGTATGTGCAGATGGAGGCCAGAGGTCAATGACAGATGTCTTCCTTGGCCACTCTCCAGCATCATTTTTGAGACAAGGTCTCTCACTGAACCTGGAGCTCACATATTTGGCTAGACTAACTGGTCAGTGAACCCCAAGGATCCTCCTTGTCTCTATCTCCCTAGTGCTGGGTTACAAACACCTACCCTCAGCTGGCTTTTCTACATGGGTGCTGGGGATCTGAGCTCAGATTCTAATGCTTAGGTGGCAGATACCTTATGAATTGAGCTCCCCACCCCTACAGAAGAGTTTTCAATGTACATTTATGAGCTGGGTGTCTTATTTATGAGAGGATTTTCCCACTCCAAACCATAGCAAACCAGATCTTCCATTAAGGGCATTTCTGCCTATACCCACTTTGAAAACCCATAGAAGGGAGCTAAACCATAATGCTAACAATATCATTATGAATCTGAGGTATTTTGAGAACACCAAACTTTTGCTGCATGATGTGTTATGGCTGGGATCTTCCTGCCCTGGCACCTTAGTATTTATCAAACTGGAAGAGCCCTAGCTGCAGCTTCAAGGAAGTTTAAACACAAAGACGTGTTTTTCAGCTGTCATGAGAGGCTGCTGTAGTCTTCTTGATTACGCCATGTCTATCTCCTTACCTATTCAATTTCAGTAGGACACACTGGAAATCAGGAATGGCTACATGGCAAGCTGCTACTCATCTGGAAGATGAGGAGTAAGAAAACGCTTAAGCACATGGTCTTAACGTTGCATGTGTGCTCCCCACGTGCCTGAAACACCCAATATCTCCAGTAGGATCCAGGTGCTGCTTTCTAACAGTATCCTCAATGGCTTTCAGAAGGATTAATGGCACTTCAAGTTATGGTTTATGTCTAGATTTTGACCTTGGAGATATTGAAAGGAAGTAAATGTGTTTGATGAGGTATTAAGTACATGCTTCAAGTATTATGATAGTAAAAACATCTCAGCCTTATAAAACTGTGAGGCACTTTCTGTTTCTTAGCACTTAATTGCATTCCTACTGAGTTTAGATAATACTCCATTTATCTCAGCAAATGACATGGTGCATTTATTTAGATTTAAGAAAGTCACCCATGTTTCTTCACATACTCTTATTTATGCATTAAGATTCAGGTGCCACCTAGTAGATTTTTTTTTTTTTTTTTACAAACTACATGATATGTAGCCTGAATGAAATTAAGTGACTTATACAATACTTAAACCAGTATTTTAGGATTCAGATATTAGGGAGCCAGTTTATTATTATGTTTTGTCAAAGCCAACCCAGGGGAGGCCTCTGCTTCTAAGAACTACTACTGGAAGATTGATGATCAATTGTTCAATTTCATCTAGCCAATTCCAACTGCCAAGTATTTCTAAAAATATCCGGCAAAAACAATGACATATGTGAGGTCCTAACAGCCTCCTTAGCGCACACGGTTTATCATGACTGCTAATTATTAAGCAGGGTGATGGAAGAGTGGATGCAAGGAGAATGGCTGCAGGAACAGACCAGCAAACAGCTGACCTGAGGCCTGCTAGGGCGCATTCCTCAGTTATGGAGAGGTTTTGTCAACCATAAGTCTCTGTTCAAACACTGCCGGCAGGAACGGTGTTTATGATACCCTATGATGGTAGTGACACACAACAGAGAATGCGTCCTGGTCTCTTTCTTAAAGTGCGCACGTGCATGTGCTCTGCAGCCCTCTGCCAAATGGTCTGTCTGAAAAGACTGAGACACATAATATTTGCAATACACTTGGCACTTGCCAGCAGCTCAGCACAAGTACATGGGCCATGGCTGTAAGGAGATTGTTGTTGTCTTCTAATACAGCATAGCAAACTGAGGCACAGATAGCTCAATCAATAGATGAGTGTGCTAGTAAATAGTTCAGTCATAATTCAAACCCAAGCTTATTTTGACTTGAATGTCCCTGCTCTTTAACTTTTGGGGAACAATGAGTGAGAAAGCAGCTCATTTACAATGAAACACGGCAGGAGTGCCAGCTGTGATAGCTACCATTGAAGAAAGTGCCAGGTACTGGGCTGGGTTCTCTCGATTCAAACCCATCACGCTTATAAGTGGCCCAGAAGGTTCATTCATCTCAATTTTCTCAGATGAATTAGGTATTAACATTATCCCCATCTGTGTTATGAGAAATTTAAGGTTCAAAGACATTGAGTTGTAGACAGAAGAGGCACACCTGAGCTCCCAACTCAGTCTTGCCTATTTGCAAAATCTGTTCTTTTTGTTATCAAATATTCTAAGCTAAAATAAAGACTGTAAGCTTACATTTTTTCTTAGATAATTCTTGTGATGATTTTCATTTTATTTATAATTTCATATTTGTCATGGTAGGACAGAGCCTTCTCAAAAAGTGTATATTGGGCTGGAGAGATGGCTTAGTGGTTAAGTGCTTGCCTGTTAAGCCTAAGGGCCCTGGTTCAAGGCTTGACTTCCCCAGGACCCACATAAGCCAGATGCACAAGGTGGCACATGCATCTGGAGTTCGTTTGCAGTGGCCGGAGGCCCTGGTGTGCCCATTTTTTCTCTGTATCTGCCTCTTTCTCTCTCTGTCTATCATTCTCAAATAGATAAATAAAAAAAAAACAAAAATTTTTTAAAGTGTGTATTACTTTGTGTTTATTTCATTGTTGCCTATTTTTTGCCCCCAAAGTCACATGCTAGCATTAACATGTCCATACACTCAGCTTATGTTTCACAGTCTAAAGTTTTACTAAGAACTGAGCCATGAAAACAGATCTATTAAACTTGAGAAAACTGCCTCAGGTTCATAAGTTGCTGTTCTGAAACTGCATAAAGTACAAACATACCTGAACAGCTTTCATCTTGCTCTTCTGGGAGCCTTGAGCAGCCCTCTGCATTCACTTATTAAGCTAGTGTCTTACAGGTGCCAACTATTTTCTAACCCCCACGCTAGGGTCATTGGCAGATAATGAGAACTCACAGCCCCTGTTCTCCAAGAGCTTCACAAATTAATTAGTGAGAAAAGACAGCATAGCCACAAAAACCCCAAATTATACAATATGATAATAGCAAATTAATCAATGTGTAATACCAAACAATCAAACAAACAAAAAGCGTGCTCCAACTTCCTGGCTGGAGGTTCTGACTATGAATTTAAAAGGTCATAAAAGTCTCCTGCATCCACAGAAATCATGAAGGTGCTGGTTAGGTGAGCTCTTGTGAGACCAGTAAACACCTTTCTCCTGATGCCTTGTGCAGGGACCCAAGGAGACATGACTGCAACAGGAGAGAAGCTAGATAGCCAAAGCCTTTGGTGCTGACCTTTGACCTCCTCATGATGGCAGTCCCTGAAAATTTTTTGAGCGGAAGAGTAGCATAATTAAAGTGGTGCTTTTTAAGAGATTAATTTGGCAGGACTGGGCAGGATGGATTGGTGGAAAGAGGACGGGGCAAAGAAACAACGGCAATAACTCAAAGTGGAGGCAGTGAGATTCGAACAGAACTGGCGATAGGAGCAGAGGGAAAGAAGCAAACCTTTGGAAGAGATGGCGCACAGGACACAGGCAACTGTGACTACATATGGGGAGCACTAAGTACGATAATTTTGAATTCTGCTTGGAACTTCTGCAATTGACACTTCACATCATATGTTTGTTTTCTCAAATAAGGGCAATCCATAATCTGAGATCCTATTGGATTCTTGGGAGATGCAATCTGTTCTTAATGCATCATTCCTTTGGGGAAAATGAATAGCTAAATTTGTGCATTTCAAGAGAAAGTAGATACTCATAAAACTAACTGGGACAATCCTTTTAACTTTATGCTAACACGATAACTTATATCAGCACTTCCAGAACGGATGGCAGTGCAATTAGATGAGTAAATTCAGAGAAACAATGTTGTTCCATTTGCCAGCAAGTCCCAACTTTTTTAGTTAGGTTGTCGCTGCATTTCCTATCAATCTTTGTAAAACTGTGAACGGATGAAGTACAACACAGATTATTTTTACAAATACATTAGTAAAGTTCTCTAGTAATATGGGGTTTTTAGAATGTCTTTTTTCCAAGATTAATTTAATTGCCTTTAAAATGTCTCAGTATGACAATTCATTTTACTTATACAGATAGACAACTAGAAACCTAGAGAAAGCAAGTTGATGAGCAATCCAAGGCAGTGCCAATATTCGAGAATTTAACTCTCTTATCTGGACCCAAGAGACCAAATAGATAAAATAAGGTTAGAAGGCAAGCATTGTTTTTTCAGTCATTTATGTTGAGTAAAAATATTGTCAGGCAAATTGGTCTTTCTTTCCTAAAGACATGCACATAGCATTGCATCCCAATACACTATACATCATCAGCTCCTTCAGAAAGCAAGTGTCATCTCTGTCACTTAGATGCTGTTTTAGTGCATCAGGTAAAACACTGTTGCTTCTAATATTAATTCATTCCCCACTTAGCATTGTTAAAAATATTTATGATCTAGTATAGAGCAAAACATATTGTTACCCACTCTCCCCAGCTTCCCTATAAAAGCATTCTTCAGCTCCTTTCTACAGAGGAATGTTGTCAAAGTTTGATGGTAATTTATGTTGTCAGTCCATTAAGTTGATTTTATGGCAGCCAGCACAACTGTTGTCCATTTATGAGAAGCCCAAGGACCACTCTAGGTCTCTGCAAAGACTGTTTGATACCTGCCCTTTGGTATGACTGACCTTGAGGGGAGCTGAGTTTGGTAATTTATGGCAAACACCATCTAGAACGACCCATTTGCAAGATTCACTGTCATTTAGTGCTAAATGATCATTGCTGAGTCCAGAGACAATCTCAGCTCCTGACAGAGTAATCCCATAAAAAATATTGCCTACCTACCCAGGTGTCTTTTCCAATTATCTGGAGTAGAAATTAATACTTTTAAAAGCTGCTAGTTTTTGAAAGGTTATTACAATTTATTCTAGTAGTTTCTTTTGCACATTATGATGAATTAGTTTATTACACCATTATTTTCCACATCAGCTTTTTAGAAGCTTGAACCATAATGTTGAAACATTAGTGTGAATGGCAGACATACTACTTTACTGCAGAGCAATATATTTCTTTGAGAAAAAAATGTGCTTGGTTTTTAATAACGAGTAATTTTATGTTTATGTTCCCTAATGCTGTTGTCAGGTGTTATTTATTTCTGTTTGGAAAGAACTGGAGAAGTTTCTTTGAAAATGTTAATGGTAGTTTAGACAGATTTTATAGTCATAGCAAGAATATATTACTTAAAAGTGCAAAATATGAATTGGAAGTATTGGTCCCTAAAAGCTTATATTTTCTAAGGTTTTCTTGATACCAATTTAACATATAGATACTTCCAGAGGGAATAATATTTCTCTTTCAATGCTTTTTTTTTTACATAGAATGGTAGAGGAGAGATATTTTGGACTCATTTTCTAAGTTTTACTGACTTTAAAGTCTTTATTTTTAATGAAATAATTTTATCTTCAACAATGTATTAATTTTATATGCAATGTAGAAATATTCAATAGGCTACAGAAATTTTGTATAATGCTTATCAAATCCTGGTAGGGATTTGTTTCTCCCAGACATTCTTCTCATAGGGTCTGTTATGAAGATCATAAGAACATATAAATGATTTCCTACTTAACCTTCTACAAAAAAAGAAAACAATGATGTCTTGTACCTCTGTATGACAAAAATTGATTAGAAGTATTCTAAAGCTACCTTGTATACTGTATGCATTCACACAGAAGATATGTCTTGAATGCCTAATGCCTGCTTGCCAGTGTGCCACTAAAGGAACTTGAGAAATATTGAACAATGTGAAAATTTAATCTTTCTATTTCTATTTCTATTTCTATTACAATTATTTTTATTTTTATTCCTGCAGTGTTTCATAAAGACTAATATAACTCTAAAAAATTCTGAGTCTTGGGCTAGAGGAATGGTTTAGTGGTTAAGGCGTTTGCCTTCAGAGCCTAAGGACCCAGGTTCAATTCTCCAGGTCCCACAAAAGCCAGATGTACAAGGTGGTGCATGTGTCTGGAGTTTGTTTTCAGTGGTTAGAGGCCCTGGCATATATATTCTCTCTCTCTCTCTCTCTCTCTCTCTCTCTCTCTCTCTCTGTGTGTGTGTGTGTGTGTGTGTGTGTGTGTGTGTGTGTGTCTTTCTGCCTTTCTCTGTCTCTAATAAATAAGTATAAATTGATCTTTAAGGAATTCTGAGTGTTCTATAAACCAACCTTGTTGGCAAATTCAGTCACATTTTAGAAGCTTCATATTGGCCACCTCCAGTCCAATAAATGCTTGTCAAAACAATATTGATCTTTTGTTTTTTCTCCAAACAGCTTTTTCTTTATCAAACACTTTTACATATTAACTTTTTTTAGTATGTTGATATGCCTGGCGATAATGTTAATTGTAACAGAACTATAATTCAAAACATTTCTCAAGTTTTTCACATTGTACCATTTTTTTTAACTTTTTTCTATTTATTTATTTGAGGGAAACAGAGAGAGAGAAAAAGAGGCAGAGAAAGAGAGAGAAAATGGGTACACCAGGGCCTCCAACCATAGCAAACAAACTTGATACATGTGCCACCTTGTGCATCTGGCTTGCATGGGTCATGGGAAATCAAACCTGGGTCCTTTGGCTTTGCAAGCAAGTGCCATCATGGCAAAACCATCTTTCCAACCTCTTTTTTTTTGGGGGGGGGTGTCAGTTGAGGTAGGATTTCGCTCTAGCCCAGGCTGACCTGGAATTCACTATGTAGTTTCAGGGTGGCCTTGAACTCACAACGATCCTCCTACCTCTGCCTCCCGAGTGCTAGGATTAAAGGTGTGTGCCACCACACCTGGCTCCTTCAACCTCTCTTTACGTTTTCTATTCCATGTTTCCTTGATAATATTATTCTAATACTGAATGCCAGTTCTTCTGGTTTGGGGGCGGTGAGAGGCTACTGAAATAGTTCACTAAAGGAGCACAACTAAGTCATCAGTACCCAAACCAAGAACTACAAGTTACCAACTCTCCCATGTTTACATGTCCCCTCCAGTTGCTCCAGAGCCAGTAACCACTCTCCTGTCCTAGAACTTTACAGTAAGAAACTCAGAGCTTCTGATGCCCACGTAGTATGTGCTGCCTTTTGCTCTCAACGTTGCAGTAGTCAGCTGCTTAAATACCTCCCCTTTTATCTACCCAGTTCACCCTGATGATGTAAACATCACCATATATGCATATTCTGCTGAAGTGAGTCATTCTTTCTGAGTCCGCTAAGTGTAGGATGGCTGGTCACAGGATAGGCTCTTGTAGATACTGGAGAAATGTCTTAGTGGTTAAGGCACTTGCCTGTGAAATATAAGGACTCAAGTTCAATTCCCTGGGACCCACATAAGCCAGATGCACAAAGTGGCATATGCTTATGAAGTTCATTTGCAGTGGCTCTGGCATGCCCATTTTCTCTCTCTCTCTCTCTCTCTCTCTCTCTCTCTCTCTCTCTCTCTCTCTGTCTCAAATAAATAAAAAGTTTTAAAAAAAAGTTTTAGGGCTGTAGAGAAGTCTTAGCAGTTACAACGCTTGCCTGTGAAGCCTAAGGACCCATGTTTGATCTCTCTCTAGATCCCACATAAGACAGACACACAAAGGTGAGGCAAGCAAAAAGTTGCACATGCCCACTATGTGGTGCAAGTGCCTGGAGTCTGATTGCAGAGGTTGAAGACCTGGTTCATGAATTCTCTCTCTCTCTCTCATTCAAATTTTAAAAATTAAAAAATAATTTTAAAAATATTTTAAAATCTCTATTTGCATCCATGCCTGGATTAGACTGTTAGTGAACCTGAGCATTCACACTTAGTACTAAATAACGAAGTTACAGTACCTTTGTAGATAAGGAGGAGCACTGCTGCCTAGTCATATACCTTCACGTGATACAAAGCATTGTTACCAGATACGGCTCCTGCTGTCAATGTTCTGAGATATGTTTACTGGGGTAGAACAGGGATTGTGAGAATGGATGTTTGCTGAACAGACTTATACATTTGGTTGAACAGCTTTGTATGGGCTAGGAGTATCATCTAAGATCCCAGCTCTGCCAACTGATTTTGGCCAAATGATTCATCTCCCTTAAACTCATTGTCTTCATCTGCTACATAGATAAAATAATAATCCTACCCCACAGATCACTGAAAGAACAAAGACACGTGTATTGAAGTGCTTTACAGATTCGTAATAACCAACAGTCTGCAATGGCAAGTATTCCTCAATGAGTGTTGTTATTTTCCTCTTCAGTTCTAAGATGGGCATTCTTCCAACTGCAACCTAAAGATTCTGCTATTCATGGTGCTTATGGGAAGACAGACAGGTTTGTAAGACAATTCCAACTTTAAAAATATATTTAATTCTTCCTTTTATTCTTATTCACCACAATTAGAGTGTCTACTATGTACCTCACACAGGCCACGGGCCCTCCACCACCAGGGAACAGCTGTGGAGGCTCCTGAGTCTACAGGCTGCTTCAGTTCCATGGGACCAGACCTGCCAGGAAGGTCCAGACAGCATGGTTTTGCAAAGCAGACGCAGTTCATCTCAGGAAAGCTTTCTGGAGGAAGTGCCAGTTCAGCACACCAATGACACAGATGCTGGTGAGGGTGGGGGTGGAATGTGGAGGAACAAGATTGCTCCAAATGGAAAAGGCAACATTAGAAGACTTTCAGAATGCCTGAAACTTACACAACGAGGTTGGGGAAGGAAAAAGAATACACCAGGAACAATGAGACATGAATATGGCATGACACATGAAAGGTCACAGTGAACCCAATATGTACCCCTGGTATGCTCCAGCTACAGAATGAGAAATACCTATTAGAAAAGTGAGAAAACACTTCAGAGGCACACAGTGGCCAGTCTGCTGAAACCTCATAAACCAGACTTTGTCAGGATACCTAGAAGTCACTAGATAGCCTTTAAAAAAAAGCCATTAATGTATAGTTAGAAAAACTATATCTATTTATATTGTATGATGTGAAGTTTTAATATCTTTATTACATTGTTGGGGTATATACATCAAAGTTCCTTAACAATTTCCAGGTATATAGTATCCTGTCTCCTCACTGCCCATGGCAACCACGGAGACGCTCTCTGAGAAACCACTGGATGTTTTTTAATTGGTATGTCTCCATCAAATTTGTACATTGTAAAGGCCACTGTTGGTGCAAAATGAGGATGGATTGCATGGAAACAGAAGAGCAGTGAGGGGGATTGGACAGGAAATCAGGCGGAAGGTAACAAGATCTAAGACCAAGTCTCAGCAGTGGGATCAGGGAGAAGAGGGATGGAAAGTACCGCTTGGTGACCAAGAATGGGCTGATAATCCTAGTGTCATCACCAAAGGAAAGAAAGCAAAGGAAAGAAAGTAGAAGTGAAAGATAATGCATTCCGTGATGCAGGTTAAGACTGGTAACTAGCTGTGAGTGTAGGAAAGAAGTTTTAGATGAAGATGTAAATAACCTAAGAATTGTAGTAAACCAGGGCAGGGGAAGGGCTGCTTAAGCAGAGTTTAGAGTGAGAAGAGAGAGACAAGTTAAGACAGAGACAAACCGTATCAGGATACAAGAACCTCAAAGAACACCAAAATGCAACCACCACAGCGGTGTATAAAAACGTGAAGAGTGTGGTTGTCAGGATGAACATCAAAGCAAATCTATTTCAAGAAAGGGGTAGTGGCAGATGCCGCCACAATGGGCAATGAGTATGCCTGGAGCATGGAGCTACCAGGCTTGGAAACAGGACATCTGTGGAGGTTTAGCTGTGAGGCAGTTCAACTCTGAGCAAGCCAGGTTACAATATATGGAAACTAAGAGTCCATGAAAGGTCAGATAAATGTGAGGATTCAATAGCACATTAAATAAACATAATACTGACATCAGCTAAAATACATATTTTGTTTTGTTTGGTTTTATTCCGAGGTAGGGTTTCACTCTAACCCAGGCTGACCTGTAATTCACTATATAGTCTCAGGATGGCCTTGAACTCACAACTGTCCTCCTACCTTGGCCTCCTGAGTGCTGGGATAAAAGGCATGCACCAAAATGCCCAGCTGTAAAATATATATTTTTAAACTTATCACAATGGCAAATATGCCTACCCGTTTTTATTACGATGGATTTTTTCATCACAGTTCGAATGTTTACCTCTTAATGAAAATATTTGTTCTAAAGAGGACGAAACAGTGTGCTCATGCACCCTCATAATCCAAGCACCGGGGAGGTTGAGGCTAGAGCAGTTTCAGGCTATCCTGGGCTATATAACAAGACCTCATCTCATCTAAAAGAAAGAAGAAAGGGATAAACAGTATGAATTCTATGACCTAATTCAATTGTTAGACACTTGCCTTCTGCTAAGCATCAGATGAGACTAAAAAAGAAGCGAGGGTGGGCTCAGGTTGTCTGTTGTAGGGTTTTAATGTTGGAAGAGCAGGGATGTGGAAGCCCAGCGTAGAGGACTCCCTGGTGGGAGAGCCGAGTCCAGCCTCGCATCTGCACACCCACAGTCAAGCTCAGGGAGCAGACTGCACTCCGCGGAGGCAACGTCAGTGATGCATTGCTGTGAGTTGAGAGGGGAAACACCATAAATCAGGCTGGAACACTGTTCCGTGTTCCCTGCTCCGTTCCAGTGTTGAAAATTAATTTTCCTTGGGATTTTTTTTTTTTCCTAGTGGCTGTTATTTACTGTCGTCTACTCAGACTAACTCATTCATTTCTGTAGGCAGTTTCTGTTGATGCGCTGGGGTAAAAGCATAGCAAATTAGTTTGGGGTGTTCCAGGAACTCTGAGAAAGCTGCATTTCCACTTCAGTCCAGAATGTTCACCATCGCATTTACCCCATGCACAGTTTAGAACATGACAGCTGTGTTTAGAAGAGAGTCAGAAAGGAACATGCCCGCAAGGGCTTCCTTTTGTGAACGCGTAGGCTGCTTAGGTGTCTGGCAGAATGTCCTCTCGGGGACTCTGTGTCTTCCCATGCTGACTTTGTGGCTTTAGGGGAACAGCAAAGGAGCCACTGGCGAGGCGTGTGGCAGAGCTACGCACACTGCCTTGCCCTGTCCGGATGGAGCACGTCTTAGATGTTCCAGGCCGTGACCTGAGGACCTTCGTGAACACTCTGACCTCATTTACTCTCCGTCAGAGTCATGAGGTCAACGCTAATGACATCCATTTGACAAAATGAGGGGAAAGGCAGAATATGAAAAATTAGGCAATTTGCCTAAGTGTACTTGTAATATGCACCAGCCAGGTCTGAGATTCCATCCCGTGTTTTTCTAGAGTAGCCTCGGGGAGCTAGAGCAGCATGCTCATGTGTTTTCTTCTTCCTTCTGACTGGACTCCACAAGGTTGATGACCAGATGGTTAATATTTTTGTCTTCTCTAATTCTACTGCAAGCTTCATTTTGTGGTTTATTTTTTTCTTTCTGTTTTTGTATTTATGTCCTGTTATTTATCTCTTCAGACCACTTAAAACCAGGGGAAGGGGTGAAGAAAAGGACACTTTATTAAGTCATGAGATAAAGTCGTCATCAAAATTTAGTATGGCAATAAAATACAATACATAATCAACACAACAGTGTTAACATGAGCTACTGTGCTATAAAATAATTAGCGTAAATTTGTTTCCCAGGGAAAACAAAATGAATCTGTCAAGTGGACAGAAGGTGCTGGGGAGGGCAGGGGAGACATATGCTCACCGCAGCGCTTATGTGAGACTTCCTGTGAGGTGACACTGGGCACAGGAAATGGAGGAAACCCGGCCTACACCTAAATGAAATGCATCTCAGGAAGAAAAGAAATCACAGCTTCTTTTTGTTTGTGTCCCTAGCCCTGCTTTCCCCAATCCAGGAGACCAGGTGGCATGAGTGGGGAAAGAACTAATGGCCGAGACCTAATCAGACACAATGCCACAGGTATCCTTGTCAGTCAGCCAAGGGTTTTAATCAAATACGGCACGCTAGTCACATTTACAATTAACACTGCTTGAACACATCCAGTTCCAGTTTCACTAGCTCCTCATAGAGATTCCCTTTTAGTTTTAACAGTGCCAAGTGGATGATTGAAACCAAGATGGGCTAGGTAAGAAAACAAACGCGTTTCTATTCCTCACTCCCCTACCTCAGGCAGCAAAAATAATGGATCACGTCAATATCTCTAGTCAGATTCTAAGAGGTCAGAGCTGGCCAAGGAATGAACCACCCTGGACATGGCATTTAATACAAAAGCATCTTCATCTCATTCCACCCCCTTGCCATTTACTAACAGACTTCAGTCCAAAAGCCAAGCTTCCTATATCTGGATTTGCCTATTCTTCTGTCCTGCTGCTTGATTGAGGGATTAAAACATCCCATGATCCTTCCTGCTCCCCAGCAAAACCCTGGTGACACTGAGCACTTAGTGACCATACCCCTGCTAGGTAATTTTCCTTTGTTCATTGTTGCTCACTTGAAACAAGCTGACCACAAAGATGTGAATGAAAAATAACCTCGGCCTTTCTGCATCTTATTTTCCTCATCTGCAAAGTGGACCTTATCTTTCCCAGACTGCAGGATTATTGCAAACACTGAGGCCCCAAAGCTGCTCTTGCTGAAGAGTCCCTGATCTAGATAAAGGAAAGGGAAAGAACAAAGGGCAACTGGAACCTGAGATAAAACAGAGGCGAACTTGGATCTAGACCCATAGTTTCACCTTACATACCTCTCTCTCTTACCTGTGTGAACAGGATGTAATAAACTAGATTAGCATAAAAAAGCATCACAAAACAGGATAACAGCTTGGTCTTTCCACCAGTGAGGTGTGATGGGAGCCTGTCTAGTTGAGAACACAATATGGCAGAGATAACCATGTAGAGGGAAAGAATTCTTCAACAGGCGCGTGGGGAGGAAGAGTCTACCAGTGGAAATATAGACACAAACAGTCGGGCATTTGGAAGTCTAAGGAATTCCAATAGAATATGTTTATTTTCTAACCTACCCTTGCTTTAATTAGGGTTATTTGGGCCATTACTCAACTAGTTATGCTGAAGTTGAACAGAGCAGAGGCTGGGACCTGATACTTTCTTACTAACATGGATTACAGAAGAAAATATATGCTGGTACTCTAAGGGAGTCTAATCCCAGGGATAGAGGCCTGACAACCAAGTGCATTGGAGTAAGAAATCTGTACATTACAGAATAAATCCAATAGAGCCCTTGGGAATATTCCAGGAGATATGCATAGTCCCAAGCTTTGTCAGGGGATCAGAGGCAAAACTTGAGTTTATTGCAGAGTCCCGGGGGGTGGAGATGCTGGGAGCACTGAGCTGGGGTTAGAACGTTGTGAGATGACGCAGCTGACACAAAGCAGGTTGAAGAGCATGGGAGCTTTTAGGCAGATCTCCACGCAGATTCCATTAGCTAAGCAGAAGACTGGCTGTCACGGCTCAAAGCACAGTCTAAACTCTGTAGCTGCAAAGACGGGTACCGAATCCCTGAATCCCTCCCTGTTGAAATGGAAGCCAACTGGTCAAGGGGAAGTCCATTGGGATTTCACACCCATTGAAAAATTGGACCAAGAGAAGAGAAAGTGTGCAGGGGCAGAGGACAGAGTCCCTGCTGAGCCTCTGTCTTCTGACAGATCTCAGCCAACACTTTAGTCTTTCAGTTTCCCTGAGCTGCAGGATAAACTTCAGAAAAGGAAGATTATAACAAACTTATAAGTCACCTAAGAGAGTCACACTCCTTTACAAAAACTAGCTCATGATCAGCTCAGGTAGTAATGGAATTATTTTTAATTGCCTAAAATTTTATCTGTAACTGGATTTCAGTAGAGAATGATCTTTAAGCACTTTAAAAT
This sequence comes from Jaculus jaculus, assembly GCF_020740685.1. Lineage (NCBI taxonomy): Eukaryota > Metazoa > Chordata > Mammalia > Rodentia > Dipodidae > Jaculus > Jaculus jaculus. Next base: position 32,782,001 of record NC_059108.1, read on the forward strand.
TCAGAGTAAAAAAGTAGAGTGTAGGTATATTAATATGCATGTGTGGCTGTGTGTGTGTGTGTGTGTGTGTGTGGCTCAGGATTGAACCCAGGACTTTATGACTACAAAGTAAATAAATGCCTTAGCACTTAGCACTACCCCTACACCCTCAGCCCCAGCTAATAAACTCTCACCAGTGGCGTGGATGTGTGTTATAAAAGAGACATATTTGTACTTGCAATGGTTAATTCTTTTTCATTAAAGAGAAAAATATATATGCTAATATGGAAAATTAAAGATAAAAAATTATTTTTAGTTAATTAAGGAATATAAGCTTGAAATTATTAGCAACAGAGAATTGTATATATAAGTGGAATTGAATGCACTGCATAAGAAAAAAAATCACCTTATAAACACTGGCACAGAACTTATTCTTTTAAAAAGAAAAACTTGTGCTTTTTCTATTTTAGTTTACAGTTTACACAGTGTTGTCATAATTTCCTACATTTTGCATAATTTGATTATGTCTTCTTTCAAATGGGGCTTTGAATATATCAGAATTTGTAGGGTGAGTGCATATTTAGAAACAACAAATGCTCATTCATCCACTATTTGACTTCCACAGAGAGGCTGAGCTGGTTCAATAAGGCAACTGGAGCCCTTTCCACCAGAAAGCTAATCAACAAGATGGCTGGTTATGTTTATGAGTATTTCTTTAGAGGCATTTAGTTTCAATCCCACAGATGGGAGCTGCAGTCCATTAGCTTTGGAACCAAGTCTTCTCAGTGTCCTATTGTACTTAGCAAGGTTGCTATTGCCGCAACACAATTATTCCAAGTTCAGCCAGTCAGACAGCCCCAAACCAAACTATGTCGTAACATTTTAATCCCAGCTAACCTTCCCCATTGCTGGATAAACAACTGAACACCTGCTGAATTCTGTTCCACATAATAAGAGCATCTGAGAAACAAAATCAAAGAACACTGACATTTGATCTTGAAGCCAATACAGCAGGGCTCTGTTGTAGGAAAGCTTTTGATTGCAAGGTTTCAGATAGCTATTCTGTGGGTTAAATCATGTTTCCCACAACAAACAGTACCCAACATTTCTGACTTGACAAGGTTAGTTGGTGAGGCACATTCCATTCCTTTACCTCATCCTCAACGTTTCAGGTCTGTCATCTTATCAATATCAGCCTTGCTTTGAACACCATGAAAATTGGTCCTAGACAGTGGTTTTTTTTCTTTTCATACTTTAAACAAGCAATAAAAATATAAGGTAAAATGACATTAAGGATGTTTATCTCCTTAGTTATACCACATTCCCACTTTCAAGAGCAAGAAAAGTATTTTGGGCTATAAAAATGCTCAAAACACCTTTTCCAATATAATTTATGCATGATACCTTGATCATCTCTTCTTTGTTCCAACAGATCCAAGTGGCTTGTAACCTATCATATTCTCCACATGCACAAACACACACACACACACACACACACTTCTGAATGGAAAATAAACAGGACTTTCCCAGCTTACCCTAGGTTTTCTTCTCTGTGAAGCAAGGCACTTCTATACTGTCTTACACATGAAGTAAACCAATACTTATTTTGATGTACCTAGTCAAAATGAGTAGCTAGGTCCTGCATATTTACTTATGAGATTTCTTTTTGAGGAAATGTGAAAAAGTCTCACTGAGTGAGTCTTTATGCGCTGGTTAAGACTGCAGCTTAACAAAGCTGAACAGTGTCATTTATCTTGATGGCTGCATGCCAGGTCTAAGGGTGTGCAGTCTATGAGAACACCACAGCATGCACAGGACCAAACTCAACCCAAAGGACATCCAAAGCATAGCATCATGTTGGAAATACTGCTAAATATTCTATTTATGTAAAAATATTGAGCAAAAGACTAGTTTTCAACTATATGCTTGATGGCTGCCAAGAAAAACATAATTACCCATTCCCTGTTCCTTAAAGAGTACCAATTCTTGCATCTAAGAATACCACCAGCCATCTTCACCAAGGCCTCCCCTAATGTACTTAGCCTGGTTACACATTTAGCTGCCATGTTGATCTAACCAAGAGAGGGAAACTTCATCTCAAAATCATCTCCTCTTAGTACTAAGAGCTTCCTCACTCTAAATCCATAGAAGATGTACGTTCACTGCAATCTTAGAAACTGTTTCCATTCATTCAGAACTACTTTTGAATAGTAAAGATTAAACCTTAGCTGGGCATGATGTTGCACACCTATAATCCCAGCACATGAGAAGCAGAGGAAGGAGGATTTTTTTTTGAATTTGTCCTTATCTTAAATTATTCTGAAGTCATAGTTTCATGTATTGGGATAAAAGGAGATATATGTGCTATAACAGAAACATGATGTGACAATAATTTAATTATACTATAAGTGTGTATGTGGAAGATAGGTGTTTGTGTGGTGCTGGAGATTACACTTAGGGCTTCACACATGCTAGGCAAGCACTCTACCAGTCAGCTACGCCCCCAGCCAGATTGAGGGTCACTTATCTAAAATTCCTAGAATCAGAACTATTTTGGATTTCAGGGATCTTTCTTCTACCTTGAAATATTTGCATATTTATAATGAGATGTGAAATTCATTCATGTTTCATATATACCTTATCCACATAGTTGGGGGATAATTTTTCATAATACTTTAAGTCGTGACACATATGTCACAGATTTTTTTCATGGTGCTGAACTTTCCACTTTGGCACCAGGTCATCAACAATAAAAGATCAGATTTGGAAACATTTTAGAATTCGGACTTTTGGGTGAGGGTGCTGACCTGGTAGAAGTTTATTTCTCATTGATTTAGCAGAATGAGCAGGCCAGGCTGGTAGTGGAGCAGAGGCATACTTATGCCAGTGTTACGTCCTCACCGGCACCCTCAATCACCTTCGCACTCAGGACAGCAGTCAGGTGATGGCCATGGCAGTGGAAGGAGCAGACATGGCAGCTTTCTCTTCGGTGACATGGAAATTGCACACCTCACCTCCTCTCCTCTTTATTCATGATAAGGTCACACCTAGCTCAATGGGAGTCTGGGAAATCATCTATATCTGTCCATATGCAACTGTGCCTCCATGTAGTCAGATAATAGTGCACTTTCAAAATCCAGCCAATGCTATGGTCCAGTGTCAATGCAGATTCTTTGCTGTGTTTTCCATCAGGAGAAAAGTTAGTTCCACATGCTGAAAACACACACACACACACACACACACACACACACACACACAATTAAGTTGCCTGTACCTTCTCAATGTACTTCCAGCATATAGTAGCATATAGGAAATCTGCCATCCAGAAAATAAAGATTAGTAAACACTTATCATTTTGTCATCCCAAACAAGAAGAAGAACTTACTGCTTAAGGAATTTCAGATACTCCCTCTGCCCTTCCATGGGACTGATCCCACTGCTTGTTCCCTAGAGGACCCTTGAGGTCTTTGGTCACTATGACCTGTAACTTTCCATTCAACAGATTCACACCTGTCCATTTTTCTCTTTATCTGAAGTAAGATAGAAAGAAAATGTTCTGTAGGGCCCAATTTAGAGATTTGATGCAATTTTTCCTTAACAATGCAGTTCTCTCAGAATTTAGTCAGCTTAGTTCAGTCAGTAATATCCCCTTAAGGGACAAAGTTGATTACATTTATCTATTACTAGAAAAGGAGGTAACTCATACAGCATTCACATTTCCATGCCAGACACCCTGCTTAGCTGTCTTTGTGACTGCAGCAGGATAAAGCTCTAGCATAGAACTATGCTTTTTAAAAATATATGTATTTATTTATTTGAGAGGGAGAAAGAAAGAGGCAGGTGCAGAGAGTGAGAATGGGTGTGCCAAGGCCTCTAGTCACTGCAGACAAACTCCAGACACATGTGTCACCCTTTGCATCTGGCTTACCTGGGTACTGGAAATTTGAACTTGGGTCATTGGACTTCACAGGCAAGTGCCTTAACCACTAAGCCATCTCTCCAGCCCAAGCTGTGTCTTAAAAGAAAGGCACATGTACAAGAAGCTTGTTTATGTAGAAATGCTGAAGGGGTGTTTATATCCAAATCAGATTAATTTTTATATTGACAATGATGAGGCTTTGGAGCCAGTGAGTTCCTCCAATAATAACCCATGTAAATGCAGCCTTACAAAATCTAAATTCTTTTCGATGGCCCACTGACTTAAAGGTGAGGAAGCACACTGATAACATCTCGGTTAAGGTCATGTTCCTCCAGTTACTGAAGATCAGCTGCACCATGTAGTACACCACAGCCAGAAACAATTGGCGGAGAAATGTCTGCATCAGTAAAATGCTTGCCTTGCAAGCATAAGGTCTCAAACTTAATCCCCAGTACCTACATAAAAATGATACAGTACATGGTGGCAAACACATGTAATCCCAATACTAGCAAGGCAGAGATAGGCGGATACCTGACCTAATTGGTGAGCTTCAAGGCAATAAGAGACCCTCTCTCAAAAGAGATAGAAGGTGTGCCTGGTGTATCTTAGCAACCATGTCTAAACTGGCCTTTGGCGTCCACACACCACATACACAACCAAAGACATGCACACCACACACTCATACATAAACACACATACAGAAAGAGAGAATGTAATGAAGGGAAAGGAAAGGATGAAAAAGGAAGGGAAGGGATGTAAGGATAGATCAGCCCAGAGGAAGCAAAGAACTATGGCTTGCTGACAGGCAGCCAGCCATGCTAAGGCTGCAGGATCCCCTCCCGCACAGCTACATGAGCATGCCCACCACGGACAGTTCTCAGACAGCTTAAACCTAACCTCTAAGTCTGCATCTAGAGTGTTTATCCTTTGATGTTCTTGGTTCTGTATCTTCTACTGTGTTAGCACCTCTTACTCCTCCCATGTGAACCATTCTGGTCTCTCTCCAGTTCTCCACCTTCTAATCCACAAGCCTGTGGCCCCATGTGAACATTTTCATCCTGGGCCTAGGGATGTGGCTTTCCAAACCCAACAGTGTTATGTCATTCAGCCTTGCCTCAAACCAGGACTAGGTGACTGCTGAGACAATCTCAAATCACACTTCAGAGGAAACCTAAAGTATGAAACTATTTAGACACAGTATATTCCATAATAAAGAAACTAAATTCCAGGGCCTGGGGAGATTGGTTGCTTGGTACCTCACAAGCATGAGAACCTGAGTTTAATCCCCAGAGCCCACATTAAAAATCAGATGTGGCCAGGCATGGTGGCACACTCCTTTAATCCCAGCACTCGGGAGGCAGAGGTAGGAGGATTGCCATGAGTTCGAGGCCACCCTGAGACTCCATAGTTAATTCCAAGTCATCCTGCGCTAGAGTGAAACCCTACCTCGAAAAACCAAAAAAAGAAAGTCAGATGTGATGGTACACGGAGTGGGAGTGGGCGGGTCCCCTGGTGGGCTCCTGGAGCTTTCTAGCCCACTAGTCTAGCCAACCTGGTGAGCAACAGGCAAATGTTCTGTCTCACAAAAGATGACTGGTGCCTTAGAGGAAAAACACCTGAACTTGTCCTACAGCCTCCACACACATAGTCACACTTATGCACATGAGCAAGCACACACACACACACAAAAAAACTATTCCTGAAAAGATGATGACAAGCCAGTGTTTTGTTTTGCTTTAGTAAGGCCACCCTTGAGCCATGTGTGAGGTAAGAGAGAGATGTGATTTGAGCACCAACCTCAAGGTAACAAAACAGATTCTGGGTTCCAAACCTGAAGGAACATGAACTGAATGCTAGAACCTAGTTTTTTAGAGGAATAAGGTCAGATTCAAAGTAAAAGAGTTTCATGTTGACCAATAAGAGATGCCAAGAAGTGAAAGGTAGATCAGAGACAAAAAAAAAAAAAAAAAAAAGAAAGAGAAAGAAAGAAGTGAGGGAGGGAAAGAGGGTAAGGATGGGAGAGGAATAAAGAGAGAAAAAAAGAAGGAAGGAAGGAAGGAAGGAAGGAAGGAAGGAAGGAAGGAAGGAAGGAAGGAAGGAAGAAAGAAAGAAAGAAAGAAAGAAAGAAAGAAAGAAAGAAGGAAAGAAAGAAAGAGAGGAAGAAAGAGAGGAAGAATGAATGGAAGAGGGAAGGAGGGAGGAAGAAGGGGAAGGGAAGAGTGAAGGAAGGAAGGAAAAGGAAAACACAAGAGGGAGGAGGGACTATGTGAATAAGAGGTAGGTGGGTGAGAGTCATTTCTACAAGTGCCCCCGAAACCCACGATCACAGTTAAGGGGTCAGGCTGCCCTGGCACAGTGTAAAGGCGCCCACTGTTGTGGGCCTGACCAACAGCAGCGAAGCGGGCCAGGCAGTCAGCGGCAGGTTTTACGCTATCTGTGTTAGTCATGTCATACAAGCCACACCTTAGGATCCTCCCTCAGTGACACCTCCACCAGCCAGATGCCTGGAGATTTAAATCACAACCTTTAATAAACTCCTGGATGCATCGGGGGACATCCGCTTAAACTACCACACTACCTATCTATTTATTATCTATCTCCCTTTAAAAAAATTATTTTTTTACATTAGGCAACAAGGTAGATTTCCACGGTACTTCCTCATACTGTCTTTAGTCTTGTGCATCCCTCTCTTTGCTCTCCCTTTCTCTTGCTCCTACTTACACCTTCCCTCCCCCTGTATCCTGCCCCAACACATATCTATCTCCCCATTTCTCCTCTCAACAAACTTCATTCTAGCTTCCTTGCTACTAGTACAGACTCTTACGATACTGGGCAAACAAATCTCACCATTCCAAGGTGGAATGTTCACATGCAGCCTTTTCCTTTAGGAACCTGAATTACTTAGCTTTAGCATACTTTTTTCTGAGTCCATCCATTTTCCTGTGAGTTTTATTTTTCCTTAGCATTGAATGGAGCTGTGTTGTGTATTTATACCACATCTTCATCATCCATTCATCGGTTGCTGGGCATCTGGGCTGGTTCCATTCCCTGGAACTACACGCCTCTCATTTCCTTCCTGATGGAACTGTGCTTGCTCATTCCTTTCACTGGTTTGCCAGCCCAAAATTTTAGACTGTTCTCACTCCAGGACTTTTTCAGCCTCCTCTAAATGTTAATTATAACTGTACAAACCTATTGTGTAGCTGCTTCGCATACCAACAGTAGAAGATTGTCAGCTTTGAAATAACCAGCCAGGGTGGCTTCAAGCAGAGAGCCTTCAGAAATAAGGATGGTGGAAAAAAGGAGGCAGTATGAGAATTGAAAAACTAAAGGCCGAGTCATTATTATGTGAGAGCAAAAAGTGTGTAATAGGATATCAATAAATACCAAATGAAGAAAAATGTAGAAAACAAAGTGGGAAAGTACTTGTTTTATTCAAATAAGAATATGAGGGCCATTAAAATATTCTGGCAGTGGTCATTGGTATGCATGACAGCCTTCTGTGTGGAGAAGCACATGAAGTGTTGTGCTAGGTGGGACACACAGGAAAGTGGCGGGATGCTGAGAGCAATGACAGCTTCTAAGTGGTGTCCACAGAACAGGAGCTAGTGGGCAGGAAGGGCAAGCTCTCCTCTCAGGCCCCACATCCCAGCGTCCTGTTACCTTGTCTATTCCAACAGAGACTCGTGCATTTGATATTTTACACATTGTTAAAATGAAAATTAAAACTGTCATACTTGGCTGGCTCAGGAACATTTATAATTTAGAACCTTCCTTTACAGTTAAGGAGAACAACTGGGGAAACACAGCTTAGCTCTCGCTCTCAAGACTCAGCACTGTATAAAGCATGCTTTGGGCCTCAAAGGACAGAATACTGCACACGTTCAGCATATTTATTTCTCTCTTTATGGAACTTTTTCCTAGCCCTGGCATGCTTAGCTTTAAATATATTCAGAGGCTATAAATATTGCATGGAATTTGGAGATATGAAAAGTAACTTCTTCATCACTTGATTTACTGATATTCTGAAGAACAAATTTAGTATCTGTGGACATGATAAAACTTTCCAGTTAATGCACTGGACTGTTTCTAGCCACTCATGGCAGTGCTATGACTACAATTTGATCCTTAAGTGACAAGGAGAAAAAGAACCCATTTAGAATGAACCTACATTTCTGTAGTTGCTTTCTGGTACGTGGAGATTCACTGAGGCCAGGAGGAGGAAGGACACAGGCTTCTGGTGGTGAAGTTGATATATACATTTTTATTGCTATATCCATTTGATCTTATAATTGTGTATAGGACCCCATCTTCACAATGCCATTATGTTTCCCTCTGAGTAACAGTGACTTCTCAACGCAGGTGGCACTCGACACGTTCCAGGCACAATTGCTTTTCCCTCTTCATACTGTAGGATGTAGTTCACATCATGCAGCCAGGAAGGGAAGGGAGGCATGTCTGTCTGTGTCACTCGCCACACTGTGAGACAGGGCTGCTTACATTCAGGTGAGCCCCTGCACCCCTGCTCGTTAAGCTCTGGAAACATCCTCCCAAACATGTCAGAAGTATGCAAAACAAATCTCCTGTGTAACTCTCAATACAGTTGAGTTGAATATCAAAATTAACTATCACACTTGAGAAATTCTGGCCTTGTCTATTCATCCTCTCCCCATTATTACAAAAGCAAAAAGAAACAAAGATCCAATATCTGGTTAGCACTTACAATGGTGGGACTTTAGCAAGGGAAAGACCACATTCCTTTTCCACAGAGCATCTATTCCAACTTCAGGAGAGAGACGTACCTGGAGGAGTTCTGAGGAATCACATGGAAAGCCCTCCTCATCCTGTGCAGCAGTTAGTGCTGTGTTCTTACAAACGAACAACTTCACACTGTCTGCATTAGAGGAACAACACCAAGACCTCTCATTTGGTGCGGTAGTTAACATTGTGTTCTCTCATATGGCCAACATCGTTCTTTCTGTATTGATGAAACACCACCAAAACCAAGACCTGCTTTGAGGTACTGAGGCAACACAGTACCACCAATCTTCAACCTCAGGCTTCAGAACAGCCTCTTCTGCGCTTCTGTAGGAGTGTGTCTTGCCCCTTTAATGGAAGTGAGTTTTCCGTATGCAATGGTTACTTCATAGCACTCCAAGCTAAAGCCAGCATTCTGTGACTTTACTTTGAAATGGTAAATAGGATACTTGAAAGGAAGGAGAAATGGGAATTGTTTTTATTAAGGGAGAAAAATTATGTTTTCCAGATAGCCTATTCAAGAAGAGATAATTCTTGGGTTTCTACTTTGGATACTGTGATTATCTAGAAAGTCATTGAAATATGATTGCTGAGATGCATCATATTGTCATATCCACGCATCCATTTGGGGAAAAAATGCTTCGGTAATACTTCCTCAGCAGAATACATTAAGTTCTCTCCATGAATCAGATTGCAAAGGCAAAGTATTGAACACTGACACTCTCTCCCAAAGTAATCCTAAAAACACCAGGACTTTTGGCACTCCATGAATAGCACTTGTACAACAACAACTCAATTAAAATAACCAAACGAGGATGAGAACGATATAGAGCCCATATGAAAAGTATTCCCATGACTTGCACCATGAAAATGTCCCAAGATGGTTTTACATGCTTGAATTATGCAAATGAAATGAGGGGTTTCCTATGACAACCTGCCCTTGAACTAAGCAAAGCTTTGAAATTACCAGAAAATTCTCAAATTGTAATCTGAAGTAAGGTAGTTTCAAAAAATATTGGCTGAGGAGATGGTTCAGCCATTAAGGTGCTTGCCTGCAAAGCCTACTAATCTGGTTTGGCTCCCCAGTACCCACATAAAGTCAGATGCACAAAAGATGCACACGAATCTGGAGTTGGTTTGTAGTAGCTAAAGGCCCTGGTGTGCCCATTTGCACTCTTCCCCCCTCATTGCAAATAAGTAAATATATTTTTAAATATATAAAATGAGGGTAACACATCACAGCAGCCAACAATAAAACAAAACACCCCTTCAGGGAGAAGCTAACGTATTTCAAGTTAAAAATTAATTATAGAGCTACGGAGGTGGCTCTGCAGTAAGTCACTTGCCTGCAAAGCCTAATGATACAGATTCGGTTCCCCTGCACCCACATAAAGCCAGATGCACAAAGTGGTGTGTGCATCTGGAGTTCATTCGCAGTGGCTGGAGGCCCTGGCATGCCCGTTCTCTTTGTCTCTCTTCTGTGTATCTCTCTCTGCTTGCAAATAAATTAATTTTTTTTTAAAAAAGTTGATTGTAAGTTGAGAGATACATGGGAAGGTCTGTCATCTAGTGAGGCAGACAACCACCTCAGCAATCATGATGTGAGGTAGGACCCACCTAGTCAGCATGCACTGAACACCTACTAAGTGTCAGGGCTTATCCTAGCTGCTGGAGATGCAGCGAAGGACAGAAGCCTCTGCGGTCACGGTGAGAGACTCTCACGTATGAGACTGAAGGGTGAAAAGGAGTGACATGGAGAAAAACAAAACAGAGTTGGGGGTGCAGGGCCAGCTGCAGTGGTAAGTCAAGTGAGCAGAGCTGTCACTGAGGAAAGGAGCATTTGACTAAGATGAAGGAGGCCAGAGAGGAGGTAGCAGGGGATCTGGGAAAAGCCTTTCCAGCTTGGGGAGACAGAGCCAGTGGGGAGTCTTGGTTGTGCAAGAGACGGCAATAAACAAGGGAGCCGTTCAAAACTGTGGAGTGGAAACAGCGTCACAAGGGTGGCAGCCAGCCTAGTCCCTGAGTCAGTGACATAGATAGGGGCAGGGAGGAGGATGGGGTGCAGAGGGATGAGCACCAGGCCGGAGCCCCTCCTGGAAGAAAGAAAGAGCAGCTTGGAGCCCCCCTCCCCCCCCCCCCCCGGGCCTTCTCAGGTTCCAAGTGATTGCTGGTGTCCTTTCCCCAGCAGCTCCCTGCTGTGTGCGCTCATCAACCTTGTCTAGATTTTTTTTTTTTTTTTTTTTGCTCCCTGGGGAGCACTGTGAGCACCATCCTTCCTCCTCTGATGTCTAAACACAATCCCTGTTCCAGGTAACTCATCCATTTTTTTGCCTGAAAATTTTTCTGATGTGTAAAAGTCAAAATCAGCTGGTCTTGTTCAGTGGAACGCCTCTTCAGCAAGCTCAAGGGGCAAGGTAAACCCCCCACGCAGCAAGAAAAACAGATGAGCCAGGTGTGGTGGCACACACTTTTAATCCCAGAACTCAGGAGGCTGTAAATACAATCCCAACCTGGAACAACAAAGTGAGTTCCAGGTCAGCCTAAGCTAGAGTGAAACCCTGCCTCAAGAAAAGAAAAAGAGGTGGCTCTGTGGTTAAGGCACTTGCTTGCAAAGCCTAAGGACCAGGCCTGGGGTTCAATTCCCCAGTACTCATGTAAGCCAGAAGACGAGAGGAGAGGAGAAGAGAAGAGAAAAAAAAAAAAAGAAAAGAGAAAAACAAACGAATGAAATGGGTTTTCTCTTGGGTGCGCCCAGGTCAGCATCTGATTCAGTGCTCTGGATTTCTGTGCACGTTTGGGTAGCCTTAGGTCTTCATATGTCAGAGCTCACAAGTCTGACATTCATGTGGACCTGCTAGGGATCTGTATTCAGGCATGTAGGTAAAAATGTGGAGGGCTTCACGAGGAGAGGCGAGAAAGGGGGAGAGAGGGGTGAATTTGGAAACATACTAGTTTTCTGTACATGTCGCCAGATGAGGGAACTGGGGAAGGAGGAGAATGAGAGCTGAGAAAGCCCAGACCAGTGAGAAGATGCGGGTAAGAGGGACACATGGGCTCTTTCTCCAGAGCTGCAGGAGCATGGAAGCTATAGTGACCTTGCTATCCACTCTTACAGAATGTCTGCCAAGTCCTTAAACCAACCTTCCCTTCTGCAGTTCACAGTCATATAGCTTCTGGATTAGATCTTGAAGCACAGATTGACAAGAAATAGAGAGGAAGGGGAACTTACAGAGTAAAGGAACCTCCCCCATACCCCAGCAGTCCCAACTGAGAAGCCTGGACGCACACTAGAGTCTGAGGTGCTTTTAGAAAGCAATGCCCAGTAAAATGAGGTGTCTGTTGTGACACTCAGGCAAACATTGTCTGGGCAACTCCCTATGTGGCCAGGGCTCAGAGCCACACAGGATGAAATTAAAACCACCTTTGTCTCCCTGGGAATCCTGCCCTGCCTGTCCAATGAGGGCTCCCTCCTTGTCCTCCCTAATACTCCTGGGCCTTCTAAACAGCTCTGACCAGAAGGCCCATGGAAGAAAAGAGATGATTAATGGGTAACAGGGTTTGGGTGAGAACCTTGTGTCAGACCTAGGATACAGGCTAACATTGACAGTGCCTACCTCACCACGAGTCCATGAGACCACACATATAACTCTCCTCCCATAATGCCTAGCTGGCCCACAGTATGAAGGCCATCACCCACCGTCAGTACTGCAGTAGACTTGGAGGTGAGGGAGATGGAGCTCGAGGCAGGCAGTATCCCTCCTTTGTTCACAACATACTCAAAAGCCCACTGCAGGCCTTATTGAATGTCTTCCGAGTCTGTAACCACTTACCAACCTGCCTTTTCCCTGGACCTGGTCAAAACCTTTGCTTACATTGGGCCAGGCCATCGCCATTGCTTCAGGCCATAACTGTGGATTACTGCTGCTCTTAGAATCCAGGTGGACAGCCTGTGAAAGTGCTTCGATTGTGACCACAAGAATGCCCGCCATGCTGGTACTTGGCTGAAATTTGAATAGCTTCTTTCTAAACACCTGGTCTAGCCAGCAGCTTTACAAACAAGAAAGTGATCCTTTTTTTTTTTTTTCTCATTCTCAACACTGATGTGGTATAATACAATACAGCAAGCAATGAAGTGAACACCATGCATAAATAGGTATCAAGCGTTGATATATTGAGGGGCTAGGGAGATTACTCAGTGGCTAGAGGCACTTGCTTGCAAAACCTGGCTTCAAGTCCCAAGCCACCCTCATAAGCTAGATGCAACAAGTAGCATCTGGTGTTCGTTTGTAGTAACAAGATGCCCTGACGTGATGATTCTCTCTCTCTCCCTCTCTTTCTCTCTCTCTCTCACACACATGTGCAAATAAATAAATTTAAAATATTGATGTACTGAGTTTCTGAAAACAAAATCAAATTTGTTGGTAAGTTTTAGTTCACTGTTGAAATAAGAGATAAAATGAAGATGTTTTTGTTTTTGTTTTGTTTCCCCTGGGGAAGTTTTACTAGGAATTCAAGTATTTCAGGTATACTGGTTACAAAGTGTATGCCATATATCTATATCACATCATACCATACATATGTATGTCCTTTGGATAGCCTTGATTGTTCTCATGTTGTCGCTTTTAGTGCTTGCTAGAAGACTGTATTTGAGACCTTCTTCGCTAGGGTATGAATGAGAGAATGTTGAAAAATGATTCATTAATGTGCGCAATATTAAAATGTAAGGTAAGATATAACAAAAATCCTAAATAGTTATAAGAAAATATAATAATAAATAGAATAAAATACATTAAATGACATCAGAGGAGGAATTTCCAAATGGAAGCCATCTCCCACTCCCACTCCATGGCATTGGGCAAAGGGTGCAGTAGAATGTTGAAGGTTCTCATGTTTATGGTCAAGGCTTATGGTAACCATCGAAAATGAACTTTCCTGGGGCTGCAAAGATTGCCGAGTGATTAGAGGTACCTGCTTGAAAGTGAATTTTGCTATTCAGATTGGAAAACATAGAGGCAAAAGCAATGCAGAATAATTTTTAGAAGCAGAGGGAGAATCTCATTTGCCCTTCACAAGTCCTATGTGGTAGATACCAGTACAGCCCCTATCTAGTAAATGTCTAATGAAGGAACGAGAAATATGCCTGAGTCCTGACTTCTTCTGTTATTGTTTATTTAATTTTCAAACACACAGAGAGAGACAGAGAATGGGTGTGCCAGAGCATCTTGCCTCTGCAAACAAACTCCAGGTGCACGTGTAACTTTGTACATCCAGCTTCATATGGTTACTGGGGAATGGATCCCAGGATGTGTGCTTTGAAGGCAAGTGCCTTAACCACTCAACAATCTCTCCAACCCCTGACTTTTTCTTTTCTGAAGTCTCTCATGCCCATTATAGACAAAAAAGAATACATTAGCAGCCCTTTCTACAATGACAAAACCTTAGTGGCAACTTTCCATGCAAAATATGAGAGGACTTAATAAGCATGCCAGCTGAAGGTGAAAGAGCCATGCTGAGAGCCTGACAGCGCCCACACGCAGCCGTTGGTATCCACCCTGGGCTGTAGCAACCTGTATTCTCTTATTTTCTAGTACTTTCTGCTCATAGCAGCTCTTAGCTAGCCAGCTACTGAACTTCATTTGCAGTGCCTACTCAAACTGTGTAACAGAAATACATGTCAGATCTACAGGTTTATTTTGTTTTGATCTTTTAAATTTTCCGGTCAGAGTCTAATTGTGGCCAGCTAAGCAGCCTTTTCAGTAAAAACCTTACAATGAAGGCTTACACATAATAGCCTGTTCTCTAAGGTCTTCCCACTAGAATGTCACTTCCTGAGGGCAGGGATCCCGTATGGATTTCCTTCTCAGCGAGCACCTCTAGACCTTAGAACAGCACCTGGCGCACAACCAGCATTTGCCACAGCATTATGACAAAAGTCCTAAGTATTCTGAGGTCTTCACTAGGTTCTGCTGCCAACCAACATTTTGACACAGCTTTACTAGCTTTTAATTATATATATATATATAAACTTCTATACTTACAAACAACAAGCAATGGTATTTCTCTCTCCTCTACCACTTTCCCCTTCATAACTCTGCTCTCCGTAATATCCCCTCCCTCTCTCCATCAGTCTCTCTTTTAATTTGATGTCATCATCTTTTTCTCCTATTATGAGGGTCTTGTGTAGGTATTGTTAGGCACTTCAAGGTCTTGGATATCGAGGCCAAATTCTGTCTGGACTGTTGTATGTAAGGAGTGGTACCCTTCATTTGGCTTTTACATTCTTTCCACCACCTCTTCCCCAATGGACCCTGAGCCTAGGAGGGTGTGAGATGTTTCAGTTCTGGAAACTCCTCCATCCCTTCTTCGCAGCACTATGTTGTCTTTTGGGTCATCCCAGTGGTCATCGCCATCTGAAAAGAGAAGCTCCTCTAAACAGAGGTGAGATTAGCATTAATATATGAATATGAACATTAAGTGTAGTGCTTAGGGAAATTTGGTGAGAGTAATATATGCATTTATCCAGACAAGAGCAGGCTTTATACCCCTAAGGCTCATGACCTCCCCTATCATTGGCTTTTGATTAGGTTTTCAGTATCAGGCATGTATTCCCACCCATAGAGCAGGACTTCAGTCCAATTAGAGAGCAGTTCTTTTCACCCAGTTCAAACATGCTACTATTGCAGTTGTTCAGTCATTTGGCCTGTCTGGCCAAACGTGGGGCTTCCAATGTCCACTGTTTTCACCGCTGATGACTTCTGTCTCCCATAAGGCTATATACAGTGTGGCTTTTTCCAGCTTTCAGTTGGCTGGGCTACAGGAGGAAGGTTTTCTGCTCAGCACCAGCTTGATTTCTCAGTGACTTTGCCACTCAGGCATGTGAAGTCTTCAGCAATAGGGTCTTACCATCTCTTTCTCACAGGAAACCAAGGGCCTTGGCAATAGCCTATAATGTTTTGGAGGCAACAGGGACCTCCCTCATCAACAACTTCCTGGAAGGTATCCTATCCCATGGAACTGAAAATTTTCCAGTAACAATCTATGGCTTCTGGATGTGGCATTATTCAAGAAAGTAGATTTTCATATGTCTTGTTCAGAATATCTTGAATTTTGATTGACTCTCCCCTGCCACCCTTGTTTTATACAATCTCTTCCCCTGACCTTGCTTAGGCCTTTCCTCTCTCTGTCATCTGTTCTTCTACTTACGTATATACAATACCATCCCCTAAAGTTCTTCCCTGTCCTCCCTCCCTTACAGCCTTTTTCTCTACCTTTTGAGTCACTGCTACTGATTTTTGGTTCCAGCTCACACACAAGTCTATACATTTGTAGGTAGGATCCACATATAAAGGAGAACATGTAACATTTGGCTTTCTGGGCCTCGGTTACCTCACTTAGTATAATCCTTTCCAGATCCATCCATTTCCCTGTGAGTTTCATAATTTTATTTGTCTTTACTGCTGACTAGAACTCCATTGTATAAATGTACCACATCTTTATTATCCATTCATCTGTGGATGGACATCTAGGCAGGTTCCATTTCCTAGCTATTATGAATAGAGCAGCAATAAATATGGTTGTGCAAGTATCTCTAAGGTAGTGAGAAAAGCCATTAGGATATATGCTTAAGAATGCTATAGCTGGGTCATATGGTAAATCTATTTTTATCTGTCTTAAGAACCTCCACACTGATTTCTACAATGGCTGTACCAAATTACATTCCCATCAACAGTGTAGAAGGGTTCCCCTTTTACTGCATCCTCGCCAATATTTATTGTCATTTGTTTTCTTGATGATAGCCATTCTGACTAGAGAAAGATGGAATATCAAGGTAGTTTTAATTTGCATTTCCCTGATGTCTAAGGATGCAGAACACTTTCTTAGATGTTTATATGCCATCTGTATTTCTTCCAGTGAGAACTCTGTATTTAGTACCATAGCCTATTTTTTATTTGGGTTGTTTTATTTCTTATTTTTTGTTTTTTGAGTTCTTTCTATATTCTGGATATTAACCCCTATCAGATGTGTAACTGGCAAAGATTTTCTCCTATTCTGTAGATTGTCTCTTTGCTTTATTCAGTGTCATTTGCTGTACAAAAGCTTTGTAATTTCAAGAGATCTCAGTGGTTGATTAGTGGTTTTATTTTCTAAGCAATTGGGGTTATATTTAGAAAGTCATTACCTATGCCAATATGTTGAGGGGTTTCCCCTACCTTCTCCTCTAGCAACTTCAGAGTTTCAGGTCTAATATAATGGTCCTTGATCCACTGGGATTTGATTCTTGTGCATTGAGAAAGGCAAGAGTCTGATTTCATCTTTCTACATATAGCTATCCAGTTTTCCTAGCACCACTTGTTGAAGAAGCTACCTTTTCACCAATGAATATTTTTGGCATTGTTGTCAAAACTCAGATGGCTATTGCTGCCTGGATTAACATCTGGGTCCTATATTCTGTTCCACTGATCTACATGTCTGTCTTTGTGCCAATATGGCTTTGTAATATAGCTTAAACTCAGGTATGGTGATACCACCAACCTATTTTTGTAGCTGAAAATTGTTTTGGCTATTCAAGGATTTTGTGCTTCCAAATGAATTTTAGGATATTTTTTTCTATTCCTGTGATGAATGCCATTGGAATTTTGATGGGGCTTGCATTAAATGTATACAATTGCTTTTGGTAAGACTGACATTTTCACAATATTGATTCTTTCAATCCAAGAACATGGAATGTATTTCCATTTCCTTTTGTCTTCTGCAATTTCTCATGTGAGTGTTTTAAAGTTCTCATTGTATTTGGAAACAAGGTCTCACTCTAGCCCAACCTGACCTGAAACTCACTCTGTAATACACATTGGCCTAGAACTCACAGCAATCCTCAAACCTCAGCCTTCCAAGTGCTGGGATTAAAAGCATACACTACTACACCCTACTAAAAATGTTTTATTATTTATATTTTTAAAAATTCAGGAGGGCTAGAAAGATGGCTTATTGGTTAAGGTACTTGCTCAAAAAGCCTAAGGATCTGAGTTTGACTCCCCAGGACCTACATAAGCCAGATGCACAAAGGTGGAACATGCATCTGGAGTTCATTTGCATGGATGGAGGCCCTGAAATGCTCATTCTCTCTCTCTACCTGCCTCTCTCTTACTGCTTTTCTCAACCTCTCTCTCAAATAAATAAGTAAAAATAATATAAAAGTATAAAAGAATTCAGAACAAAAAAGGCATATATGCAAAATTTAAAGTATTTAAATGTTCTTTTAATTCAATTATTTAACTAGAGTAAATGTTATTGCATAATCTTATCAGTCCATAGCAGGAGTGTATGTATATCAGAATTACCTGGGAGAGCTCTGTAAAACTATATAGAATCATGTCTTACCCCTAATGACTGACTCAGTAAGCCTAAGATATAGTCAAAGAACCTAGATTTTCATAAAGAATCCCAGGTAATTTTCCATTTGCAATCAACTTCCTGAGTGTGTTAATTAGCATTCTTTGAGTAACAGAGCGAGCAAGAGGTACACGTGGGTGTTGAGTAACAAAGAGGGTTAAAGAGTGATTTAAAGGTTTATGCAATTGTATGGCCCAGGCAACTCTTTTAAGTCTGCAGGGCAAGCCAACAGATTGGGAATTCTAGCAAAAGTTAATGCTGCAGTCTTGATTCCAAAGGCTGTCTAGAGGCAGAATTCCTTTCACTTAGGGGACCACAGGCTTTTATCTTAAGGTCCTCAACTGATTACATGAAACCTACCCATGTTATAGAGTGTGTGTATATTATCAGGGATTCAAAAACAATGGAATAGGGCTGGAGAGATGGCTTAGCGGTTAAGCGCTTGCCTGTGAAGCCTAAGGACCCCCGGTTCGAGGCTCCGTTCCCCAGGTCCCACGTTAGCCAGATGCACAAGGGGGCGCATGCGTCTGGAGTTCGTTTGCAGAGGCTGGAAGCCCGGCGCACCCATTCTCTCTCTCTCCCTCTGTCTTTCTCTCTGTGTCTGTAGCTCTCAAATAAATAAATAAAAAATGAACAACAACAAAAAAAAAAATTTTAAAAAAACCAATGGAATAAAAAGGATGAATATTGATGGGACAGAAGTGCACACATACATGCATACACACATCCTTTTTCTAGACATAGAGAAACAATCATTGATTTTACAGACCTGCCTTACCTGGTTATGATAGCTGAAATGTTACATGACTTATAACCAGCAAGCTGGGAACCCAGACCAGCTGGTGTATAACCTCGGCCCCAGTCCACAGGCTTGAGAACAAGGGAGAAGTGATGGAGGCTCTGGTCTGGAAGCTGGTACACTCAAGACCCATCAGGAGTGGGCTGCAAAGACCCGAAATGAGCAGTGGTGGGCAGGGACTCCTGTAGCTCTGTCTTTTTGCTCTCTTCAGCTCTACAAAGATTGGATGAGGCCTGCACATTAGGGAGGGCAGTCTGCTTTTACCCAATTTACCAATTCAAAATTTTAAAACAGAAATTACTCCACCAGTATACCCAAAATCATGTCTAGGTACCCTACACACTACTCAATTTAACACACAAAATGAGCCTGAACAGAGGTGATCTACTACACCCAAGTGCTGCTGATTCAAAAGTTACTCATATCTAAAAATCTCCTTCAGAGTGACATCAGACTGGTGTTTGGTGAAACTGGGCACCATGGCATCATGATGGAGTGTAATTTACATGTGGTAAAATGTAGCTGTTTTCAGCCTATGGTTGAGTGAGTTTATTTCAAGACATAGGAAATGATTCAATATGAAAGAAATTTCTTTCACCTCAGAAAGTTCTCTTTTTTTTTTTTAATTTATTTATTTATTTATTTATTTGAGAGCGACAGACACAGAGAGAAAGACAGATAGAGGGAGAGAGAGGGAATGCGCGCGCCAGGGCTTCCAGCCTCTGCAAACGAACTCCAGATGCGTGCGCCCCCTTGTGCATCTGGCTAACGTGGGACCTGGGGAACCAAGCCTCGAACCGGGGTCCTTAGGCTTCACAGGCAAGCTCTTAACCGCTAAGCCATCTCTCCAGCCCAGAAAGTTCTCTTTTGATCCTTTGCAACTCACCACTAATTGCTTTCTATGGCTACACACTGTGGTTCTTTGTTCTAGCACTTTCCATACAGTATGACTATTTGTGCCTATTTTCATTGTTGTTTTGATTGTGATTAAAATATGTGTAACCTGATATTTACCATTTTGACTCTTTTGAGCATGTAGTTACATGGCATGAAGTATATTCACATTGCTGTACAACCATCACCAATGCCCATCTCCAGAACCTCTTTGCTTTCTCCTGCTGAATCTTCACACTCACTGCACATTAATTCCCCACTCTTCTTCCTGCCATCCACTTACCCACCTCTCAACTTTCCATCTCGGGGAATCTGACCACTATAGGTACCACGAAAATATTTATCCCTTTGTATTTGTATCGTCACAGGGTCATTAGGGTTCATCATGTTGCAGCATTTTGTCTAAATTTTGGGTAATATTCCCTTCTATATTCCATGTTTTGTTTACCCACGGGTCTCTGTGTGGGTACGTATGCACCTGGCTTCTTCCACTTGCTTTTCCTTGTTTTTGAGATTCTTCCATATTTCTTCCTGTCGTGTGTAATTATCTTGAGAATGCTGATGAAGGCTTAGCACTAGCAGCCAGAGGAATGCTGGGATATTCACTTTTGGATCTTTTGTTTTTTGTTTTATGTTCTGCTGTCTGTGTATTTTTTTTTTCTTTCTGCCTCTGACCTATTGCTGGTCAAATGAATCATTATATGTTTCTTAATGCTAAGAGATGTCTATCACACCTGAGGCACATTCCACGACAAGGGCAGAGTATGGATCACAGCAATAACTTACAGTTTTATAGCCCTTTGCCAGGCCTTGCGTGGTAAAATCCCTGTAATAGCCCTTTGATAGATCACTGTCCCAGCACAGACTATGACAGGTAAGGGGTGACGCGCCTGAGGTCACATAGTCGGCAAGTGGCAAAACCTTTCTTTGCACCTATTTCTTCTGGTCCAGCTCAGGGCTCACAGCTTCCCATGCGTTTATCTGAAAGGTACAAGGGATGCCCCCATAACAAATACAAACTCGCCAGCCAGCCTTTCAAGTGCCTGAAATAAATTGAGTCTTGCAATCGTCCAGGAGCCCCTTTTGGATGCACGTGTTCTGAGGACGAGCTGCAGTCACAGCAGGCGCACCCGGGAGGGTCCATTTACAGCAACAAAGCAGCTAACAGGTATTGAACCTGTACTACACACTGGGTTTCATGCTAGGCCCTGGCATACATCACCTGCTCCAATCCTTTGATCCTCATATTACATATTAACAAATATGCAGTGAGTAAGTGCAGAACCCTATGTTCTCATCCCAATACTGCCTGGTTGGCTGCTCAGTCCTTTTCATTGCCACAACTTCCTCCAATGAGATGAAAAGGCTAAGATGCTGGAGGCAAGGAGTTGGGGGAAAAAGGAGAAACTTGATGTTTTTCTCAAGTTCACTAGAGGTAGTTTGAACTAACTTATGTATGACTTGCTAAGGAAAACATGGAAAGGTCTGTCTGGGTGTTTTTTTCATTCTGTAAGCATGTCTTCCTCTGCACTGACTTCTTTGATTATACAGAATGTGTACTCACTCGTTTTGCTTCTCATATCCAGGCAATACCTTTGAGATACTCTCTTACTGAGCACCCTAAGGAACCAGCGATGCTATCTGTGTGGAGAAGGAGGTTGAATGTAAGAGGCGTGCGTGGATCTGTGATTAAGGCTTCTTAGACAGAAGGTGCCCAAGAGCTTTGTTGACTCAGTGGACTCCTCTAGGTATTTTTCTGAGCAGTCGCTCAGGGTTTGTTTTCCAGTTCTGTGGAACGGTGGTGTCAGCCTCCAGGCTGCATGTATTTTAATTCAAAACAGAGCCTGAGCGACTTGTCCATTTCTGCATGTCAGGGCTGGGTTAAACAATGCCAAGCCGCCTACCTGATGTGCTGGCAAGAGTTGGAGGGATGGGCAGCACTGAGTTCTCTCTCCCCCACTGTGCCAATTGATTAATTGGGAAGACTCCACTGAGGGATTCCCGCTGTGTCATTCATCCAGTTAGTGACTTAAATAGAAATGTGTGATGAAATAAATAAATACTAGTCTGCCTGATTGATATTTTCTTAAGAATTATCTTTAATAATGGTGCCAACAATAAAGGATCTTTGATCTCATTGAAATGTAACAGCCTTCATGAAATAGTAAATATTTTCAAAACTAGTTTCCTGGAATCCAGTGACTTCTTGGCTGAAGCAAAATCAAGTTTTGGATGTTTAAAGCTATCGTAAATGATTAAAATACAGAGTGTACCTGCATGTAAATTGTCAAAAACTATTAAACTATCTTGTTATATTGCCCTAAATTTTACAGTGCATTTTCTTTGAATATTTAAGCACTTTTAGAAGGCATCTTAGAATTGTATGCATTGGAAGGGAAATTCTATTGAAAAAATATAAAGCTCCCGAATTGTATGTATTTTTCCCAATTGAAGGGAATATGTGAGATTGTTCTTGGCATGGGAGCCAGAAACTAAAACAGCAATTACCTCTACAGTGATTTCAGCTTTAGAACTATCATTGTATTGCTTTAGAATATATTTTGTACTTTTAAAAAGAGAACATCATTTAAACTATTGATTACATTTTCCTTCACATATTTCAACGGAATATCATAACCCAAAGAAAAATCAACTGATGCCCAGACTGAGTTGTAGATACATACAGTCACATCCCGACCTCCCCAGATCGCCAGCACAGGGCGACACCTCGGGAGGTGCACAGGCCACACGCCCACTCAGCCCATGGCTAAGCCGTGAAATTCTGCATCTCATTTGTTCATCTAATATCTTCTTTATTACCAGTGAGCAATTTTCTGAAGGAAAAAAAAAAACATAACAAATGGTCCAAAACAATGCAACTATGAAAATCAAGAGCCGATTGATCATCATATGGTCGCTTTATCTAGTAAAGAAAGGGAGTGATTATCTCAAATGTGCCAAGCAAGAATGATGGTCAAGTCCCCTTCATGAGATAGTCTCCAGCTGCCAGCTTGCATTTGATCAGCATGTGCCACTTAGAACAGGAAGATTTTGGACAGACTTGATCCCAGTGTGTGTGTGTGTGTGTGTGTGTGTGTGTGTGTGTCTCAGACTATTTCCAAAACTCACCTAAGTATGGGACAGATACAGGAAAAAATACGATTTAAAAACTTCTGGTATTATTTTAATCACATATGTGGGTAGGCACCAAGAGGTGGGATTGTTAGGTGATACACATGATAATCCAGCTCTATGAGTTCCAGTCTGGCCAACACACATTGCTGTCACAGCCTTAGATCCAAGGATTCTCATTCTTTCAAGGTTGAGCTAGGTCTGACCTGGGCTGGGCCTCAGGAGCTGGGATCATAGGCATTGTTGCCTGGTGACATGGTGAGCATCAAAAGTGACAGCATCTCTAGTATGAGGTCCGCAGTGGCTGTCATTCACAAGAGCTGAATGGAAAGAAGGAGAAGCAATGGTCAATCAAATCTATGGAGGTCAGAAAATATTTCAAGGTCAACTTGAGGGTCAGGGAGCTGTTACTAGCAATCTGTCTTTTGCAGGGAAGGAACTGTAAAGGGGCCGATTGCGCTTACCTCACCCTTAGAGAGAATGCATGACAATGACTGTAGAAAAAAAATAAAGGAAACAGCTATTATCTGCATCTGAAGCTTAAGTCTTAGAGGAAGTAGAAAACATTTTGGCGTTACCAAATACAGATGTCGGCAGTGAGTTATTCCATTTCTCAAGGTACGTTGTGTACCTATAAATGAACTTCTGCTCCTTCTGGAGTGCATGCGAGCCCATGATGCATACCCAAAATGCCTATGTGTCTGGAGAAACTGGAGCTGCATTTCTGAGAAAGGTGTCAAGCCATGGGTTTGCATGCCTAATGGCAATGTGTATCTATGTGCTTATGGGAAAATGTAAATTGCGTCCATACTTGTGTTGGCCAGGTAATGGTGTGAAGCAGATGTCCTCTGTAAAACCATGTGATCTGAATGCCTGAACCCAGCTGATAGTAATTTGGGAGGTGGAACATTGCTGCAGGAGGTGTGTCACTGGGGGTGGACCTTGAGGTTTATTAGCCCCTAGCTTGCCAGTGTGAGTTGGCTCACCCTCCTGCTGCTATTTCTCTGCTGTGGCAGAGGTGAGGCCCAGCCTCTGCTCCTGCCGTGCTTTCCCCGCCGTCATGGAGCTGCCCCCCAAGACTGGAAGCCAAAATAAAAACCGCTCCCCCTGTCAGCCGCTTTTCATCAGGCACTTTATCAAAGCAGTGTGATGGGAACCACAGCAGCCAGAAAGCAGACTGTGTGTTACCAACAACAAATGGACTGTGAATGCCAGATGCAAGCATTTGGACTTTATTTAGTTGGACAGCAACGATTATGTTTGATTTTCATTTTCTTGGCACTTGTTGAATATTTTTTTCTCTCTTGAATATTGATATGTTTACTTTTCAGTCAAACTGTGATTTTAGATACCTAAATTCTAAAATGAGGTAACTCAAGCTATTTAACCTTGGCTCATTTTTCTCATTACCATAGTGAATATCTCAAGCTGATAGGTTTCTGAGGTGTCTTCAGACTTAGTGTTTTGAGTCTGGGTGGTAGGAATACAATGCTCTCTGCCTGTGCTTGAGACTGAAGCAGAAAGGAGAGAAATGGTTTTATTGGCTTAATGACTATATGCAGAATAAGTACCCTGGTGAATTGGGGGTTTGGTACATCAGATGTAGTGTTCTTGTGGAGTTAATGGAACGATGATGGCCATGAGTCCTCCTCCCACTCTGCCTTTGACACTCACTCCTCCAAAGGGAATGTGGATGTGGCCAGGGCTTAGTTGGTTCTCCACATTAAAATATTTGAAGAGGCCAGGTGTGGTGGCACACCCCTTTAATCCCAGCACCCTGGAGGCAGAGGTAGGAGGATCGCCCTGAATTCGAGGCCACCCCGAGACTACAGAGTGAATTCTAGGTCAGCCTGTCAGCTAGAGTAAAACCCTACCTTGGAAAAGCAAAAATAAATTGAAGTGAGGTTTAGTTTAAATATCCTAGATGATTTATTTCCATCAAGTCTTGAGTTAACGAGGTTATAATTTCAAAGGGAAATCATAAAAATAAAATATACTGGGCTAAAGACATCAGACATTCCTAGATAATGTAGCAGTTCTATTGAGCACTGCATTGAAACTGAATGCCAGTGAAGATTTCTCTGCCATGTGCAATAAATGCCTTCTCTCTTGGCACAGAATTGCCCCTTGGTCCTGAAATAAAGACTTGATCCATGAAAGCATATGGTGTTATTTAAAGTCGTATTACCATGGGCTGGGGAGAGAGCACAGTGGTTAAGGATGTTTGCTTGCACAGCCTGCCAGCCTGGATTCGGTTCCCTAGTGTCCACAGAAAACCAGATGCACAAAATGGCAAATGCGTCCGGAGTTGACTTACAAGATGTCCTGAAGCACTCATTCTCTCTCTCTCTCTCTCTCTCTCTCTCTCTCTCATTCACTTGCTTTCACTCTCATAAACATAATTTATAAAAGATTTTTTAAAAAGTTGGGTATGGTGACATGCCTTTAGTCCCAGCATTAGGGAAGCAGAGGTTGGAGGGTCGCCATGAGTTCAAAGCCAGCCTGAGACTACCTAGTGAATTCCAGGTCAGCCTGGGCTAGAGGGAGACTCTACCTTGAAAAAACAAATAACCTAAAATAAAAATAAATAAACAATTTTAAAATTAAGTTTATCTCCTGACAAAAGCAAATCGAATACTGGTTCACCATATTGTGTGAGTGAAGGACAGGAAGATTATGCAGATGGTGAACGTCTGGGTGAAACACCTAAAAGGAGGATGTGGCCCCTGCAGAGCTACTCCTGGGGGCTTGAGGCCAGAGCCTGCCCCTGAGGCTCATCAGCATTTCTAGAAACTGTCACTATCAAGGCTGGCTAAGCAGAGTGTCAGGGGACCCCACTGGAAGTTTTCTTCAGTATGGTGAAAACTAGGCTCATCCCAGGAACAAGACTTAATGCTTCGACTGAACTAGAAAAGGGCCAGTCTCAGTACTTGGACTGAGCTAGAGAAGGGCCAGGTTCACTCAGATAGAAGCTGTGGAGCAGGAGCTGAAGTTGTGACGGCATCCCCAGGATGCAGAGCTCGACCCATCTTCAGCACTCCAGCTGTATTTCCACCTCCAACATGATGTTAACAATAAGCAAAAGTACAGATAAACAACAACTTACATTTTCACTTATTTATGTATTTTACCTACTTATAGGATACCATGCAATGTTTTGATCCATGTATACATTATGTGCTCACTTTTAGAAAACACACATTTTGTTACTTTCCAAAAAATGTAATAAATATCTTTAAAGAATGATTCTATAGTAGCCAAATACTGGAAATGACTTAAATATTAAAATACTATGGTCAATTTAAAATTATATTGTCATGCACTGATGCTATAAAATTATTTATAAAGTTTAGCATGTTATTAAGTGAGAAAATAAGGTAGTCACTTACTGCTGCTATATCTGTATGTATGTGTGTATGCAAATGTATGAGTGTTTATGTGAGAATATAGGCATGTGAATGCCAGCGTGTGCATGTGAAGTGCGAGGAGAACTTTCAGGAATCAGTTCTTATCATCCACCTCCTTTGAGGCAGGGTTTTCTCTCTCTTTCTTTGGATCTCCCTACTGGTCTTTGGTGGGCTCCCTGTGAGCTTCTGGAGAATTCCCTGGTCCTCACCTTTCACCTTGCAGTCAGCATTACAGTATTACAGTATTACAGAAGCCCACCCTAGCTTCCAGCTTTTTCTGGGGGACCTAAGGGTCACACTGAATAGTAGGCTTGAGCTGGAAGCACTTTACCCACTGTGCCCTCTTACCATCCCTTGGATTTCTCATTAAAAAGAATCTTTAGGGCTGGAGAGATGGCTTAGTGGTTAAGCGCTTGCCTGTGAAGCCTAAGGACCCCGGTTCGAGGCTCAGTTCCCCAGGTCCCACGTTAGCCAGATGCACAAGGGGGCGCACGCGTCTGGAGTTCGTTTGCAGAGGCTGGAAGCCCTGGCGCGCCCATTCTCTCTCTCTCCCTCTATCTGTCTTTCTCTCCGTGTCTGTCGCTCTCAAATAAATTTTTTTAAAAAATCCATTTTTTTAAAAAAAGAATCTTTATTTATATACAAAGATAAGGTTTAGAAATTATGGCCCAAGAATTGTGCCTTTTTTGTTAGATGAGTCAATGATATTTGTGTATATGTGAGAAAGAGAGAGAGAGAGAAAATATTTGGATGGATGAACAAGTTATGAAGATAGAGAATAAATAGATTAATAAATGTGTGTAGATAGATATATACTTAGATAGATGATAGACATATAATTTGGATTTTTTTTCTGGAGTAACAGTGATTTAAGAGGATTAACAGGCAATCAACCCTTCCTTGAGGCACTGACTCACAGAAACAACTTCATGCTCTTTGGAAGCCTAAGAAATGGGCAGAACCTCTGGCACTTGAGACGGCTTCCATTCTGCTTACAGCTGATCAACTCAGAATGCTGCCATGTGGTGTAAAATCAGCGGGTCACATCTGGGAAGAGGGCTTGCCTGTGAAGCCTAAGGACTTATGTGAAACTCTCCAGGTCTTACATAAGCCAAACGCACAAAGTGATCCAAATGAGCAAGGTCACACACACGCACAAGAGGCACACATTTGGAGTTTGATTGCAGTGGCTGGAGGCCCTGACACACTAATTCCCTCTCTTTCTCTCTCTCTCTCATGAAAAATGCCAGTCTGTTGGGCTTGCCTCAAAAAGAAAGAAAGAGAGAAGAAAAAAAAAGAGAGAGAAAGAAAGAAAGAGAGAGAGATTGCTTAGTGGTTAAGGCACTTGCTGACTAAGCCTAAGGACACAAGTTCAATTTTCCAGGAACCACAAAAACCAGATGCACATAGTGACACATGTATCTGGAGTTTGTTTGCGGTGGCTAGAGACCCTGGTGTGTCCATTCTCTCCCTCTCCCCCTCTCTCTCCCTCTCTCTCTCTCTCATAAATAAATAAAAATAAACCCTTAAAAGAGAAAGAAAAATAAAAGAAACAGTGAGTCAAAGTAATAAGGCACAAATTATGAGTAGTTTTGCTTTAAGAAATCCAACTTATTTTAAAGTGAACAAAATCCATTTTATGGGCTTGAAGTGCATTAGACTTTAGACACTTTGTTTCCTTTTAAATCTACATTAATATTTGGCTCAATGCTCACAGGGAAGCAATTCAGAACCGAAGGTACAATTTTTCTTCCAGAATACTAAAATCAATTTGTTCTTTGGCTTATAGTAAATGGTGAGCTTTAGTCCCAGATGCTAAAATTTCTCCAATTATAGGTGTACATTACTGGAACTTCTAGGGAAAAAATATGTAAGATGCTTCTAATTTTAATTCTTAGAATTCAAATCCTGAGGAAAAATAAAAAGGATCCTCTTAACAGCAGAACATTTCTACTCTTAAGCTTTAAATCTGTAAAGCCAGTTGCTTATATTTTCAGAAATAGTTTTATTTTTTCTGAGTCTCCTTTTAAGAACTCCTTACTGAAAAGAAGTTTATATTTTTCATATAACTAGGAATAGCCTTAAACTATGGCTGACTAGGAATATTCTCAAAGTATGGCTGATAAATCACTATTCTGTTATCAATTGAACTTAAAAAAAAAGTTGTAACTGCATAAAAGAATTTTTTCTATAACAGAAACCTATTATCCATATACACACATACATAACATTTCAAAAATATAAAGAACAGTATCACATAATCTTACAGGTACAAATAGAAGACACCAAAATGTAGTTGATATAATAAAAAACTTTAATTTCAGTTATTAGTTTGGTCATTTACAATATGAATGTAGAGCCAAATACCCTTATCTTTCTAGGTCTCACAGTCTCCTTCATGTAATTAAAACCATTGCTCCTATGTAAGAATCTTATACAATTATGAGGAAGTTATATAAAAGCCTTCTTGTAATCATCACAAAAAATGAGCAAGTAGTACATATCAGATAAGGGCTGATCTGTTCCTGGCCTTTTTGTTCCACTGCTTGGCACGTCCCCTGAGGGCAGGAGCTGTGCACTCTTGGAACTCTGAGCATCTGAGCACACTTTCTGAACTCTGAGTAGCTCCTCAACACACATTTTTGGCATGAATTA
Organism: Jaculus jaculus; assembly: GCF_020740685.1. NCBI lineage: Eukaryota > Metazoa > Chordata > Mammalia > Rodentia > Dipodidae > Jaculus > Jaculus jaculus. Next base: position 32,810,934 of record NC_059108.1, read on the forward strand.
ACAAAGCAATAGAGTCTCCTTCAAGGATTGATGTTTCTTGGGGTAGTTGGAAGCTTTCTAGTAATGTACCACAGTCTTTTCATCCAAAACCTATAAATTTCATAATTTAATAAAAAATATCTTTTCTTTCAATCCTTTCGACTTACTTCTCTGGAAGCCAGAGGACATTTTAATATTCAGTGTTCCCATTCTAGCTGTTGTTTATTCTCCCATGTCACCCATGATGTCCTTAACATTAACCAGCTCCTCTTTATTGTTCCAATTTAATCTGCATTGCAGTTCACTTCACTGCCTCCCCATTCTCTGAGAGATGGCATTGTCACAGTTGAAGGAAAGGTCACATTATCTTCTAGGCAACTGAAGAATATATCAGATTTGTCCATCCTAGCAGGACCTAACATTTGACATCCAGGCCTTCTCCATGCCTGGCTTCAAGAGACAGGGAAGTACCCTCCTACCATCTGGTCAAAGAACCAGAAATAGCCCTTGAGGACATTCACGCCTGAGCAGTGTGGTTGTCAGTTCTGCTCTACCTGTGGAATGACTTAAATTCCAAATCTGCTTGATGCATTCACCACACTCTCAAGCAGAAATTTAGAAGCTAGTAATCAAGACAGTGATAAAGAAGGCTCGTAGCCCCTCTAAAATTTCTGCATATGCAGTTCATTTTTAACACAGAAACTGAGAATCACTAGGCAGCTAGAAAGAATATGGAAGTTCACAGACAAATCACAGGAGTGCCTTCCTGTCTCTCCTTGCACTCCCTGCTTGACGATGGATGAGCTTCTTACATGTCATTTTCCCACAGAAAATTGTGCCTCCAGGTCACCTGTGATGACTGGTTAATCTGGTCACATGGGCAGACCAGCACTAAAAGAATGAAAGAGGTCTTGCTGCGCCAGGAAAGCCCTCTGAATCTTAATGGCATCATTAGTTCCCTCAGTGACCTGAGGCAAATCACTTAATTGCTAGCTGTCTTTCTTTTCTAATCCAAAGATAATATTAATCTACACCCCTAGTTCCTCATGAAGCATAATGTGTAGAATTACTTGCAAAGACATTCTCAGGATATGAGATGCTGTAAAGGCATTTGATGCCATCTAACTTCCCTGTGGTGCCTCCAGGGCCGTTCCTAGGTGAAGCTCTGCCCAGAGACGGAAACAGAAGGGCGCGGGAACACTGGCGTGGCCCTGAGTTGTCTATTCCTGTGCATCCAGCTGGCTGGGCTCAACCACGCACAGTTTAGATTCCACAGGAGCTGAGCTGATGATGAGATGTACCAGCATTCATCCCTTCTTCACACGCTTCTGGATTTTGTTAACAGCGGAGATAAAGTTGTGCTCAGTTCCTTTTACTTTTTGTGCTCGGTGCAGTTTCTCTAGGAAAACGAACCGGTAATTGGGCTGGAGAGACGGCTCAGTGGATCAAGCACTTACTGCGCAAGGTGGAGTGCCTGAATTCCATCCTCAGACCCCAGGTAAAAAGCTGAAAGTCATGGAGCCTTCTGGAATCCCAGCATGCTGGCACTAATAGTGAGATAGGAGGCAGAGACTAGAATTTCCTGGAATCTCTGGGAGACCCCAGGGAAGAACAGTAGAAAGAGAATCCAGAGGGTTCTCTGCCGCAAGTGAGGTGGACAGTCAAGGACCAACCCCATGGTTGTCCTCTGACCTGTACACGTGCAAACACAAAAATAAAATGCATATACACACAGATGATGTTTTAAAAACTAAAAGAAAAGAACCAGTTATAAGTTATATTGACACTCTGAGCATATGGCTAGATTACTAAGATGCCTTTAATAACATATTTAATCACTTGCATGTTTTGCATTTAGCTGCTTAGAAGTACTCTTACATCACATATTATTTACTTATTTGGGTCTTATTGGAATTTCTTAAGGAGAATACCATCCCAATGTATAAAAGAGGAGACAGAGACTGAGACAACAAAGATGTCTAAGCTCTCACACTCAGAAATGATCAACTCAAACCTAAACCTAAGTTTTCTAATTTTTCATGAAGTAGTATTTTACTCCATTATTTCAGGCAGCCTCTATATAGGGTTTCCAGCAGACACAGGTGACACTGCTGTAAACCACTGCTTTAAAGGAGCTCAGAAAGGGGGGGGGGGACATTGATTGAAAATAAAAGTACAAGAGACTTTTTCATTTGAAGCCAAATTCCAAATTCTTTTGCTTATAAAAAGAAATGTTTCCTTCAAGATTAATTTCAATATTCTAATAAATTACAGCAAATTCAGTTACTATGTGGTTTTCCATCAGGGCATTCAGGGGAAGTATTTTGAATTCCCAGCAAAATGATGACTTGATATCTTGATGATGATATTAGTCAACCACCCAACTCCATGTCTTTCTTCTCCAAAATAATGGGAATAAGGAAGGTTGATTTTTTATTTTTTTATTTTTTTATTTTTGAGGTAGGTCTCTAGTCTAGTCCAGGCTCTCTAGTCCAGGCTGACCTGGAATTCGCTATGTAGTCCCAGGGTGGCCTTGAACTCACAGTGATCCTCCTACTTCTGCCTCCCAAGTGCTGGGATTAAAGGTTGATTTTTTTTTTAGTTATAAATTATGCATTTATCTAGAGCCATTGACCTTTTGTCCAGTAGCTGTAACCTAGGAGAACAAATAAGTAAACAGATTATTGTGGTGCAGCAAGTGCTGTAATGTAACCCAGAAGGAAAGGTGTCCTTAACAGTGAAATAAGCCATCACTTAGACTCATTAGGTAGAAGGTGGGTGGTAGGGGAAGTGGAGTTCTGACAATTAAAGCAGAAACTCCAGTAGATTTGCTAGGAAGGTGTTTCAGTGGTTAAAGGTACTTGCTTGCAAAAATACTTCCCCAGTAGCCATGAAAAGCCAGGTGCACAAATTGGCATGCATCTGGCATTTGTAGCTGCAAGAAGCCCTGATATGCACCTCTCTCTCTCTCTCTCTCTCTCTCTCTCTCTCTCTCTCTCTCTCTCTCTCTCTTCTCTCTTCTTGCAAATAAACAAATTTAGAAAAGAAACTCCAGTGGTTCTGGATGCTGAGAGATGACGAGGGAGATGGGAAGAAGAGAGATAGGTAAGGTGAGAGGTAAAGATTTAGCTCATCCTGGGCAAGCCAGTGCATAGGAGCTTTTGTCCTGAGCTAGCAGGTGTCCCCCATCCACAGTCTTCCATCTCCCGGGCCTTTCTCCTTTACAGGATTCTGTTCTTTTTGGAAAGCACACACCTTAAATGGCTAAACTGTCTCCTCAGTACCAAAATTCATTTACTTAATCTTGTGTGGCTGGTTCAAATTCTATTTATTTATATATGTGTGAACATTTGGCCAGGATTTCTTGCCACTTTGCATCCTACTTTATCTGTGTCTTGGGAAATTGAATTTGGGCTGACAGACTTGCCAAGCAGGTGCCTTTAACAATTGAGTCGTCTCCTTGTCCCATGAGAGATTTTTATTTTATTTTATTTTATTTTATTTTACTTTGAATTTTGTTGAGCTGCTCAAATATGTTTCCCCAATTTGCCTTTTCTTGTGTGTATATGTGTGGTGGGGTGCACATGGGTGTGGGTGTACATGCACATGTGTGTGCCTGTGGAGGCCAGAGATTGACATTGTGAGCTGGGATTGCAGTCAGAATGTCACATCCACCCAGTATTTACAAGGGTGCTAGGGACATCAACTCCTGTCCTCATGCTTGCACAGCAAGCACTTTACCAACTGAGCCATCTCCCCAGCTCGAGTATTCTTAACATAACCTTGAGGATTCCTTGCTAGAACCAAATATTTATCACCATGATATTTGTGCTTAGCTATTTCTGACAATCCCATCCATGGAATCTTAATGGTTTTCACCTGAGATGCTAACGTACCTCTTCCTTCTGTGGGTAAAAATAAATATGCCTTCCATTCTAGCTAAATACTTTAAGCTTCAGGACTGACTGTCCTTCATACCACAGTTTTCAGGATAAAGCAAAGTTGTTCTATTACATTCTTCTGCATCAAAAGCTAGCAGCTCACTGTTAATGAGACTTGTACTGCCAGTTCAAGTGCAGCGATAAATTCAGAACCTTAGAGATCATATATCAACATGCCCTCACTAACCTTCTCTGTACTAAATGACAAACTGCTGGAAATAGCCTTTGGATCAGGTCACGGACACGAAAATACTCACCCCTCACCAGAGAACTCTATTGAACTCCATCTATCATTCACCACCTTCAATCTCAGAAGCCTGATTCCCTGCTTAACAGAATTTCAACCAAGAAATAAAAACAGGAAGAACTTCCCTTAAACGGCTCAACTTCTGGCTTTATTGAACATCTCATTGGGACATCTGAAATGGGGGTAAGATCCCCAGCATGTTACATCAAACTTTTTGCATGTGTAGAAGGAGTCGTGGGCTTAGGCCAGTCGGTTCCAGTGTGGCACTCTGCCTTACCTTCCCATTCACAAGAGGTTAGCACAGTATCATGATTATAATGAGAGAAGAGATAAATAACATTGCGTTTATTTATCGTAGAATTTAACCATGTTGATAAAACTTATATTAACCTTGAATGAAAAAGAGAACAGTATGATTTTTCCAAGGGCTTCAAATCAGCCAACTTTATGTCACACCGACGAGCTAGAGATGCTTACTCCAAAACTTCAATCAATTGATGATTCCTGGTTCTGAATGTATATAAGAGACATGTTTCTCATTGACTTAGAAAAGTCAGGATTACAGAATAATTGCCTTTAGAGAAATGAATATATCCTTGACCACACAAACACTCATGGGCTACTTTGTGCCTTTTTCAGGTGAAAGAGAAAGGCTTAAGAAGGCATAAAAAATTAAATATATCCTAGTACAGATAGTTGAAATTCTGTTTGTGCCATTGAAATTTTAGATGGGCCGGGCGTGGTGGCGCACACCTTTAATCCCAGCACTTGGGAGTCAGAGGTAGGAGGATCACTGTGAGTTCGAGGCCACCCTGAGACACCATAGTGAATTCCAGGTCAGCCTGGACTAGACTGAGACCCTACCTTGAAAAAGCAAAAAAAAAAAAAAAAAAAGAAAGAAAGAAATTTTACATGGCATTTATGCATTGGACTTTAGGACACACGCACAACACCTCACTGGAGGGACAGTAGAGAGCCGCCTAGATGCTCATCTTAATTTATAAAGCTTTCATTGACAGTGGAAAAAGCAATTTAGAGAATGAGTCAAAGGCACGAATGCTCACATTGCAGTTTACCAAAGACAAGGATGTTTTCCTATAGCTAAGTCTGGATGACAACGAAGTGACCAGTAAGATCTTGTATTAATGGTTGCTGGTTGAACTGTGGACTCCTAGCTGCCGTGCTGCCTCAGTGAGATCTATGGCTTTGTTTATGTGTTAGATGACTAATTTAGTCAAGAAAAGAAAAGCACAACATGAATATTGAATCAACCAGAAAAACACATGTCTAACAAGAAAATAGACCTATTACTTGTGCATAATCAGGTTTTACTGCAGCAGTTTCCTGAGTGAGACAATGTGTGACTTTAATGCCAATAGCATGCTGAAGCCTGTGGTGTTGCTCACAGCAGGCTTGCTGAGGGAGAGCTCTGCTATGTGGTCTTACTGCATCTTCAGTGGTGAAGACTGAAAAAGCTCTCAGAGTTTATGCTGTTACCATGAAGGAAACTTCTGTAGCATTCTTCTCTATGAATCATAAATCAAAGATGGAATGATTACTCCCCTACTCTCTGCCGGCACTTCAAAGGCAGATTGAGGAATAGGGGAGAAAGTGAGTGTGTTATAGGACATGGAATAAAGGAAAACCCAGGAAGACAAGAAACATTCATGACTCCATAGAAAAATCCATCAACAAGCCAGGTGTGGTAACCAGCACTCAAGAGACTGAAGTAGGAGGATCATCATGAGTTCAAGACCAGCCTGGGGCTATGGAGTGAGTTCTAGGTCAGCACAGATGAGAGTGAAGCCCTGTCTCAAAACAGAAAGATATAAAAAGAAAGAGAAAGAAAGAAAGGAAGGAAGGAAGGAAGGAAGGAAGGAAGGAAGGAAGGAAGGAAGGAAGGAAGGGAAGAAAAGTGAAAGGAAAGGAAAGGGAAGGGAAGGGAAGGGAAGGGAAGGGAAGGGAAGGGAAGGGAAGGGAAGGGAAGGGAAGGGAAGGGAAGGGAAGGGAAGGGAAGGGAAGGGAAGGGAAGGGAAGGGAAGGGAAGGGAAGGGGAAAAAAAGGAAAGGAAAGGGAAGGAAAGGAAAAGAAAACGAAAACCATCAATGATGGCTGAAGAGATAGCTCAGGGCTTAAAGATGCTTTCTTACAAAGCTATACGGCCCAGGCTCAATTCCCTAGTACCACATCCAGCCAGATATACAAGATGGCACATACATCTGGAGTTCATTTACAACAGAAGTAGGCTTTGGCACACTCATTCATCCTCCCTCTCTTAAATAAACAAATTAAATATTTTTAAAAGTAAAGACAATCTACCAACAAATCACACTATTTGTAGAGAACCTGCTACATGCTTGGTATGACAGTGTTTTAAAGAACTAGAAATTGTTTTTCCAAAACCATAAACTTGTTTTATTTTAGTCTGAGAAACCAAATGAATATATATATATATACATATATATACACACATACATACATACATACATATACATATGTGTGTATATATATATATACATACATACATATACATATGTGTATATATATATATATATACATATATATATATATATATATATATATATATATATATATATATATATATGCACCAAGTGTGGAGAAAGCCCACAGCATGTCACTGTGATGACGGATGAGACAAAACAAAATACAAGTGCTCTCAGGTAGATATAAGCTATTGATTTAAGGTATTTATTTCTGTCAGTAGCCATGTCGTAGAATCAGTGTAGAAGCCAAAGATGGCTACAGGCACCCGGCCTGATTTCCAAGAATGTCAACTGTGGGCAGAGCTAGCAGGGGTTACAGGAAGCCTATTGACATAGTACTTCCAAGGACAAGTAAATGATCACATGATGAAGATGTCAACAGCTGTCTCTCCCACCTCTTGCCTCAGTAAAACTAAGACAAAGGCAATGTGATGTTACTGAACATCAACGTGATAGGATTGAGAACCCCCAGGAGCACCCCTGGCAGTGTGAGAGGGTGTCAGAGACTACTAGAGCATGACACCTCTGCCTTCATGAACGAATTCGTCCATTGATGGATTCAAGAAATGGTAGAAGCTGGTAAATAGGGTCTGTCTAGGGGGAATGGGTCAGTGGGGCTCTTTGAGATGCATGTCTTTTCCTGGCCCTTTCTCTTCACTCTGCTTCCTGTCCCTGAGGTAAACAGTTTCTTCTTCTACACACTCCTATGACACCATGCTCCGCCTTAGAAACATTTCCTGAGGCAATGCGAATAAGTATCTATTCACCTCAGATAGGGCTCCAACAACAGGCCAAAGAAACCATTCACAATCTAGCTCGGTGAACCAATGAAGTTATCAGTGTTCCCTTATGGGAACATGGCTGACTAGAGGGCAACAGCCCAAAGACCACCACAGCATAGATGATGGTTTATCTGTAGCTTCCTGCACAGCTTGAAGGCAGCTCCACCAAAGATTCTCCTCTGCCCTGGAAATTGTGTGCTGTTTATATAACTCCAAGGAGGGGCCTCATGAGTCTTTTAACTTTCTGAGCTTCCTGAGTCTCATAAGTTTCATTTGGTTTCTGAGTCCTATGCCCCCCTCTGCCTTCCATGAGGGAACACCTCAATCCAGAGGAAATGGATATACAATACTCTGCGTTGGCTATAATGGACTGAAATCTGTGAAAATGTAATGAAATATACTAAAACAAATCTTTATTGTAGATCTTTGGGGAGGGGGCATCTGCCACAGAAACAGGAAAAGTAACAAACAGTGAGAAGAATTATTCATAAAAATTCTTTGAAAAAAATATGCCAGATATGTGTTCTAATGAGGACAAGCTTGAAGTAAATAGATGAAAAGTTGAATAACTAAGTGAGTGAGTGGATGAGAAAAGAAGTGGTGGAACTGATTCATTCCATGAAGAACTTTCTGTGAGTGATATCATGACTGACCTCAAGCTTGCTTGGTAACCACCAGTGAAGCCTTCTTAGGAGGTATGCCATTTGAGTTGAAGGAGCTGTGAGAAGGAAGGTAGCCAACCACTCAAGAAAGGAGAGATCCAAACAGAAGGAATAGCAGATGCAATGGTCCTCGTGAGGAAGCAAGATAGAAACAAGAGGGCATGACTGCAGTAAACGAAAGAAAAGGTTGTAGGAGAAGGGGCTGGTCACATGTGTAGTCGCAAATATATAGATACTCCCAACCTACAAAATAGTCTGTACTTTTCTACTTGCTGAAATGAGTGGTAGATTTGTTTTAATACCATGGGTAAAGAAATGGTTAAATCTTGTCTTCAATTGAGAAAAAAAAATCATGAAGCCTAGATACTAGAAAGTGTTGTCAGGAAGGTCAAAGTACCATCCAGGTGAGAAATGTAGGAGACATGAACTCAGTCAAGATAATTGAATCTCTAGAGGACCAAGTAACTGGGTGTAGGGTATACTATTATATGAAACAGCAGGAGTTGCTGGAATATTTGGATATGCCGTATGAGGGACAAGGAGGAATTAAGAGTTCAGTGCATTTTGTTTGAGCTATGAGTGAAGGTTACTACCAATAGGGATGCTCCTGGGAAGTAAGGCTGGATGCATTCCAAAGCTCCAGAGAAGAGACCAGATTTGCCTTGACTCAGGGATAGTAAACTAGTGGAAAATAGCACAGATGTAATAATGGAACTAAATGAGGAAAATGGTAGGAACATGTAGTATTCCCCAGTGATTTGTTTTTTCACTATGATAACCACAATAAGACAAGAGTAAACTGTAGAGAAACAGTACTGGATTTGGGGAGAGAGGTTGTAAAGTCATTATTTGTGGGAGGAAAAATTGAACTTACATGGAAGTGTGATGAGATTGTCTGGAAATGTATAAAGACCAATCCTGATGTGTGGTCAACCTCCATTGAGGTCAGTTAGCATGAGGGCATATGGTGAGATAATGAGGTTGTAATGCACTTGATTTTGAAGAGAATAAGTACAATTTATCAATTAGGAAAAGTGTACCTAGGTTCGCACAGTTTCTGGCCCCTTGCCCTATCTCAGAGGAAGCCCTCCCCCAGCCTGACCAGGGATGGGGCTAAGGAGAGCTGTGAATGAGAGGGAGCCTTGTCACCCAAGGAAGGCAGAGCTGGGGAGCCCCACAGGACATGGTGGTCTGGGTGAAGACAGGCCATTCTACTTGGGGACCAGCAAATGGCTTGGGAAATCATGGGTAAGTGCTTCCACTAAGGTGTGCCTGAGTTATCTGGGATGTCTTTAGAGGACCTGGGTATCTAATTGTTAAGGACGTTACGATTTTGAGCCTAAACCTTCTTCATGCTTCATGTTGCACTATAAACATGTGTCATCTCATTGCAATGTTCACTGAAAGAATGGTGGGGTAAGGTGCCCAGAGCACTGGATTTGTTTGGCTCGGTAGAAACTAGAACAAAATTGTGTGAGAAGTACATAGCTTCCAGGTCATATTAGGAAGATATCATTATGCTGTACCAGACCTATGCATATGGATTTTTTTAATCCAAGGGAATACAAATTGACAGTTTTTTGAAAACAAGAGGCCAAGTTTCTATGTTCTCTATAATTTGGCAGCTAAGTATGGGCTATATAATAAGTTTTATTGAGTAAAACTACATAACCAACAAAGTATATGTGCTCCAAGTTAAATATTATTATAATGATATTTTTACAAAATGATATTTAAAACAAGAATATTAAATATTCCTTTTTAACCTTTCTCACAAAGCAATTGGCCATCTAGACATGGTTTTATTCTAGGCTCTCTTATATTCTATTGATGTAACTCTATATGAATTAGTATACCACTAGAATCTGTCTTGAAATCAAGTGGTTTAATTCTCCAGCCTTGTTTATCTTTTCAAATTTGTTTTGGTTGTTGTAGGTCCTATCAATTTCTGTTTGGAATTAAAATCCCCTTGCCAATGTGTACCCAAAAGAAAAGAAAACAAACAAACAAAAAAAGACTCTTTAATGTTATTTGAGGTTACATTGACTCTATATGTTGAATATTAATGTATTTGTTCAATATTACTTGGGGTTACATTAAATCTATATATTGAAGTTACCTTCTTATGCCTTGGATGAAGCACCCCACTAAACGCAGCTGATGAGAGGAAAGGGGTTATTTTGGCTTAAGTCTTGAGGAGAAGCCCCATGGTGTAGGGGAAAGCAAGGCAGAAGCAGAGGCTAGACATCACCTCCTGGCCAATGTCAGGTAGGAAACAGCAGCAAGGGAGTGTGCCATACTATAGCAATGGGGAGCTGGCTATAATACCCCTGAGCCCACTTCCCAAAACACACTTCTAGCAATACCAGCTCCCAAATGGCCACCATCTGGGACCGAGCATTCAGAACATGTAAGTTTACAGGGAACACCTGATTCAAATCACTATAATATACACCAAGTTATTTTATTTTTTTTTATATTTCTTTTAAGTGAGGACACCATACTTTAATGAAGAAAAGCATTCTGACAATCTAGGTCTGATTCATTTAGGACATCTATTAAGCCATGAACTCGTAGGGAATAGGCTCCAGCAGCTCCGGCTCTTTTCCATTAGTCCTCACAAAGTGCGCCTCTCTGGGCGGAGCAGGCTGCCGCTTCAGCTGCACCCAGGTTCCCTTCTCTTTGGCCTCCTTCTTCTTCTGGTCATTTTCCTTCACCCGTTTCAGGAAGCTGTCTCGGCTCTTAGAGTGCTTAATATGCTCGATATGCACATTAATTCTCTTGGCAAGAATCTTGCCCTTGACTTGCTTGTTCACAACTATGCCAACAGCGTGCTGAGTGACGTTGTAGACTCTTCCAGTCTTCCCATGGTAACATTTATGAGGCATTCCTGAAAGAAATAAGTTAAAATGAAGTAAAGCTTATTTGGGCTTACGGGTTCAAATGTCTTAGTCCATGGCCAGTTGTATCCATTGCTCTTAAGCTTCACAAGGCAGATATATCACAGTGGAAGGACAGCGGAGAGGAAAGATACCCACCTCATGGCATACAGAAAGAAAAGAGTCATAGTAAGACAGGGGCAGGACAAAGATACACCCTCCCAAAACATGCCTACATCCTCTAACACTGTCTCTCCATGTGTGCCAGGATCTCTAGCCACTGCGAATGACTCCAAACACATGTGCCACCTCGTGCATCTGGCTTACATGGGTACTGGGGGCTCAAACTTGAGTCATTAGACTTCACAGCACATGCCTTAACCACTAAGCTATCACTCCAGCCTGGCTCATGCTATTTTATGTAATGGCAATGAATTTCATATTGATCATTGCTAGCATTGCATATAGAAGGACAACTGAGTTGTGTGTAGTGAACTTATATAATCTCACTAGTCTGTTATTCAAATAGAATTTTATATCTCCCATCAGTTTTTCTACATGGATAATCACAGCACTTTCAAAGAAGGGCAGTTTTACCTCTTCTTTTCCAGTCTGGATTTCTGTTTCTTGTCCACTTCAGGAGCTACAATTTTAACACAATGACATGGCGAGAATAGATATCTTTACATTGTTCTTGATTGTAGGGGAAAGCATCAACTTCATATCAATATGTATATTTTTCCTTACTGGAGTTTTGTAGACAAAATTAACTAAATCAAAAAAAAAATTCCTTTGGGGGATAAGGAGATTACTCAGCAGTCAAATATGCTTGCTTGCAAAGCCTGCTAGCCCAAGTTCAATTCCCCAGTCACCCATGTAAGATTAGATGGAAAAAGTGGCACATATTGGACTGGAGAGATTCCTCAGTGGTTAAAGGCACTTTCTTGAAAAGCCTGATGATGCAGGTTTGATTCTGCAATGCCCATGTAAAGCCAGATGCACAAAATAGCACATGCATCTGGAATTCATGTGCAGTGACAAGAGGCACTGGCATGCCCATTCTCATCCTCATTCTCTCTCCCTCTCTATTTGAAAATAAATAAATTAAAACGTTTTATAAAAAGTGGCAAAAACATCGGGCTGGAGAGATGGCTTAGCAGTTAAGCGCTTGCCTGTGAAGCCTAAGGACCCCGGTTCGAGATTCGATTCCCCAGGACCTATGTTAGCCAGATGCACAAGGGGGCACACGCATCTGGAGTTCATTTGCAGAGGCTGGAAGCCCTGGCGCGCCCATTCTCTCTCTCTCTCTCTCTCTCTCTCTCTCTCTCTCTCTCTCTCTCTCTTTCCCTCCTTCTCTCTGTAACTCTCAAATAAATAAAATAAAATAAACAAACAAAAATAAAAAGTGGCGCCAACAATCTAACATTCATTTGCAGCAGCAAGAGACCCCTGGCATGCTCATATGCATCTACACATGCATGCGTGCCAAAACAACTTTTTAAAAAATCCTTCAGTTCCTCGTTTGCTAAGCATTGTCCTCAGGAATAGCACTAAGTTTTGCCAAATGCTTCTAGTTTTTATTGAAGGGATCATCACATAATTTTTCTCTCTTAGCCTATTACTCTGATGAGTTCTGTTACTTGTTTTTCAAATGCCAAGCTATTTGGAGGATAATTATCATGCACTCAATGTGTATTATTTTTTCTTATTTTTATTTTTCAAAGGGTTTGAAACTCAAGAAAAAAAATACAACCTGGAAAGTTTAGAGGATTTTTTAAAATTCCTTATTCAATTTTATTCAAGCAGTCTGGATTCGGGGGAAGAATAAAACACAAGTTAGTTTCCCCTTACTTCTCCTAATCATTTCCATCACAAGTCTTGTGCAACTTCTGAAGTGGGTTAATGGATACTTTAATGTGCCATCTACTGGTCATCTTGTAGCACAAATAAATAACAGAGGTTCAGACTTTAATCAAATACATAACCACCTTTCAGAATTTTTATCTTATGTGGTAACTTTTCTCCAACAGAGTAATGTCCCAGTACCTTTTCCACAATAATTATTTTCTACGAATAGATGATTCAACTCTTTTGGAACCTTGTCTTGGTTTTCTTAGTTTTACCTTGTTCCTGACATTTCATAACTATCATGAACAATTGATTTTGGCAGTGATATGAGCTTTATTTCTAAACCAGCGAGAAACTTTTTTGTGAAAATAACTGTTTCCACTCCATCCTAAATGTTCTGCCATACTCTTAAGACATTCACTTTTAGAAAGTCATTTTACTACAGGTGCCACAAATCAACCTATCCTTTTTGTATGCTGCATCAAAAGGCAGCTCTAAGCTGCCCAGTTAGCTCAGTCGGTAAAACATGAGACTCTTAAAAGCAGCTATAAGTATACATGCAAATGTGGATGTGCCCCTTATTTGGAGTTTTTCCTCTTTATTATTGAACCTAGTAAAATACAAACATAGTATAGTGTGAGTATATAATGAAGTACCTTTTACAAAGGGAGTAACTTTATTTTATTTTTCAAGGTAGGTTCTCATTCTAGCTCAGGTTGACCTGGAATTCACTATGGAGTCTCAGGGTGGCCTCAAACCCACAGCGATCCTCCTCCCTCTGCCTCCCGAGTGCTAGGATTAAAGGCATATGCCACCACGCCCAGCAGGAGTAACTTTTATATAGTTGAGTTTTCACTCAAATCAAGGGTTATTTATGAAAAGCCAACTCTATACAATCCTTTCACTAATACTGCCTCTGAACTTGTTATCCTCCTCCTAAGGGATGGGATTTTATCACTTCATCTAATATGTCTGGATGATAACAGAATCTAGTACATTCAGGTAGGAGCAAATGCTTGTATTCATGAAGTCCCATTATCTTGAAAACTTTACCCCATTTTTTTATTTATTTTCATGAAATTATCCCCTTAACTATAATTTGTGGCATTTTCCAATGGGCAATATAATATCCACTTACCCTGAACACCTCAGAGTCAAGAAAACTTAAGAATGTTAAGTAAAATTGATCTATTCAGACCAGATCGAAAACAATATTACAGCTTACTGGTTAATCAATGTAAATTTTGCTAATGCCATAAGGAGTCAAATCCATTTATAATAAAGCATGTGAGCAACCTATTTTGTAAATCTGTATCTTCGATGTACTTTGCTCTCACCAAGGTAGTTTTATAAGACAAAAAGAATATTTTCTCAGCATAACCTATTTAATTACATAGCATGAGTTATGTTCCAAGTAGGATAGAAGATGTGTACAGAATTATGTAGAAATGTTTTGATATAGAAAACTACTGGGGCTATTTATAAATTCAATGCCAAATCAGCTAATGATTGTAGCAAATTTATAATGCAGCTATCCTAAAGAAGGTCTATTCAGCCTCGTGTGGTGGCACATGCCTTTAATCCCAGCACCTGTGAGGCAGAGGTAGGAGGATTGCTGTGAGTTTGAGGCCACCCTGAGACTACATAGTGAATTCCAGGTCAGCCTGGGCTAGAGTGAGACCCTACCTCGAAAATACCAAAAAAAAAAAAAAAAAAGGAAAGAAAGTCTAGTCAGTAGCTACCACAAAAGTAATATGTCACTATGTTTTGCTAAATTTAACTCTTGTTTTTTTTCTAATGGAAAAATGCCGTTGTCCATAGGAGAAAACAAATGTTTTTAGTGATTCATTTCTTTTTTTTTTCTTTTTTTTTTTGTTTTAGTGATTCATTTCTTGATCAAATAAATAGTCAGTATGGAATGCATAAAAATGTTAGCTCAAAGTAGCAAAGATGCAACAAATATCAGCTTCTTTGATTAATTAAAGTAGTGGAATTAACTGCACTGGTATTAACAAGGTGAGGGAACTAATTACTTACACACGCAATGCCTAACAGCGCCACAGTCCCAGGCGGTGACCTATGAAGTATTAGCTGAAGCATGTTTTGGGGACAATCTCACTGATGTTTCTTCCGCTCAGGTTTGAGGGGGGCTGGCGGAGCTGAGCTGCCATGCAGCTCTGCTGAAGCTGTCGGCTGAGCCACTGGATTTTTTTTTTCCTAATTCTTCCCCTCCGGCAAGCAAAACCTTTCAGTCCTACTTATTCTGTTAACCTTAAAAATTGTCTCCAAATAATGTAACCACTGGTTCCTCAGGTGCTTTTGTTGACAGCCACGAAAGGAGTTCACACTTCACAGGGAAGTCATCAAAGCTAAAATACTACCACCGGGTCATCAACACAAACCTTGGCCCTGGGGGAGCTTACAAAGTGCTCTGGGGATTTGGGAAGATGCCGCGGATGCCAGAGCACCGCTGCCAAGCCTGTGCCAGTTCCGAAGTGAACCGAGAAGGGCGGTCAAGCTCGAGCTCTGGGTGGAAACGGCACCTAACTAAGGGAGATGATACCGAAGGCCACAGAAGTGAGTCTTGTGGTATAATCCTTAGTCTGTGGGCATCTGGATGAAATGTATACTTTTCTCTCTTTGCATCTGCTCCCATATCTTTTTCCTCAAAATCTGGAAAATCAGGGGAAAAATGTGCATGGATTTCTGGGCAGCTGCATCCACATTCCGGAGAGCACTGCTCAGACCTTCCAGCTGAGGAAATCGAGCCAGCTGGGGGAGGGTAGAGGGACACTGGGGTGGCTGGTGAGATGAGGAAGGGGCAGCATTCTGCAAGATCCAAGAGAGTTCTGGAACAGAGGCCAACGCTGGGAAAGCCCAGCCCTGAGCACATGTGAAGAAAATGCCAAGGGCGCAGGGGTAGACTCACTATCTCACCTCACTGACATCGCTTCCTGTGTTTGGGAAAAGAAACCAGTGGGTCTTCCTGGCTAAAATTTTATAAACTTTTGACTCCCCACCAGCAGCAAAAGCAATGGCGCGCGTTTGTTGTGTATCCAAATGCACACTGTCTGTAGCTGGTGGTATTTTTCACACATACATACTCCAGGCAGAGGTCAGAAGAATTGAGTTCTCTTCCAAGCCCTCTCGCTCTGTGGCTGGGGAGATGGCTAAGTGGTTGAAGCACTTGCTTGCCAAGCCTGATGTCTGGGGTTCAATTCCCCAGTAACCAGCAAAGGCCACATTTAAAAAACACCTTATGTGTCTGGAGTTCGTTTGCAGTGACAAGCGGTCCTAACACCCATTCTCTCTCTCTTTCTCTCTCCCTCTCTTTCTTTCTCTCTCTCTTTCCTTTCTCTCTCTTGTGTGGGTCTCTCTCACAAATAAATGTAATATTTTTTGAAAATATATAAAATATATATAGTTTAAGCATTTTTAATGTAAAAATTAAATACTCAACTCTCTTCCCTTTGGATAATATCAAAAGGATAAAATATGTAGAAATATTTTGGAAATTAGAATACCAGATAAGATATGAAATACACAGTCAATGAACAGAGAGCAAACTCTTATGTCCTTTGACATCACCAGGCTGAGTCCGCAAATGCTGCCATTTGCATTTGGTATTTGAGAGCTTTCCAGTATCTTCTAATCATCTATATTCTTTAGTCAATTTTTTTCTGTTCAGATCAACTCACTTTTTTCTCCTGTTGTACCTATTGTAGTCTTAACCTAAAAAAATTCATAAATCATAGATGATATGATTATTACATAATATTGCTACTTGTTCTAATTAATCATATTTATTAATTTTTTAAAATCCATATGTATTTTTTTAGAAAAACACCATGCTTTAGTACCTTCAAATAGAGGCAAGTCTTTGAGACTAATGATTATGAGATGGAAGCCATCAGAGGTTGTGGAAAATGTTATTTGATTCTTTTTCAAATATCATCATTCTCCCTCCCTAAAAAGTGTACTATTAGTAGTTAAGGTGAGAAAGAAATTTCTTTTGACAATTCTGTGGAATAACTAAAGTTATCTGGAAGTGTATACTTGAAAGAAAATGTTTTGTTTGGGATTTTTAAAAATCCAACTTGATCAGGCAACTCATTTTTGCCAGAAGCAGGGAACCCTGTCATATCCCGTACTTCAGAATTTTTCCAAAATTCATTTTTAAGGGTCTGATATCTTAAACTTCTTACACAAAGCCCCGGCTGTGACTCAACCTGTAGGCATGATGATAACAGTTTAATGACTGGGTTGAAGTAAAGGTATATTGTGTGACTTGAGGACACAGAGAGGCCACCCAATAAACTGAACTTTCTAAAAGACTATGTAAGAGACTGTGGAGATGGCTCAGCAGATAAAGGCACTTGTTTGCAAAGCCTGCTGTCCCAAGTTCAATTCCCCAGTACTCAAATAACCAGAGACACAATGTGGCACATGCCTGGAGTTTCTCTCTCTCTCTCCCTCTTCCCCCTCTCTCTATATCTCTCTCTCACTCACTCTCTCTCAACTCTTTCAGGCCAGAATGCCAACCCTTGCTTCCTGGAGTGATTACTGTGATTCAGGTTTATTCCCTAGAGTTTCTCCTGTCCCTGTCACACCATGCTCCTTCCTGAGCACAGCGGGCATAGGGTCTCCTCATGGTGACGCCCAAAGCACACGGGATGCAGTCCTCATGCGAGGGAGGAGGAGGGGCAGAGACAGAGAACAGCAACAGGTGCCCCTGTGTCTATACATCTCCCATTTTACGCCAAGTGTCCGAGATTTCAAAACCAGCTTGTGTTGTAGGAACAGTCAAACCTGAGTTAGAATGGGCTATGTGCAACTATTTCCAATCCCTGGAGTTCTGGAACATGCACCAGAATGTGGAGGAAGCACCCACAGTTTTCTTTACTGAAGGTATTTTTGAGCCTTTGATATATTTACAGGCTTATGATCACCAAGTGGGGTGCTTCAAATGCATCATTGCTCAGCCTGTTCTTTGCCATGCAGCGCTTTGAGGGGAGCATCTGCAGAGACCGGTACCCCCCCAGGGAGCACTACGCTAACAACACATCATTGCTCTTGGGGGATATTATAAATAGAATGCAATAGAACATAAGAGGTTGCCTTTTCATATATTTTTAAAGCATGTTACTTCTGTGCCCTAGATAAATATGCTGTAAACCTTCACAAGTCTCTGCTTATTCAGCTTAATATTCCCTGTGTGCCTCCTGAATAATGTACGAATTCGATTCATTATTTAGAAATCTGAGTTGCTACCGTAATGAACTAGATATTACACTTAATCAAGACTGCCAATGCTGCAGACGTTGCCAGGCTCATATTGTATCAAATCTAGCTGAGGTTTCATGACAGCTTAAAAATTCAAAGGAAGAAAAAAGAATTCACTTTCAAAAGTCAGAGCAGGCCTCAGGAGATTGTTCGGTTTGGCCAGTAAAGCACTGTTGTGTGAGCATGATGACCAGAGTTCCAACCCCCAGAACCTGTGGAAATGCCTGGGTGGGTGTGGCTGCCTGCCTTTAATCCCCATGCTCTGAAGTTGAAGAAGGGGATTTCCCCAGGGCAAGCTGGCTAGCTAGCTCAATTGGCAAGCTCTGGGTTCAAGTAAGGGACCCTGTCTTAATAACTAAGGCAGAGAGAAGATGAAGATACCTGGTGTCAACCTCTGGCCTACACACACACACACACACACACACACACACACACACACATACACACACAAAGTTAGGGAAAACACTTTCTCAGTCACCTAAGGAAAGGCACAGGCTAATTGTATTCAAATCAAATGCCAGGACCCAGTAGCACACTTGCATTTTAAACAAATATCCCCCGATGAGATGGCTCCTCGGCAGCATAAGCTCACAGTGGCCCTCCTGCACAGTGTGGATTTCAGAAGCCAGATGCTATGTTTGGGAACGAAATATTTCTCTTCCCCATTGACTCAACCCCTTTAGAACAGATGTCACTTTCTGCAAATGCTTTCACTAAGTAAAAAGTCAATTGGCTGGAAGTGATGATGAGGAAACAATCATGTGATTAACACCACAGTTCAGGGTATCATGATTAGTCACAGACAGAACAGTTAAACTTTCTCCCTAAGAAACATGGTGCGTTAACATGATGCCCGCCTAAAGCCCACCAGGAGGAAATAGTTGGGCAGTGTTAAAAGCCGTCTATTGATTTGTGCCCGGCTGAAATCCATGTGCTGATGTAAATGAAAATGTGTCAAGAGTTGATATCGATTTTTTCTTAAATCAGACCGTCTCTGGGGAAATACTGCTGGCCATACTGCTGCTCTTGTCTACGAGTGAAATAAGATTCCTTTCCACAAGACTACACATGTCCAGACATCAAATTTTTTCTCTTTAACTGAGGTGAGGTAGGATGCTGGTCCATCTTCTGCAGCCTCTGCTTAAGAAAATAAACCAGAGTACCTGTGTTCAGGAGCAAATAAGAAGGTGAGGTGGTTTGAATGCAAAGTCCCCAGAGCCTCGGGTCTTTTTGATCCAGCGGAACATTTGGAAAGTGGAGCCCTGCTGGAGGAAATGTGACACCAGGCATGGACCTTGGGGTGGAGCCCAGCCCTAAGGTATGATGAGAGCCAGCCAGAGCTGTGGCTGTTGGTTCTCTCTCTCTCTCTCTCTTCCTCTCTCTCTCTCTCTCTCTCTCTCTCTCTCTCTCTCTCTCTCTCTCTCTGTCTCTCTCTCTCTCTCTCTCCTTCTCTCTCTCTCCTTCTCTCTCTCTCCTTCTCTCTCTCTCTCTCTCTTCTGTGGATGGATGGATGATGAAGTGAGCCAGCTTCTTCTGCCATGATTATGCTGCTCCTGGAAAATGTAAGCCTGAAAGAAATCCTTTCCTCCCTTAAGTTGCTCTGGTCAGGTGTTTGGCTCAGCAATGAGAAGACAACTGCAACAGAAGGTGAATGTGAAGTGTGTGTCTATGAGGGCTGTATGCATGGGGGCAGAGGCCTCTGTCACCTACCTACAGACTGGCCTGTGTGCATGGCACCCAGTATAGATTGGCTCATGGAAGTTTCATCTTGTGTGTCCTAAAATAAATCATTACAGAAGAATGCATTTATTTTTAGAGAATCCTATGTACAGGTAACCACAATGTAGGATAAAAACTGAAATATATTTTCAAAAAATGAACCATGAAATCGTGGCCTTTCTTCTTCAGCATATGGAAAGATTAGCGACATTTTCCTCTTCTTTGGGGATTTTTTCAGACTTGGGCCTTATTCATACACTACAATGATTGTAAATATTAACTATCAATATAAGAAAAGGCCAACAGTCATAATAAGCATATGGCTTTGGACCAGGTCTGTGGGGATTTCCAGTGCACAGGCAAGGCTGTGTGCACTTCATGACCGAGCTGGGGAAAGTCATGGGCTCAAATATTAGTCAATTAGAACGGAAAATTAGTGTGAATGAGAAAAGAGGTCATCACCTGCCAATATATATGGATTATTTGAAATCAGCCATTGGGATTAGATAGAAAAGCCTAATAAACTCATAAAAGACATGTTCATTCCCTGTATAACAGTTCAGATGCCCAAACCCATTACTTTGATTCGTCACCCTTGGGCACAAACATACAGTGAAAACTTTACATTACAAAGAGATTGGTTTTGTTGTGATTGCTCAATGATTTTTGCACTGTTCTATATGGTGTGACATGTATACCTTGTTCTTGGGCTTAAAAGAAATGCAGGAAATTTAAAGAAGTAGAGACTACTGTGGTGAGATGCTTCTATGCTAAATGCCTTGACTTTAAATTTAGGATATATAGCAAAACCTTTCAGAAGATGGTTCATTTCTAATAATTGGGAAAACAAATGAGACAACAAACACTTAAAATAGACGGAGTTTTCAATTAGGGCCACTGCTTTAAAGCACTGCAATTAACCAATCAGTGGCACTTAAAACAGGCATAGGTTAAGCTGGGCATGGTGGCACATGCCTTTAATCCCAGCACTTGGGAAGCAGAGGTAAGCGGATCACAGTGAGTTCAAGGCCATCTTGAGACCACATAGTGAATTCCTTGTTAGCCTGAGCTAGGGTGAAACCCTACCTCACCCGCCCCCTCCCCGCAAAAAAAAAAAAACAGGCATAGCTTGCTGGCCCTCAGCTTAACTAGCAAGCCAAAGTGTATGGCTGATCTTCTAGGGTGCCCCTGAGGCCCCAAAGAGCAGGGAAAACAGAGCTAGGCCACAGACCACAGGGGTTCTAGACCAACTCCTGACTTCTGTGCCTTGTACCTTCCCTTGTTCTCACATCTCATGGTGTAAATTCTCTTTGGATATGCAGTTATTGAGTATCTCCAACTGCACAATTAGCTCCATAAAGAGAAGCCATTGATTATAGTTCATAAATGCACAAGGAAAAATTTTACACACATATGCCCAATGTATATGAACATATGTATAAGAATTTGTATATGTATATATATATATATATATATATATACATATCTGTATATATCTATATATATAAATGCAAGATGAGCTAGCCTCCTTATGACATTAAATTATGTAATGACTTTCCACATTGAAAGTACTGAAATATGTAGGAATGGCATTCTAGTTACTCATGCTAGGATAGACGACAACTAGAAAATACTGTTCAGAATGAAAACATTCTTTCTCTCTTTACATGATTTGTATCACTATTTAATATGCCCACCATGCATCAATTAATTCCTAGTTGCCTTTCTCTCAGGCACAGAAATATAATTATCATTTTCTTTTGACATTTTTAGACAGCCTCGATACATATAGGCAATATGCCAGGATTTAAATATCATTTTCAAACACATATACAGAGATGTATCTGAGACAATGAGAGAAAATAACAGTGGACATAAAGTCTGCAAAGATGGTTAATATAAAGTTATCATATATGTAATATAATATCAATGTGTCATTTGATATACATTTGTCTGAATTTTGAGATGCAATGGCCACCTACAGTCTTCAAAAACACTCTCTGAGGCATACAATTACCAACTTAGCTTTGATTCATACTTAATTTACCAGGTTGGGGCTGGAGAGATGGCTCAGCAGCTAAGGCACTTGCTTGCAAAGCTTACTGACCCGAGTCCAATTCCCCAATACCCACATAAAGCC
Organism: Jaculus jaculus; assembly: GCF_020740685.1. Classification (NCBI taxonomy): domain Eukaryota; kingdom Metazoa; phylum Chordata; class Mammalia; order Rodentia; family Dipodidae; genus Jaculus; species Jaculus jaculus. Next base: position 32,832,918 of record NC_059108.1, read on the forward strand.
AGATGCGCAGTGTCACGTGCACCTGGAGATCTTTTGCAGTGGCTTGAGGCCCTCACATGCCTCTCTGTCTCTCTTTTCTCTCTCTCTATTTCTGTTTTTCTATCTCTGATTGCAAATAAATAAATAAAAATATTTTAAAAAATAAATTACCAAGTTGTAGATTTCTGTTTGGCTAGGGAGCTTGTTTATTTGTTGCCTGTTTTTACATTTGTTCACTTGAAATAAATATATTCAAAGATTTTAGCAAAAGAATTGTCATAAAACTTCTAAAAAGACAATAGTAACTCCCTGCATGATACAAGGGAAATTTAAAAACTGATGACATCAAAATAGACGAGAGGAAAAAATAGGAGAGAGACTAGGTGGAAAGAAGAAGAGATTCAGGGGAGGGGGTTCAAGAAGGCAAAAAGGAAGGATAGTGGGAGAGGACTATGTCATGGTATATTATTTATGTTCACAGAAGTTGTCAATAAAGTTTTTTTTTAAAATGAAAACAAGGTTATAGTAACCTGTCCTACTAACAACCTGGTATAACTTGGCACGCGCTTTGCATGCTTAGTAGTAGACAGTCAGTCAGAACTCACACGTCACCACTTCACTTCCAGCATGTCCTTCTAGAGGCAGCGTTTACTTTTTAAAGTGCTCACAAAGGAAACAGAAAAAATGACGTTCGTATACAAGCTGTGCATTTGAACTTTTGTTTGTAAGAACGAAGAAAAATATTTTTTAAAAAAAACACATACATACACGTATAAAACCAAAAATAAGAATGAATTTTCTAGTACTCTTTTGTGTCCATTATGAGTAGAGTTAAAAGTTTGTATATACTTAAAGATTTAGTTAATGGCTAACTGGCTCAGGAAAGAGCAAGGATATGTACTCTGTTCTGAAGGAAAGGGAAAAAGAGTAAGGGAGCTCGGACAAACTGCCTTCGCCCCTCTTCTCTCCTAACTCTCATCCTCACATATCCTTCATTACTTCAACTCAAAGGGGTCATACTTTCAAAGCATAAAATAGACTACAGGTATAGTTACTGTGGAATTTTTAAACATTCATGCCAAATATGGCAAGAATAGAAACAAATAGGAAATATCTGGTGAGGGTCTTGTAAAAAAAAAATATATATATATACATATATACATATATATATATGTATATATATATATGTATATATGTATATATATATATATGGAGAGAGAGAGAGAGAATATAGAACTATGTCTGAAAATATAGAAAACAAGTATAAGTCACACTACTCTACATAAAGGATGATAAATAACTAAAACTTCATCTTCTACTGATAATGCCTTTTGTCATAAATATAATTCAATGATATAGGGCAAAGGTTTTCAAACAAGTATTTCATTTAACATGCTTTAGAACAGTAAATGAAAACTATCCTAATACAATGTTCCTTTTCACCTAAATACATATACATAGGATCAAGCTCTTCATAGCTCCCTTTAACTAGTAATATATCAGTATTCATGATTTAATATTTTATTTTATGTATTTTTTGACTAGAGTTAATTACTTAATCTCCAACATATTGACATATCTTATACCAGTAAATAATGACCCATTTATACAGAATTGCTCAAGTGGTAAAAATTTTAATCTTTTTGGTTTGTGTTACTCAAGAAGAGAATTAATCAGAAAACTAAATGAAATTTTTTTCTTCTCTTTTGTTACACCGGAGAAGTTGAGGGTAGGGAAGAGCACTGTGCCTTCCTCCATCAGGTGTGTTTACATTCGCATCGCTAAATTATTTACCATAAGTACATTGTTAACTCTAGAAGCTTTAAAATAATAAAGTTCCATTTTCAGGCTTTGTGCGAACATGCAAATGTTACTGTGAATCAGGAATCTACTTTGAATTACAGAACGTTTATATTCCCTGGTTTATGATCCAGGTTGTCATTCAGTCCTTCCAACCATTGTGGATATTGGGGAGCCCTCTAGTGGCACATCCTATGGAGGCAAGGAGATTTCTGTAGAGCCTAGTACATTACCAAACTACCGAATGAATTTGATGGCTTTTCCTTGCTAAGTATTTAGACCTAAGCATATTCTGGTGATGTTTTTCCTGGTTACTCACCTCAAGTTGACATAACTTCGCATGTCTCACATACATTACCAAATTTGCAGCATCAAAAATGCAATAGGGCTGGAAATATGCCTCCGAGGTTAAGGCCCCTCTCTCTCCACTAAAAATGACATTTTAAGCTCTCAGCCTTATTACACCTTCAGCTTGAGCATAGGATCGATCTGGCCATAGGTATAACAAGGTTCATACTGTGGGGAATTCAAAGGAGGGGGCGCAGCTACACTGAGGAGTTTTAATTTATCCTGAATGCCACTGAAAAATATCATCAGATCAGTCAGATTTGGGTATTAGAAAACTGGTCTGAGAGAAAGCCAAAGGACACCCCAGTTTGATTCCCCAGTATCCATGTAAGCCAGATGCACAAGGTAGCTCATGCATTTAGAATTCGTTTGCAGTGGCTGAATGGCGTGCTCTCTCTCTCTCTCTCTCTCTCTCTCTCTCTCTCTCTCTCTCTCTCCCCCCCTCCCTCTCCAAATAAATAAAGTTTTTTTAAAAAATGTACTAATACTATTCCTAGTTATTCACGTGTTCAGTTACTAAAATCTTTCTCATTCTTTCTCATCTTATGATATTTCAAGTTCTCTCAGAAACCATTTGGAGATGTCCTATAAAAACACATTTTCATACAAAATGAAATTACTACTTTAAATCTTAAAAACATACATCTCCTCAAGTAGACATTTGGCTTAAATATTACTGCAGTAAAGAGGAAGATTTTGTTATATTTTCATCTAGAAAAAGAACAAAGACATACAAAAATGATACCTAAACAGCACTATCACTGAGGTAGGCATGAGACATGTTCAAAGCTTGCTTACATTACTGTCAGATATGGTCAAGTTGATGACAAGCTGAAGAGTATTGTCCCTTTGAATCAAATGAGTGCTTTTCAGTATCACTGGTGTCTTCCTCACTAAGCCTATGTCATGGCCAATAATACTCTCTAACAGGTAAGTGAAGGCTTCCTGGGCATTTACTGTCCTATCCACCCATATGAGCTTAAGGAATGACATGAAGTTAGTCTAAGAAACAGTGGCTGAAGGAGCAACATCAGCAGGAAGGTAAATGCAACACATCTCTGCACTAAAAATGACATTTTAAACTCTCAGCCTTAGTACAACTTCAGCTTGGGCATAGGATCGATCTGGCCATAGGTATAACAAGGTTCATACTGTGGGGAAGTCAAGAAGGAAGGGTGCAGCTACACTGAGGAGTTTTAATTTATCCTGAATGCCACTGGAAAATATTGTCAGATCAGTCAGATTTGGGTATTAGAAAATTGGTCTAAGAGCATGGTAGAGGGTCAGTGCAATAGGAAATGAGATGCAAGCCAGGGTGAACATTTAGTTCAGGCAGGAAATGATGAGAGCTGGTTGAGAAGTTATAACAGTTACCTTGCAGTAACACCAGGTTGTTTCGGGGCCACAGATGCCCTAAACCAACAATGGAATTAGCTAGAGGTCTAGGCAAAAACCCTGGCCCTGCTGTACCTCAGCTCAGCACCCCATTAGCACCAGGTCCTTTCATTATTTGTCCCCTGTCCCTAGGGTAAACTACTGTCTCCCTCCGCCCCCCCCCCCCCCGCATCCTCCTGGGAGTGTGTTCCTGTAAACATCCTGTAGCCTTCTGCGGAGAAGGTCACTTGGGCTTTGGGGTGTGCACTGCACTTATTTGCAGGGTGTGAGGCATGTCCAGGAGCTGTGCGAGCAATGCAGTCTGTGAACACACAGATGATGGAATGCCCGTCCTAAGAAAGACAGAAGCCCAGCAGGCCCTTGAGGTCTCGGTGATGGCAAGTGGAGAGACCCAGCACTAACCGCGGCTGTTAGGAGGGCACGAAGTGAACTGCTGCACTAGCTCTCTGCCATGTGAGACGTACCTGCAAGGCTGGCAGCTAAAACCACATACGTGTGGTAGTGTGGAAGTGATAGTTTGAATAGACTCATTCTTTTCTTTATTTCCTGGTTTTCCAAGATAGGGTCTCACTCTAGCCCAGGCTGACCTGGAATTCACTATGTAATCTCAGGGTGGCCTCAAACCCACAGCGATCCTCCTACCTCTGCCTCCCAAGTGCTGGGATTAAAGGCGTGTGCCACCATACCTGACTTCAGTCAGTTTTTGATTAAGCTTCCTACTTGAGCACCTAGCAGGCAGATCTCTGCTACAAGGCGGGGGGGGGGGGGGGGGGGGGCGTGTCACAGGGAAAGATCCTTGGGTCCAGCCCTGAGGTGTGTTTGGGGGACAAATCTGAATTCCAGCCCTGTAAGGTGTGTGGAGAGCAGTCTGAGTCCCGGCAGTTTTTGCTTGCTGGTGGTGCTGGTGTTTGGGGGCGTCTCCCTGCTTGGATCTATGAAAGGGAGCCAGCTTCTTCCTCCTTTGATGGTGTCCCCTGGGCTCTGCGAGCCTGAAATAAATCTCTTCCTCCCATCAGCTGTGTCTGGCTGGATGTTCTGGTTCACCCCAGAAACATGGAGCTGACTGCAACAGATCACAAACCTGCTGACCCTGCGGTTGGGAGGCAGAGGCAGGGAGATGTTGAACTAGCAGCCGGTCTACATGGCTCAGCTGGGTCCTCGGCTTCACCGTCTCTTGGGGCTGCTATCAACATGTGAGATGGGACCCAATTTTCACCTGGGAGCTAAGCTAAGGGAAAGGTGAGCTTTCTTGCTAACACCGTTGTTGACATCTCTCAGCTTCAAGCAGCTTTTGGGGGTCCCTGTGGCTTTCTCCTAGCAAGCCAGGAGCAGAGAAAGACATTCTAGTTAGCCTCCTAGAAAGACGACTGTACATATTGTCATAAAATGACAAGACTGGCATCTCATTGCTTTTGCCATATTCTACTGGCCAGTCACAATCCAAACAACCCAAGGGAAAGGGACATTCCTAAAAGCATGGTCATCAGGGGGTGGGGGTTGTGAGAGCTGCCCTAACTGTCCATGCGTCTTCTCATAATGTTTACAGAATGGAAAATTTTCAAGCTTTTTTTTTAACCCTTAGCTCATGTAAATTTCATTATAACTTAGACCATCAGTTTTAGAATTATTAGAACAAAAATGTATATCCTAAAAATATCTACGATACATCTACCAGCTTTTTTTAATATTTGACATCCATTCAGAAAGAGTAGCATTGTACATTTTCAATAAAAAGTTGTTCGACATTTCATAGACTTCTGAGGAATCTCTTCTCATGGTTTCAAAAGACAAAGCCCAACACTTGCTAATCCCAAATATCATTATAATAACACTGTATTGCTGCTGGTTGCTTTCCCACCCACTGGGCGAGGTTTGACTTGCTCTGAATATTGAGTTAAATATTGAATCTGACTAAATTCCTTCCCTGTGCACCTGTCTCTATACTCCCCTAAATAAACAAAAAAATAATTTAAAGCTAGAGGTAATCCTTTTTATTGTCTTAAAAAGGCCTCCCTCCTCAACCTTTCTCTCCACTCACACAACCTCTCTTTCCTAACTCTTCCCTTGCAATTGTGGCGGGTCTGGGTGAATCAACACCAGGCCCTGGGTGATAGCCTTTCTCTAATCCTTCCTCCAGTCGCTGTCAGTGCAGTTAGGACTGAATTTTCTTTCAATATAAATAGGTTTTCATAGGTAGTTTTTTGTTTGTTTGTTTTGCTTTAGTTTTGGTGGGGTTTTTTTTTTGTTGTTGTTGTTCATTTGTGCTGGTACCCCATTTTCTACAGGATCATCTACACATCAGTGCCTGCCTTTGTCGAAAAAATATAGTAGTATCTACTGTATTTACCTTTTCAATCTCATTTCCATTTCTAGCATTCCTTTGAGATGGAGTCTCACACTGTGTCCTAAGCTGACCTGGAGTTCACTATATAGCTCAAGCTGGCCTTGAACTCTCGGTGACTCTCTTGCCGCAGGCTCCCGAGTTCTGGGCATTACAGGCGTGAGCCATCGCCCGCCAGACGTCACGTTTCCATTCTTGACCACAGACTAAACCGTCCCCAATAATAAACTCTTCTTGGACTTGCACAGGGCAAACTCATTTCTGTTTCCTTATCTTTGGCTCAGGTCGGCCTCCCCAGCTTGGGTCGCTCCCGCCCCAGTCGTGGATGTACTGAGTCATAGTGAAGAAATACCGCAGTTGGGGGGCGAGGGGTGGGGGTGACAGGAAGCACACAGCAGAGAGATGAACCATCCCAGACCTGGGAAAGCAGCGGCCAAAGCACAGCCAGAGTTACTGGAGGACGCTGGGCAGAAACGAACGATGGCATCATCACAACCCGGAGTCAAAGTCCACCCAAGCAGGGAGGTCACCTGAGACACAGGAGGGTATTAAGGGGGGGTCGAAACTAGCAAAGCAGCCAGCAAAGCATTCACGTGGGGATGGGGGGGATCCAAATCCCCACCAAGGCCCCAGATCACTCGGGAGGATGTCCTTGCAAAGGAGCCAAGAGCAGTTCTGAGAAAGAGGCAGCCGCTCGCTGGAGACTGGGGTCTGGGGTCTTGTGGCCCGTTTCTAGCTCAGGCCGCAGGGCACAAGTCAGACGGGACCCAAAGTCCTGTCCCACCGCTCGCTCACCCAGCGCCGGGGGCTGCCAGCAAGCCCACCTGCGCCTCGGTCCCCTGTGCCTGAGACGCAATCACGCCCATCTCTTCAGGTGATCAAAGTTAAAAGCGATTCCAGGTGTCCGCGGAAGGCCAGGCGGCTGGCGAGCACACAACATATATATTGATTTTTATCACCTTATTTGCAGTTTTATTTTTCCATCTGTCAAACTGAAATGGCTACCAAGCTGTATCTACACCTCCGTCTTTTGTGGAGTCTCTGTGGCCTTCTCTCAGCTCTTAAGGTCTCCTAGACCTATCTCATAATCGGTGCACTCATCACAGGATGTGAAGGCATGCTACATCTTGGGATATGTATTCTAACTGGCCCGGGAATGATATGAACTCCGTGAGGAGAGGCTTCTAAGAACTGGCTCGGCATGAGGCTCAGCTGGCATTTGCCGTTGTAAAGCATTTCTTGGCTCCCCTTCGTTCCTTTCTTCCTTCCATCCCACCTTCCTTCAACAGGTATGGGTTGAGTCTGCACTCTGTGCGACATACTGCATAAGTTAACAACAAAGAATAAAAGCTTAGCTTCCTGGAGTGTGGCACAAATTATTTCATGAAAGTAACAACTTTGTGGACTCCCAAAAAAAAAAAAAAAAAAAAAAAGAGGGAACATGATAGATTATCTAGCCCAGGTCCTCAGTTTTACAAAGGACCACATGAATAACGCCGGATTTTCGTTTTCACTTCACTGACTGATGGCCAGTCTACTGAATCGGTGGCATCTTGAAAAGGATGGTTTGACTGAGTGAAAGTCGACACGTGAATTGCTTTTTGCCTTCTGCTGTGCACTGGAACTAAGTAAGCCCTCTCCTCTCGGAATGTTCCCAGCAAGGGTGACAGGCTCATGCCTCTCAGAACGCTGACAAGACGTCTGGGTAGCTCTCCTCTGCCACTCTGCCTGTCTCCCACATGAGGGAAAAACAAGACAAAAAAAGGATCCATCCTGGGGAGACACGCAGGCCATTCTGGGGGAATCCAGCGATGCCTTTTGCTTCCTTTGCTGGAAAGGCCAAGGCGGCGGCTTCCTCCAGTGGCCATTCTACAAGGTGCTTAGAGCATCTGAAAGGATACTGTAAGCGTGCGGGGGGAGGGGCGGCCGGACCAGTGATGGAAGACTGGCACCTGAGGGGTCAGCCGCTTGAGCCAAAACGTTTGTTCAACACCTTCAATACTCAGTCCACAAATTTATTTCAAGATTAGAGTGCCAAAGTGAAGATTAACACCTCTTGTTCAGTGGGGCTAATGAGGCTTATTACTCCACAAGAAGACCTTAATTAGACCCTGGAACACTGCTTGTTTCATGGCTAAATACTACCCAGTCCCTGAAGAATTGGAAAATAAATAGGGACTAAAATAGAAAATGGTGTTATAATTAGGCTTCCTGAGATGAAAGCAGTATTTTTTCCCCCAGCAGGTTAAGTATTTGTCACTTGACTTTCTTTAAATAAGCAAGTATTAGCATTTGTAAGAAAAGTTTGGTATTCGTTGAACAGACATGGGGGCAGTGAAGAAATGAGATGCAGTGAGTCACCTAAACTCTGCTAAGAAGGCAATTTTACTGCAGCTGCAGCAGTATTAGTCATGGTCCAGGTTAATTAGCAAGATGGCCTCATTATTATTTAATGGCTGCTCATTTAATAAATTCTTCTTATGAAGATAGATTCATTTTTAACACAAAGGATTTTCCTGATCAAAATCAGAATATTTTGGAATTCTTTCAATTTATTTCATTGGCAATTATTTTCAGTCTGCCCACCACACACACCGAAAGGAAGTAGAAGCTAGGAGCAGGGCTAGAATGGGAGAAGAGGCATCACTGACCCTTCTGGAAAGTGAAAGGTAGAACACTGTGCTCCCCCAAGAACATTCGTGACCAACACATTTCCTCACAGTATTTGATGTCCCCAGTTTTGTTTGCATTCATGAACTAATGGAAAGTGCTGAAAGAGGGAAAGAATCTTTTTGACATCAGTTTTCTGACTTTATAAGTCTCCTTGATTAAGTTACAGATGAGAAAACGGTGTTGGCACTCTACATATGATTAGTTACAAAGTATACTAATAGACCAGATTGTCAAATTATGTCAAGAACATGTAAATGATAAGTTAACTGCCTAGCCCAGGTGAAAAACATACAAATGCACCTATCTGCTATGCAAGCAACCTCCACTGAAAAGGCTGTCCTATTTACTTATTCTGTCTAACATCACTGACTGCATCTTCTCACCTGTTACTAAGAAAAGGAAAAGCATCAAAGCCTACGTAAGTCTCACATTTCAGAATCTCCAGGCTTTTCAAAGTCTTCCAATCTTTGGCAGAAAGGGAATTCTAAACATACACGATCCCAAAGAAATGTCAAGGACTATCTCTCCATTACTGGAATTTCTTTTTTTTTAAATTTTTTTTGTTTATTTTTATTTATTTATTGGAAAGTGACAGAGACAGAGAGAGAGAGAGAGAGAGAGAGAGAGAGAGAGAGAGAGAGAGAGAGAGAGGATGGCTTCCAGGGCTTCCAGCCACTGCAAATGAACTCCAGACACATGTGCCCCCTTGTGCATCTGGCTAACATGGGTCCTGGGGAATCGAGCCTCGAACCAGAGTCCTTAGGCTTCACAGGCAAGCGCTTAACCGCTAAGCCATCTCTCCAGCCCTTGGAATTTCTTTTATATTTTTCCTTATTTTTTTATGAAGTGCAATTGGATGTTATTGAGTATAAGAGTGTATATACCCAGAGAAATCAGATCAAATATGGGTGTTAAGAAGAAAGGCATGCTAAAGTTCCTCAGCAGTGTGTGTGAGTGTGTGTGTGTGTGTGTAGTTTTGCCATTACTGGTATCTCATAAATACATCAAGAATTATCCAACACAAGGTTTTCTTGGCACCTATTCTGATTATTATTATAGTGGATAAAGTCTTTGTATTTGCAAAGAGAGAGGAGAAAAAGAAAGAATGGCCACACCAGGGCCTCTAGCCACTGCAAATGAACTCCAGACGCATGTGCCATTTTGTGTACTTTATGTGGGTCCTAGGGAATCATAGCCAGGTTGTTAGGCTTTCTGTGCATGTGCCTTAACTGCTGAGCCATCTCTCCAGCCTGAAGGGATTTTTTATTTTTATTTTTATTTATTTTTATTTACTTGAGAGAGAGAGGGACAGAAAGAGGCAGATAGAGAGACGAAGAGAGAGAGAATGGGCATGCCAGGAACTCCAGCCACTGCAAACAAACTTCAGATACATGTGCCACTTTGTGCATCTGGCTTACATGGGTCCTGGGGAATCAAACCAGGGTCCTTTGGCTTTGCAAGCAAACACCTTAACCTCTAAGCTATCTCTCCAGCACCCAAGTTTTTTTAATAAAAAGAAAAGCGATTTCTATTTTCTTGCTGTGTATATTAACCCCAAAAGCTGTGTTTAAAGAGAATATCTCAAATAATGAGTAATTAGCTGGGAAGACCAATGGTCATACCACTGAGCAGTAGCACACAAGAGGCCAAGGTTGTTCCTGCCGCCTCAGCAATAATCAGTGGGTGTTCTTACTCCCTAGTAACCACAGGGATGAAGGGAGCCAGCAATCATACTACTTGGGAGAACACAGAAGATACCAGTAGCTCCCACAACCTCTTGGCATTATATGACGCTAGACCAGTTTATGTTAACTTCTTTGCGTTGTTGTTTCCTCACTTAAAAGTAGGGTTGCTAATTAAAACTACTTAAGCTTGCTTTGAGAATTTGATAATATATGTGTGAGTAGTGTGCTATAAAATGCCAAGCGATAAATAAATGCACACAAGGGGCCAGGGCAGGAAAGGGGAAATCAATAAAACCTCTCACTACTGGGAACGTTACTGGAAGCACATATGTGCTCGGGTGTGCACAGATCAAGGCAGCAAGAAAAGCACCTGCCAGCTCAGAGAAGCTGCCTGTGCAGAAGGAAAGGTGTCACACACTCCTGAACACCCACACATGCCTTGATGCCAACGCTAGAAAAACCGTTGAGTGGCTACTTGAATCGTTAACGAAAACCGTGTTTTAAATATTACTACTAGTTGTTTCCCAGCTGCAGTCCAGTCCCTCTGTGGGCGGTAGGATGAAAGCGCAGGGTGTCTGTGAGCCTGGAGAATGAAGGACATGCCGCGGGGCAGGGGGTGGGCGGGGCGAGTACCACCTGAGCTGAGTATTGAGGAAGAAGTGAAGAAGTACAGTCTTTACAGGCGAGTGTAGAGGAGGAGAGCAGAAAGGACATTCAGGAGAATAGGGAAGCCTCTGGCACTTTAGGAAAGAATGAACCTATTATTTTTGTTGTTGTTGCTGTTGGTTTTGGTGTGTGGTTTTGTTTTTTTTTTTTTTTTGAGGTAAGGTCTTACTGTACCTCAGGCTAACCCAGAACTCACTCTGTTGTCCTAGGCTGGCTTCAAACTCATGATGAACCTCCCACCTCAGCCTCCCAAGTGCTGGGATTAAAGGTGTGTGTCACCACGCCTGGCCACAATGAACATTTGTCTATGTGAAACTATCTTAAGAAATGAAGCTGTATGGCAAGTGCATGCTGCTGCTCTGGTGAGCATAATCACTTCGATGCTCACTTAAAAAAATAACGTAAAGAAATGTGGATGTTAGAAAATGGTTCTGTGGTTAAAAAAAGAAAATCAGGCTAGAGAGATGGTTCATTTGGTAAAGTGCTTGCCATACGAACATGAGAAACTGAGTTCAGATCCCCAACACCCACATAAAAGCAAGAAGCTGTGGTGCACACGCACAATCCCAGCCCTTGGGAGGTGGAAACTGGAGGACTACCAGGGCCGGATAGTCAGCAAGCCCAGCCAAACTGCTGAGAGCTCCGGTCTCCAAAGATAAGTGGGAGGGAGCAGGGCTGGAGAGACGGCTCAGAGGTTAAGGTGCTTACTGGAAAAGTCTAACAGCCTGGGTTCAATTCACCAGTGCCCACATAAAGCCACATGCAGTGTGGCACATGTTTCTGTTTCTAGAGTATATTTGCAGTGGCAGGTGACATTGGCCCACCCATATTCTGTCTCTCCCTCTCTCCCTCTCTATCAGCCTTTCTCTCTCTCCCTCTCTCTCCCTCTCTCTCTCTCTCTTTCTCCCTCTCTCTCTCTCCTTACAAACAAATAAATAAAAATATTTTTTAAAATTAAGTTGGGAGGGCTTTACCCCTTGTATTTCCTTCTCTTGATTTAATAATATAGTCATTCTAAATATTAAAAAAAATTAAATTTGGGGCTGGAGAGATGGCTTAGTGGTTAAGCGCTTTCCTGTGAAGCCTAAGGAACCCAATTCAAGGCTCGATTCCCCAGAACCCACTTTAGCCAGATGTACAAGGGGGCGCACGCATCTGGAGTTTGTTTGCAGTGGCCGGAGGCCCTGGCATGCCCATTCTCTCTCTCTTCCTCTCTGCCTCTTTCTGTCTGTTGCTCTCAAATAAATAAATAAAAATAAACAAAAAAAAATGAAGTTTGGGCTGGGAACATAGCTCAACAGTTTGTAAAAAACGTCATCTGGGATTTAATTTCTCAGCATCAACATTAAAAAAAAAAAAAAAAAAAAAACCTACATGAAAAGTGGTGCCCATGTATGTGATCTCAACCCATTTAGAAAAATAAGAGATGGAGCCAGTAGAATCCAAAGTTCACAGGCCAGCTGCTCTGGTGTTGGTGTGTACTCTGGAAGTTTCTCTGCAGCAGCAAGAGACCGTGTCTCAAAGAAGGTAGAGCTCAGACACCTCAGAGTTGTCCTCTGACCTCCGTCCACAGACCGTGGCATGTGCATGCACACACTCACGCACACACACACATACACACCAGTAAATAAAATAAAAATATAAAAGGATGGATACCTAAACATGGTGTCTCAGTCCTATATCAGTACTCTTTGGGAGGCTGAAGTAGGAGGATCACCATGTGTTCAAGGCCAGCCTGGGCTATAGAATCCAGGTTAACCTAGGCTAGAGTGAGACCCTGCCTATAAAAAATAAAAAACTAAATAGGGCCAGAGGAATTGCTTAGTGGTTAAGGTGTTTGCCTGCAAAGCCCAAATGACCCATGTTTGATTCCCCAGGCCCCACGTTAGCCAGATGTACAAGGGGGTGTCCGCGTCTGGAGTTCGGTTGCAGTGGCTAGAGGCCCTGGCATGCCCATTCTCTCTCTCTCCTCCCATCTCCCTCTTTCTCTGTCAAATAAATAAATAAATAAAATAGTTTTTAAAAACCTAAATAAATACATATAAATAAGAAGGAAAGTGGTGGAGGAAGACACCTGACAGTGACCTCCGGCCTTCACACATATGCACATATACACACATGTGCACACACACATGTACAGGAATTCATGCATGTGAACATGCATGCACACATATACATGCAAAAAAAAGAAGAAAAATCATTTTCCTAAATCCATCCTTTTACCGGAAATTGTGAAAACTCTATTTACAAGGTCTGAACAAACCGTATTTGATATGCTATATTATTTTAGTTGGCGTTACAGGCTCTGAAGAATGTTTGAGCTATGAAACTAAAAATAGCAGCGAAGGAGAAAAAGCAATCAAGGTGAGAATAAATTGAGAGGCTATCAACACGTAGCTGAACACCCGGTGTCTCCACTTGGGACGGAGGCTCTTAGAGTCCCCAGGCGAGCAAGCACTGCGGAGGGAGGCCTGGGCGTGAGAAAACACTTGGAGGCATGAGTTTCTGAGAGAGCAGCAATGAAAACAATGGCTTCCAAATTATAACTCCGAAGCTGAGCTGGTGTCAGACATAATCATCTGCCTTCTCACTGAAAACCATTTGACATTTCCCTGAGTTGACCTTTGCCTACCAATAGGAGCACTCAACTGCATTATCTTCTCTGTTCCAAGTTTGAGCGGAAAAGCTGATGAGGACAATGCATCTCCCTTGAAAGTGAGCTTTTGCCTTTTGGTACTTAGTAGCCTGTCGGGGTGGGGAAGCTTTAGGTGAAGAAAAAAAAAAACTTTGCTAATTTCTTTCAAGCTACTGATGATGGAGAAAAGTGGCTGTGTTCCGTTTCCATTGCTACAGAACCAGCACCCTCAAACATCACAGCACCCTGCAGCTCACTGCTGGGGCGGGAAGCCCAGGCAAGCTGTTTTATGCTATCTGCCGAGGGGCTCACCACATAGAAGCCAGTCTGCCAGGTGAGACACTGGGCCGGAATCTCCTTCCAGGTTCATTCTTACGTTGATGGAATCCAGTTCTTTGTGGCTGAAGAGTGAGGTCCTGGTTTTCTTGCTGGTCTCTCTCAGCTGCTTCTTGCCAGCAGCACGTCCTCCCTGCGCTGGCCTGGCTCTATCCGTTCCTGCGATGGCTGAAGTACACAGCTTGTCGTGAGAGGGCTTCCCTGAGTACACTAGTCCCACCTGGATGATCTTACTATGAAAACCAGATTTCACTCTGCAAAATCCTTTTGCCTTGTGAGGTAACATCATTGCAGCAGAGTCACGGAGGGCAGAGGTCACGGGTGTTGGAGTCAGAGAATTCCTCACCACCTCCTGCGAGCCTTTACACAGTATGTTTCAAATGGAAGGAGCCGTTCGGTTCTTCCTTGAAGCTGTTACAACTCTATAAAAAGAAATGAAGACACGTTTCTTTTAATGCCTATAAAAGGCAGTCTTTCACCTGTCCAAGAGGCTGACTAAATGCAAAGGGGACAAGGAATGTATGAGCTTAAGGGAAAAGAATGAAACAAAAGAGACTCATTTCTAGCCATACATAGAATAGTTGTTTTATATCAACCTCTTTGCTAACAGTTGGTGAAATGATTATAATATATCACTATTTCCCTAAGTCCAGAAATGTATCTATGAAGCTGCTTGAAAATAGTGAATAGGGCTCTAATGAAATCAAATCATGAAATCTAACTGGAGCGTAGTAAGCACATTCCAGCATGCCGATTTCTCTGAGAATTTCTGCACCCTCAGTCCCCACCCCCCAGCCTCCTAGGCTTCCATTTTACTGAGTAGGCGGCCCATGTAATCAGATCCATCCTTGATGACAGCTGATGCAATGATGAGAGCTGTGAGAAATGATGGATGGGTGATATCAAAAGCAGAATGGAGGGAAGAAATGGAGGAACATTTGAAAAGTTGGAATGGGCTCAAAGATGTTCCTGCACAAGTCCTGGAGGAGGAAATATGGGACTAACATCGCCCTTCATTCTGGATAAAGTCCCTTTTCTTTTCGTTTCCCACACTGACTCCTCGCAGTCAGCTGAAGAAACATCCTCAGTCGGTTGGAAGAACGTCCTAGCTGGTTGAGCTGCTGACAGATGCCTTCCGCTTTCCCACCTGCACATGGCCGCGACACACAAAGCCACGTAGCCTGCCCTGTCCTCTTCTGTGTTTGTTCCTTTGTCCTCACAGCTCTTATGTTATCTTTACAATAGAAACAAGAGCATGTTCTTTATGACAACATTCCTCAACCATCCTTGGTTACCTTCCTGACACAGGGCTTTGCAATGGCTCCCTGGCTGTAGGGGAAATGAGAACTGGAGCAGCAGAAGCCCTCTACAAAGATGTTTCCTGTCCTAGAAGAGCTATGATATGGTACAGCCATCTTTAAAGAGGCCAGTTCTATTTAAAACTGAGGGGTAATAAGATGATAGTAAAAAGTAAAATTGGGCTAGACAGGTGATGTAGTGGTTAAGATATTTGCCGGAGAACCCTGAGGACCCAGGTTCAATTCCCTAGTACCCATGTAAGCCAGATGCACAAGGTGGCACATGTGTCTAGAATTCATTTGCAGTAGCTGGAAGCCCTGGTGCACCAATTCTCCCCCCCTTCTCTCTCTTTCAAATACATAAATAAAATATTTTTACAAATTAAAATTGGGCTGGAGAGATGGCTTAGCGGTTAAAAGCTTGGCTGTGAAGCCTAAGGACCCCGGTTCAAGGCTCGACTCCCCAGGACCCATGTTAGCCAGATGCACAAGGGGGCACACACATCTGGAGTTCATTTGCAGTGGCTGGAGGCCCTGACGCACGCATTCTCTCTCCCTCTCTATCTGCCTCTTTCTCTCTCTCTCTGTCTGCACTCTCAAATAAATAAATAAATAAAAATAACAACAACAAAATTTTTTAAAAAATTAAAATTGATGCCAGGCACTAATTTCTCCTCCCCAAACAGTTATTGCAATCACATACAGTGAGTCTCTGCAGAGTAACTCAAGATTTAGTCTAATCTGGTAGAATCTGTTAGAATTAAAGAGGGTGAGAACCAGGAAGGATTATCAAACTCATGACTTCCAAATCCCCATCAGAAGAGTTCAATGACTTCTCAATCACACCACAGATGAGGAGTTTAGTGACTTCTCACAGTCACTCAGCAGGTGAAGAGTTTAGTGACCTCTCACAGTCACACAGTAGGTGATGAGTTTAGTGACTTCTCACAGTCACTCAGCAGGTGAGGAGTTTAGTGACTTCTCACAGTCACTCAGCAGGTAGTGAGTTTAGTGACCTCTCACAATTCATACAGCAGGTGAGGAAGTTAGCAGGTGCTTCCTGGGTCATTTTTCTTGGAGGGAAAGAAAAAGGCCAGTAAACCTGACAGGTTTCTGACATGCCTGTTATCCTAGGGCCTCTTCTGATAGAGATGCTTCCCTATTGTCCTCACAGGAATTTCTCTCACTAATGTGTGCAAAGAAACTCCATCTGTGTTTGTAGGGAGGGTGGTGCTGAAACTCCCTGACACAAGCTCTAATATATGTATATGTATATATATATATATATTCTGTGTGGGGAGTTTTAAGGCTTTTCAGAAAACTTCTTTGTCCCTGAGGCAGACACATCCCCACTGCTAGGCACCCAGGGAAGAAATGAGTCACAGTGGGTCTATTCTCAGTTCAGAATCTATGGTGCCCAGCAATACCTTTACTATGCAGGGATCTTAGCAGACAAGCTTTCTTGAAGAAAGAGTGGTTCTTTGGTGAGAGTAATTTGATTGTGGCTACTTGAGTAAGAGTCAAGGACTCTCCAAGAAAAAGGCTTATCTGAGGCCCTGGGCGTGATACTCACATACGACAGACCCTGAGCTTGGGATCTCCTTCCCTTTGCTGCCAGTGACGAGGCTCAGGGTCCATGGTCAGGAGGAGGTGCTGTTCCTCATGCCTTTATCAGGAGTTCAGCTCAAGCAGCAGAAAATACAATTATGGGACAGAGTCAATGCCTCTTGTTCTCCCATAGTGTTTCTGACACATAACATGTACTTAACTGGGAGTTGTCAATGATGGGTAACATGGGAGGTTATTCATGACCTTGAACTCATGACTCTCCTGCCTCTGACTCCTGAGTGATGGAATTTCAGGTGTATAGGTCCAGGCTATAAATTAATTTTTAATAAGTGGTATCTGACACTTATTTTCTAAACGTCTCAGTAAAATACATGTTTGTATAAAATAAACATGTATGCATAGAAAGCAAATATGTCAAAATATTAGCAATTGGTGAATCTAAGTGAACAATATACAAGTATTCCATTTTATTCAAAATAAAAGGCTGGAAAAATGTGACCACCTATGGGCATATGGCATTTGGTGAATCTGTAGATCCCATGCAATGACAAAGTGCTGCTCTGCTCTTGAGAGATGTGGTGCCCTGGTGCCTTAGCTATCAGGATATTAAAGTCCATCCCATCTAGCTGACTTGATTACTCAGCATTATGACCTTAAGCGCTGGTGATAATTCATTCTAAGAGACACATGCTTGGTCTCATGCAACTGACAGTCCGAGGACCCCACAAATCAGTGATTCCACGTTAGATGAAGTAGAATTTCCGGGAGGATGTTGCAGTGTACAGGGGAGGACCAACCCTGGAAAATCAGAAAGAGTCTCAGGGAACTCATGTGAGAACCCAAGATGTCCCAGATGGGATTAAGTCCAGGTCTAGGAGAATGTGGAAGAGGAAACATTATAGGTGTAGCTAACGATGACTGACTATGACTGTGTGCCAAACACTACACGCTTGTTCATTCATCACAGCAATGCTATGAGCAGGCTGCCCGTTGCCTTTGACAGACCTGACCATGAGGACAGAGTGACTGTTTCCTAGTATATCTAATTTTTCTAGCTTTTTACTTTGAAAACAAATTGAGGGGGCTGGAGAGATGGCTTAGCAGTTAAGTGTTTGCCTGTGAAGCCTAAGGATCCCAGTTCAAGGCTGTTCCCCAGTACACACGTAAACCAAATGCACAAGGTGGCGCATGCATCTGGAATTCATTTGCAATGCCTGGAGGCCCTGATGTGCCCATTTTCTCAATATCTCTCTCTCTCTCTCTCTCTCTCTCTCTCTCTCCCTCTTTCTCTCTCTGCCTATTGCTCTCAAATAAAAAAAATTTAAAAACATTTTTTAAAAATTGAGGCCTGGTGTGATGGTGCATGCCTCTAATCCCAGCACCTGAGAGGCAGAGGCAGAAGGATGGCTGCGAGTTAGAGGCCACCCTGAGACTACATAGTGAATTCCTGGTCAGCCTGGGCTAGAATGAGACCCCACCTCAAAAAAAAATTAATATTCATATATCCTTCAACTATACTCACCAGTCACGAATATTTTGACATATTTGCTTTTTCTAAATCTATAGTATTTGGGATGGGGAAATAACTCAGTAGTTGAAGATACTTGTTTGCAAAGCCTGTTATTCTGAGTTCACCTTATGTATCTGGCTTACATGTGTATTAGGGCTTTGCAAGCAAGTTCCATAACCACTAAGCCATCTGTCCAGCCCTGACTCAATTCCCCAGTACCCACATAAATCCAGATGCACGAAGTGGAATTCATTTGCAATGACAAGAGGCCTTGGTGGTTGTCGTCTTCTTCTTCTTCCTCCTCTTCTTCTTCTTCCTCCTCCTCCTCTTCCTCCTCTTCTTCTTCTTCTTTCTCTCTCTCTCTCTCTCTCTCCCTGCTTTATTTTCTCTCCAAATAAATAAATAAAAACATTTTTAAGTCAATAAATCTATATTTATTTTATGCAAACTTGTTTACTGAGCCATTTGAAAATGTGTGGCAGACACTGACATGCCCCACTGGATACCCACAGAGATCAGACCCACATGAAGAAGAGCACTGAAGCCAACAACACCCAATTCAAAAGAGCTACAAGCAAGCTGTCCTGTGTACCAAAGAGTGTGCAGACACGACAGTGGGCCGCAGTGACAGTGGGAGGGGCAAGGGGTCTTTAAAGCCATGGAGCTGGCCGGGACCCATTAAAGGAGATTAAGAATGGAGGCCGCATGATCATGTTTCCATTTGGGAAGGCCCATCTGGTATCAGTATGGAGGATAAATTAAGGCCCATTTAGGAGCCATCATGTTTATTCTAAGAGACAATGACCTGAACCAAGCCAGTGACAAATGACAGTGCAGAGCAGTGGGCGGATGGATTCTAATGGTGCTTAGGAGGTAGAATCTTACGGGCTGACAGGGCACGGGGTAAGTGAACACTATTGCCCATAAACTCCAAGACTGCAGGCTAGGGCGTGCCAGTGGGCAGATGGAGTCACTCACTGAGGCACTCAGAAGAGCTGACGGAGGGAAGCGTGGAGACACAGTGAGAGTGGAAATGGAATGAGCAGCGTTCAGCAAGGTTGTGGAGACAGCACACAACCAAGACGGGGTCAGACGGCGACCCAAATGATAGTTTTGATCATCAGCTAACAAACCTTTCAAAGCAGCCATGAGAAGGACAAGTTAGGATCTCATGGTGAGTTTTAGTTCGGGATGGGTGGTGAATCTGAAGACCACCTTGTCAATTATGAAACGCCTCTCGTTGCTATTATTATCATTATGTAATGGCACTGCTTTTTTTCTTGTATCAGGTTGAAACCATCCAAATGGTCCCCCTTCCTTACCATTACATGGAAACTTTTCCTCTTTATTTATTTATTTTTTCTAGCCACCCCATTCTCTACCTCAAATTTTAAAGGCAGGTAGTTGAGTAGAATTAGGGGGAAATTTTGTCTCCCTTTGGCCATCAGTGAGCAAGTGTTTATTGTGTCTCCAGATGAGCATCAGAGGCTGTATGAATGGGAATGTAATCAAGGGGCCATATCCTTTTGGGTCACATAATTCAGAATATAAATCCTCCATCAACATTTTCCAGCCATGTATCCTTGGGTAAATAATCTGTTCATCTCTTTGTTCCTCAGTTGTTATAAAAAAATAAAAATAAAGTAGATCATACAAGTCTGTCTGTGTATTGCAACAGAAAATAAATGAACAGAACAGTAAGTGTACTTGCTCTCTACCTCTCAAGGCTGTGGCCTGGGATGAGTGAACCAGTCCCCCAAAGAGGGTTGAGTTTGCTGGAATAATTCTGCTGTACAAGTTCAGTTATTGTTAATGAACCCTGCTGTGATCACTCCCATCATTGTTTTTACTGCTACCCCGGGCCTGTGGTAACCATGTCTATAAGCCATTGAGCTGCACTTGAACATATCTCTAGCATTATTATTTTCAAATCCCCTTATTCCTTTGGTATAACTTGGGATTCATTTCTATCTTTGTTTAGTGCTCTTTTACAGAAACAGCCAGATGTCTCTATAGCTTGTTTCTAGCCGTGTTATCTGTGTATATACCCAGCTTTGTTCTGCTAAGACACCATGGCTATTGAAGCTTTACTGCCCTGGAGAAGATATAACTATACTACTGTTCTTGGCACATGAAATGAAAGACACAGAGCTTGACACTGGAAGCAAGAAAGGCTTGGATATCACTGTAACCTTTAACCCTTTTCTATGTGTAAATAAATCACAAACTTCTTGTTAAAACTTCAGCTTTACCTAAATTGCCTCTTACCAGTATGATTTCTTTGGTGAAAGATAATTGGAATATCCACTAAAGGGGCTGGGAAGATGGATCAGTAGTTAGAGCTGTGTGCTTGTATAATGCCCAATTAAGTGGGTATAGCTGAAGGGAAAGGACTGTGGGGTTCAAGAAGCTGTTAATTTTCTACCTAATTCAAGGGCACTGCCATGAAAACCAAACTGGATCCACACAGGCATCTGACTCCCAACCCAGGACTTTTATTTTCCCTGAGGAAAATTTATTCAGGGACTGTTCTCATATTGCCTGTTAGCATATCATCTGAAACTGGCTTTAAAATACAATGAGATTTCACTTTCATTCTCAAAAAAGTGCAGGCATGACCTCCTCATTTCTCAAAAGTTTCAAGAGATCTCAGTTCAACAAAACAAGTATTGTCTGTGTGTGTGTGTGTACCTGCCTGCCGTCTTGCTTTGAATAGAAACCACAGTGTTAATATTTCAATGTTTACAAAGAGACCCCACAAAAAGTGATTTATACTTAGAAGCCAGACGTGGAACCATACGCCTTTAATCCCAGCACCAGGGAGGCAGAGGTAAGAGGATTGCCATGAGTTCGAGACCAGCCTGAGACTACATAATAAATTCCAGGTCAGACTGGGCTAGAGTGACACCCTATCTCATAAAACAAAACAAAAAAAAATTATTTATAGTTAAAGTGAATCTATATTTTTTATAATCCAATTATTCTATTCATGAGTACTGTACTTGTTTTGCCCTCATTAAAATGCCTTGCAAGCATTAATTCATTTGCCTCCTGAAAAACATTAATTATGCTTCATTTTGTGAAGTGCTCAAATGTTCACAAAGTTCTATCCTCAGCATCCTTCCCAGCGCATGTCATGACAACCCTGTGAGACAGGCACACTCACCTTCATCTTACAGATGAGGAAAGCAAAATTCAAAGGTTTGCAAGATAAATCTAGAGCAAAATATGTCACAAGTTCTTTTGGCATGGATACCGTGGTGTTTTCACTGCACCACTGACTTAGATCCAAATGGAAAGTTCAGTCCTCCTCAGCATCACTGTAGACAGAAAAGTCTTTTGAATGGTGTGTGGACCAGGTGGACCTTAAGAGAGAGCCATGTAGGGAGTACGCTGGCTTTACAAACAAAAGTAACTAGGTCTCCCAAAGAGAAAACCCAAAAGTAGGCATGAGTAAGGCATCTCAGAGACAAGGAAGCTGGACTGGGACTATCAGCATATCCGACAGAGCTCCAAAAAATCAGTAGAATCCTGGAGTGCTGATAAAGGAGACGGGAAAGGCATTTCCAGCATGCTGAAAAAGAGTGCTGAGCTAAGGGTGCTGATGATCAGTCCAGGCCAATCCATAGGCTCAAGGCCCGAGATCTCAGGGGGAGATACTGAACATGATCCGGCATACTACCAAAAGCAGACCAGGGAGAGAAGAACTTACATGAGGAGTACCAACAAGGCTGTCCAATCCCATAGAAAGAACTCAGAAAGGCTGGAGAGATGGCTCAGTGATTAAGGTGCTTGCCTGCAAAGCCTAAGGACCCAGGTTTGAGTCCCCAATACCCACATAAGCCAGATGCAAAAGGTGGTATATGTGTCTGGAGTTCATTTGCAGTGGTTAGAGTCCTGGAGCACCTGTTCTCTCTTTCTCTCTCTCATCAATTTTCAAAAGAGAGCCCAGAAAACATAGCCAAAGGTTAAAATTAAGGAGTTAATGGGACTAAGCACCTGGATAGAACAAGATCATAAAGAAAAATAGTTGAGTGGCACTCATGATCAAAGAGAAGAAAGGAAGATGAAAATGGCCTATAGAGCAAAGCAGGCTGATTTGGGCTCAGATCCCTTCAGTGTTCCATTGCTTCTGAGTCTGTGATTTGCCTTAGCCCATTGGTGAGAGATGATATCACACAAAGGCAGCAGATGCCATCAAACACTCAGGAACAATGAAATGCTTCACTGTGGTTCTGACCTCCAGTACAAAAGTTCAGTCCAGGTCAAGGAGGACCATGGGCAGCACCCTTGGCTGGAGAACACTTTGTGGAGGAGCTACAATGTAGCCCAGACTTTAAAGATTGGGTGGGATATAGCTAGAGATAGGTGAGCCAGTGAACTGGGGAGAGTGGTGAACAAGAGAGAGCAGGAGCTACGTTTAAATGCCTGAAAGGGCCAGATTTCTTCCTCAGCCTGGCTCTGCCTTGGTCCTGAATGTGAGGCTGTTGACCCCCAATCAAGCCATGGGCCAAGCAGGCTTTCCTTTCCCATCATCCCATTTACAGCTTCCCCACTTAGCCATGGGATTCCTCTGTCATTCCTCATCACTCATCTGTGAATGCACTTTAAACTCATTCACACTAAAAGGCAAAGACTACATAATCCTTTAAATTAGTGTGAAAAGCTAATAAACCTTTGTAGAGTGATGTTACTTCTAGAACACATATTTCATGATTCCTACAACACTGTGAAGTGACGGGAGAGGAGAGATTGTCCCACCTGGTGGTTAGGAAAAGAAAAGTCTAGAAAACCTAATCTCAGAGCCCCAGAGCTGCTAAGGAAGGATTTAACTGGGGAAGCTTCTACATAACCTCTGCTGTACTGGGCATCTCTTTCTTTATAATTTATATTTTATCTCATATTTTTACAATATCTTTAAATGTTGTTATGCATGTATTAGTATTCTTCATTTATTATCAGGACATTCGTGTAAACAACTTGAAACAGATGTATAGGAAACATGTGTAGATCATTTATAAGTACATGAAATTCAAAGACCATTTAGAGCTGTCTGCTTACCCAAGGGTGTGACCCACCAAACTGAGACAGCTGGATAATCAGACTGAGGTTTTTGTTATTTCTCCTGGGTATCTTGCTGCAGTGTTTCCACATTGGTCAGTGGGGATTACAAGTCTGTACTTCAGGCATGTGGCTCTGAGGATCTGGGACATCAATCTGCAAGGGACAAGGAAGTTCCACATTGTGTTCTGTGAAGCACAGCCCTTACCCTGCCCCCCATTTTCTACCCACTGCATGACTGCAGTAAAGTGAGAGAAAAAGGCGAGTCTCCCTGTCCCTGTCTGTGAAACCTTACTGCTTTGTGACTGTTGTTTTAGGGTTTCCTGAAACATGTTGACAATGCGCTATTGCACGGAAGCCTGCAGAAGCCTCTCGCTCTTTCTTCTTCTCTTTCCCATTCTGTTGTTCACAAGGCAACACTGGGAAAGGCAAAACCACAGGCTCACAATTCCCCTGCAGAAGCCTGCTTCCCACCACCACTTAGCTCTTGCTTTTTTTTTTTAATTTTATTATTTTATTTATTTATTTATTTGAGTGCGACAGACACAGAGAGAAAGACAGATAGAGGGAGAGAGAATGGGCGCGCCAGGGCTTCCAGCCTCTGCAAACAAACTCCAGATGCGTGCACCTCCTTGTGCATCTGGCTAACGTGGGACCTGGGGAACCGAGCCTCGAACTGGGGTCCTTAGGCTTCACAGGCAAGCGCTTAACCGCTAAGCCATCTCTCCAGCCCAGCTCTTGCTTTTGACTGTCCTCCCAGTGTCTAGACTTACCTGCCTTTCTTTCTCAAACTGAAAAAGCATTTTTCATGCGTGCTGGTTCCCTGACCACCTGGGTCTGCTGGTGATTCCTTGCTTGTTTCAAAGTGCCATCCCCCAGGCATCGTTCCTTCAGGACGGACTGGAGCACACTCCGTGCTACTTTCTCATGGGATCCTCTAAGTTTCCTTTGCCGCACTTAATACCATCTGTAAGCGTATATCAACGCCATATATGTTTACTAGCTTAACATATGTCCTTTCCACTGACTGTGGAGTCCCAGGGGACAAGAATTATGTCCTTTTAGCTGATCATGAGTCTTCAGGGACCCCAGCATAGAATCTAGCCCATACACATGTTGCACAGTGTGGTGGTTTGATTCAGGTGTCCCCCATAAACTTAGTTTTTCTCAATGCTAAGTTCCCAGCTGATGGAGGTTTGAGAATTAATGTCTCCTGGAGGGAGTGTATTGTTGGGGACAGGTATATCAGTGTTATAGCCAGTTTTCCCATGCCAGTGTTTGGCACACTTTCCTGTTGCTATGAACTACCTTATGTGGGCCAGGGGGTGATGTCCACCCTCTGCTCCTGTCATTTTCCCAGCCACCATGGGGCTTCCCCCTCAAGCCTGTTAGGCAAAACAAACCTCTTTTTTCCCATAAGCTGCTCTTGGTTGAGTGATTTGTACCAGCAATGCAGACCTGACAGCAAGAGTGAAGTGGTACCGAGGAGTGGGATTGCAGCGAGACACCTGACTGTGCGGCTTTGGCCTCTTGGAGCTGATTTTCTTTTCTTTTTTTCAAATTTTTTTCCCAATTTTTTTAAAAATTTTTTTTTAATTTATTTGAGAGCAACAGACACAGAGAGAAAGACAGATAGAGGGAGAGAGAGAGAGAATGGGCGCGCCAGGGCTTCCAGCCTCTGCAAACGAACTCCAGATGCGTGCGCCCCCTTGTGCATCTGGCTAACGTGGGACCTGGGGAACCGAGCCTCGAACCGGGGTCCTTAGGCTTCACAGGCAAGCGCTTAACCGCTAAGCCATCTCTCCAGCCCCCCAAATTTTATTAACATTTTCCATGATTCCCTCCCCCCACTTTCCCCTTTGAAATTTCATTCTCTGTCATATCCCCTCCCCATCTCAATCAGTCTCTCTTTTATTTTGATGTCATGATCTTTCCCTCCTCTTATGATGGTCTTGTTTAGGTAGTGTCAGGCACTATGAGGTCATGGATATCCAGGTCATTTTATGTCTGGAGGGAGCATGTTGTAAGGAGTCCTACCCTTCCTTTGGCTCTTACATTATTTCTGCCACCTCTTCCACATTAGACCCTGAGCCTTGGAAGGTGTGATTGAGATGTTACTCAGTACTCCAGTCACTTCTTTCCAGCACTATGATACCTTCTGAGTCGTTCTGAGGTCACTGTCATCTTAAAAGAGAAGATTCTCCACCCAAAGTGAGAGTAGCATTAATATAAGGGTATAAATATTAAAAGAAGTGCTTACTGGGTAGTTTGATAAGCATAGTATATACATTTAGCCAGACAGCAGCAGACATTACACCCCTAGGGCTCATGACTATCCCTATTTTAAATTTTCAGTATCAGGGATATATTCCCTCCCATGGAGCAGGCCTCCAGTCCAATTAGAGGGCAGTTGGTTTCCGCCATGACAGATGTGCCACTATTGCATCTGTTGGCTCATTTGGCCTGGCTGGCCAATTATAAGGCTTGCAGTGTCCACTGTTGAGTATCTTCACTGGTGGTATCTATTTCTCCCATTGAACTACATGTAGAAAGGCTTCTTCTAGCTTTCTGTCAGCTGGTCTACATGGAGGATGTTATCAGCTCAGTTCCAACAGTATTTCTCAGTGGCCTTGCAGCCCAAGTATGTGGTGTCTTCAGCAATAAGTTCTTACCATCTATTCCTGGTGGGAAACCAAGGGCCTGAGAAATGGCCTATAATGTTTTGGGGGCATCAGGGACCTCCCTGGCCAACAACTCACTGGAGGTAGCCCATCCCTGGCACTGAAAATTGTCCAGAAACATTGGAGCTGATTTTCAAGAGGAATGTGGAAGAATTTGAAACCTTGGCCTAAGAGATGACTTGCAGTGCTATAAATACAGATTGATGGACTACTCTGGTCAGAGTTAAAAGGCCTGAATGCAGTAAGAACTATGGATTGTGAGGTTTGGCTTATGAGGGTGAGAAAGAGCTTTGCCTGGACTCGGCTACCAGTTTGTATGGGAAGCTTGCTGTTATGCCTGGGACCTGAGAAGTTGTACAGGGTTGTTTTGTGTAGAAATGAACTGGTGTGAGCAGAGGGATATGGCACAGGAAGAAAAACCTTTGGGTGAACTGCTGCCCATTCAGCTGCAACTGAGAGATTACAACCATTGAGATTTGGCCAGCTGACCAGCACTGGGGAAACAGGAGGAATGTAGACTCTTTTGATGGAGCCTGAATGCTCAAGGAGTGTCCTGTTCTTCAAAGTCTGCTTTATTCCCCCCTGGATTAACAAATTGGCACCTTACCTGGTATTGTGGAGTATAAGAAATGCTGGAAAGAGGGCCATTGAGTTTGCAACATGGTCTTGTGTTTTGGAAATGGCCATGGGCATTGTGAAGCAGGTTTGCTAGATGCCTGCATGGAGACCCCCTGGAGCTATGAAAATAAACTGTGGGTTGCAGTGGAGACCCAGTGGAGATGCCGGGACCATGAGATGGCTGCTAAGGAGCTGCCGGCCCTGATGAAGTTTTCCACGACTGTGAGTAGCCTAGCTGGAGGGGCAGAATTGTAATGCCAGAGACTTGTTAGAATTGGTTAGAATTGTTGGATTTGGAGATTTATCACTGGCTAGAGTTGTTGGACTTGAAGCTACAGAGTTTGATGTTTGCCCTGGTTGTTTTAAATCTTATATTGGTTGAATATTTCTTTGCTATGTCCAGTGCCATCTTTTGCAGTGTGAATGTTTATTCTGTGCTATTATGGTTTGTTTTTTTTTGGGGGGGGTTGTTTTGTTATTATGGTTCAGCTAAAAGACCTTTGACTATTGGGATATTAGAACATCACTGGGATTGGTTAAAAACTATGGGGACTTTTAAAGTTGGACTGAATGAATTACATTTCATATCATGTATGGTTATCAGTTTTATGGGGGCCAGGGGCAGAATGTGGTGGTTTGATTCAGCTGTCCCCCGTAAGCTTAGTTGTTCTGAGTTCTAAATTCCCAGCTGATGGAAACTTGGGAATTAATGCCTCCTGGAGGGAGTGTATTGTTGGGCATGGGCTTATGGGTGTCATAGCCAGTTTCCCCAAGCCAATGTTTGGCACAATCTCCTGTTGCTGTGATCCACCTTATGTTGGCCAGGGGGTGGTGTCCACCCTCTGTTCATGTCATCATTTTCCCAGCCATCGTAGAGCTTTCCCGCCGAGCCTGTAAGCCAAAATAAGCCTCTTTGTTTCCCACGAGCTGCTCTTGGTTGGGTGATTTCTACCAGCAATGCGGACCAGACCGCAACACACAGCATGTGTGACAGAAGTGTTTGTTGACAGTGTGTTGGATGAGTCCTGCTCTTATCTCCCTCCCTTAAATGTCCTCCTACAGTATGAATTAATTAATTCTTACATAACATTGATAGTATCTGATCTTTTCCTTGACTTTCTCTCCCTAACACTGCTCTGTGTAGTAACGTGTATCGAGCTGTGTGCGTGTGCACTCCAGGTGCTCTATGATTCTCTGACCACATGGTCAATTTTCTAAGGATGAAAACCCAGAGAATCGTTCTTGAAATCTCCCATGTACCTACTCCAATGGTTGAAATGTTATCAGTGCTCAGCAGTTTCTTGATAAATGAAAATATAGATCAGTCAGACAATCCTACCATATCACTTTTGCACAGAGAAAATCTTCACATACAATATGGAGATACTATTGCAGCAAAATAATTTCTAGCCAGGGTCCAGAGTCTCTCTTCTTAGGTTATGACTTTCAGTCTCAATAAGAAGCAAACAGTCTTATCTTGAACAGGAGATTGGATTTCTTTTTAATAAGAAATTCTGAATTGGGAGCTTACATTTTTCCTAAAAATTTAATAACAGCCTTGGTAAAGCCATACACTACGCTGCTTCTCATGTATAAAAAAAACAAAGCTTCCAGGTAAAGTTCTTTCTTAGGAAAAAGGCAAGTCCTGGTTCAAATTCACAGAGAATCCAGAGAGGTCACACAGCAGGGGTATCGATTCAAAGCATGCTTCCAGAATCCAGGACTGATCTGGCAGGAACAGAAATTCCTCAGAGTCACTGCCTTCACACATGAGGTTCCAGCAGTTGCCACTGATAAACTTATGAAGTAATCAGTTTTGATATCGCCTTCTTCCTCTACCCACAACCAAAACAAATTTTAAAATTGCAAATAGAATATGTCATTGTTTTGCCCAAAATGATCCCTTTCTAATTCAGAATTTCAAGATTTATTCTGTTCTTCTAAATAAAGAACTTGCAGTTTACCAGTAGCTTTGCTGGCAAACCTCAGCTTATTCATTTTCTTAGTGTTTGAATGACTTACTAGCACACAAACAATACTTCATATACTGTACAAGAATTTTAATTTGCTTCAAAAGTTATTGAACAAGGCTGGAGGGATGACTTAGTGACTAAGGCACTTGCCTGCAAAGGCAAATGACCTAAGTTCAATTCCCCAGGACCCATGTAAGCCAGATACACAAGGTGGAACATGTGGGAGTTCATTTGCAGTGTCTGAAGCCCCTGGCATGCCCATTCTCTCTCTCTCTCTCTCTCTCTCTCTCTCTCTTTCTCTCTACCCCTCTTTCTGTTGCTTCCTCAAATAAAATAAAAATTTTAAAAGAAGAAAGTTGGGGCTAGAGAGATGGCTTAGCAGTTAAGCATTTGCTGTGAAGCCTAAGGACCCCAGTTCAAGGCTCAATTCCCAAGATCCACATAAGCCAGATGCACAAGGTGGGGCATACATCTGGAGTTCATTTGCAATGGCTGGAGGCTCTGGCACACCCATTCACCCCCCCCCTCTCTTTCTCTATCTGTTGCTCTCAAATAAATAAACAAAACTAAACAAAGAAATTAAAAAATGTAAATAAATAAAAGAAGAAAGTTATTGAACATATTCTGATTCTGTCAAGTTAATAACTTCTTCGTGGAGTTCATGGTTGACCTTATATCATGGACCAGACCAAAAAAACTTAGTTTTCTAATACTAGTTCCACCATGAAAATGGCCAGAGTTGGTCTGAAATCTGTTATCGTGCAGTATTGTCTAACCACCTGTCTTCCGCCTCTGGCTGGCATCACATCCCCAGAGCCTGTGAGAGATTGCTGACCCACACCGTCTCTCCTCCTGCAGGCTGCCGCGGTCCTGAAGGTTGATGGAGGGCCATGCTATTCAAACAGCAGGCGTGGCTGAGACAGAAGCTCCTGGTGCTGGGAAGCCTTGCCGTTGGGAGTCTCCTGTATCTAGTCGCCAGAGTTGGGAGCTTGGATAGGTGGGTGATTAAATATACACCATGCCAGTGTGAAACTAAATGTCTCTTGATGCACACTTCCGTAGGATAGAGCTTTAAGTTGATCCAGTTTGTTTTTCTCCCTCAAAATTCCCGAGAAGTATGTTTGTTTGTTTTTTCCACAGAATTGGTCTTGATTTAGAAAAACCTTAAAAGAATGAGATCCACATTGCTGAAACCAAAGTGTTGCATAAAGATCCACTTGTACCATGAGCACAAGGACACTTGTTTTGGGAGAACGAACAAAGCTGTGTGTGGTAAACAATAATAATAATACCATTGACTAGAACACAGTGTGGTCTGTGTGCATCTGTCTGGCGTTGACCAGTCATAGCAGAACAGTGGTGATTGCACTCACATGTCTCCATTTCAAAATTATGAGTGGACAATTCGTGCACAGTCAGGAGCTCTGACATTATGTATGCGCCTGTCAAAGCAGCTCATCAGCTTGCAAGCCATGGCCCTGGAAAGATGGCTGCAGGCATGGATTTTTAACTCTGTTAATTGGCTCTGGTTTTCAGAAGCTGAGCAGACCAGACAAGGCTGTCACACAGAGTGATTGCCCAGAAAGCAGTGGAAAATCCATGAAGGGAACGTTGCGGAGCTAGGGTTTGGCTCAAGGTGCTGGGCCTGCAGAAGTACCAGCCGTGTCAGCTGACCATCCACAATGTGTCCCTGGACCAATTTCTAGGCAGTATGATTGACAACGTGAGGAGCTAGTTTCTAGAATGCAAACCCTCTATTTTGTCCTACAAAATGAATTGCTATACTGATAAGCTTGAAGTAGGTTCTTTCTGAATTAATTCCCATAGTCAATGAAAATGCTGCCACATTTGTAAAGGAAGATATTTTACATTTAGTGTTCTTTCCAAATTTTAAAATAATCTGTATGCCTTCCTTATCATTCAGATATTAACAGTAAGATAGCAGTGGTCCTCATATTCCTTTGGTCAGTGTCCATCTCAAGTGGCATAAACTAACCCCTTTGGTGGCTTTCAATTCCAAATTCTACCACTCAACAGCTGTCACCTGTGCAGGAAGTGTAATTGAGAGCTTGTCACTCCATGTTAGTATATTTTCCTAAAGTGCCATGTACTCATTAGTGAAAAGCCTTGCAGTCGGTCCATTTGTTGTCCATAATGGAACTTTCATATCAAAACTTCCTATTTTGAATTAGTTCTTTACTGAGTAATTATTGAGTTGATGCTTCTTTTCATTTTAACCCTCTCCACCACTTAAGAAGATAGTTAGCATAAATAACTGGATAGTTTACAGGGCTTTTTAAGTAACCTGCACTTGAAGTTTTGAACAGATTACATCTGAAATTGGCATATGCCTACTGAGGCTCATCTTTTAGTGACTGAATACCCTGTGATCTGGAAAGGAGGCTTGGGTGACTTCTCCTGCCCCTTTCAATCTCAAGATTTTATGGGTTTTGGTCAGCAGCCCGTGATGGGAATCTGCTCTTATTTTCACATGTTCTCCTAACTTGTGGAATCTAGAAAGCACTGTTCTGCAGACTGTGATCTCCTAGGGTGGATAGTGGAAAGAAGAAGAAGGTGTAGAGGAGGGAAGTGACACTTTCTCCATAGAGGGAATTCCATCCAGCTCTGTCATAGCAATGACACTTAGGTCAACCTCTGAGAACTGAACTTACAGCAAAACATATTAGTGATAATCCCTCCACTCTTGCAAGGATGGCACATGTGCCATCCTAGATGCTTAGGAGAGAAGTTTCTCCCTGAGTGCTTTGAAGAATTGGGGCTTCCTTCATAAAAAAAAAAACCCAAGAAGAAGAAAAAAACTGACCTAGGATATCCTAATCAATGTCACAGTTAAAAATGTCTTTATGTATCTACTGACAGCTTGATATCATTCATTTAGAACCCTAGCACATTAATCCCATTAAATTTATAAATTCAAGTTGTCCTAAAATACTAACTGGGATAAATCCCGTGTTTCTATGACAGTTTTATTTTTTTTTTATACTTTCTACCATGAGCATGAATAGTTTTAAGAATCACAAAGTGCAAATATTACAAAAATACCACGCTTATGTGTTTCTTAAGTACTATAGTATAGACCTATTTAAACAAAGTACAAACCAAGATCATCCCACCAAGTTCTAGTGTACAGAGTAAGTTGAGCATCACTTGAAAATGCAACAGTCTCTTAGGAAAAGCAAGTGGCTTTCAATACCTTATTGCAACAAAGAGACATAGACCCCAAATTATTGGGAAAACTAGAAGCTTTCTGTTGAAAGACTTGGTTTGGCAGCCATCTTTACTAGCATTATCCCCTTTGGCCAAGAAGGTTATAATGACTTCCCAGATCTGCCTAGTTGGATCATTAATCATAGTGAATTTTTGTTTAGTTTCAGATTGCATATAAAGGGAAACTCAATTTTTTTATCCATCTACATTAAATAGTCATTCCATTCTAATATCATTGTGACATATAGATGGTTGCTCACTGTCAGAGATTGTCTGGAAGTAGCAATCCTCCCTTCTGACTACTTCCTGGCTTGTATTTCTCGCAAATGAGTGTCTGGGATATATGGCCCAGTCAGGGTCTTACTGTTTTCTGAGCCTGGGTATTGCAGGAACTTGCTGATGATAATGGGATTATCCCTGCATCCAGCAAACTAAAACCCTCATCCTAACCTCTTTGGTAGGAAGGGAAGGAGAGGAATAGGAAATGCAGACTTGTTTTGCTTATCCACAAAGCCATAGACAGAAATCATCATAAGATGAAATGCTCATCAAATGCCGAGATTGGAACTTTGCAGATTGGTGTTGCAAATTGCCAAGGATCAAGACCTCTTTTGGGATGTCTCAAAAGATTTTTAAGGCCATGTGAGTGCTGCTGAGATGCAATAATAATAATTATAATTATAATAATGATAATACCACAGGAAGCCTGAGACAAATGACCCCTTCCTTGCCCTTCAGCCTCCTCGCTGAAGATTTTAATCCTCTGCTTTCTGCATTCCCTAAATGACGTTAACTGGCGGGCTGTTGAAAAGCCATTAGTATGACCCGTGTCACTTGTCTGTCCTGTACTGTGAGCATAAGTACAGGCTGTAGTCAATTAAGTGCTTGGCGAATATAAAAATTTTAAGGAGGACTAATTTAAAAGAAAAATCCCATCAATTATACATGCTCCATTGACTACCAGGTTACTTAAAGCTTCCGGAACATATGTTCATCTGGATGGTGGTGGTGTTATTCGTACGTGCGGGGTTTTCGTCAGCGGAGCAGTGAGATGCGCTGGGGTGAGTCTCTGACCTGTCTGTCTCTTTCTCGCAGGCTGCAGCCCATCTGCCCTGCTGAAGGCCGCCTGGGCAGCACCCACGGGCAGGCCGAACTCCCCCTCCGAGCCCTGCAGTTCAAGCGAGGCCTGCTGCACGAGTTCCGGAAGGGCAACTCTTCCAAGGAGCAGGTTCGCCTCCATGACCTGGTCCAGCAGCTCCCCAAGGCCATTATCATCGGGGTGAGGAAAGGGGGCACGAGGGCCCTGCTGGAGATGCTGAACCTCCACCCGGCAGTGGTCAAAGCCTCTCAAGAAATCCACTTTTTTGACAACGATGAGAATTACGCCAAGGGCATTGAGTGGTATAGGAAAAAGATGCCTTTTTCCTACCCTCAGCAAATTACAATTGAAAAGAGCCCGGCCTATTTCATCACAGAGGAGGTTCCAGAAAGGATTTACAAAATGAACGCCTCCATCAAGCTGCTGGTCATCGTCAGGGAGCCCACCACCAGAGCTATCTCGGACTACACTCAGGTGCTGGAGGGGAAGGAGAGGAAGAACAAGACTTACCACAAGTTTGAGAAGCTGGCCATAGACCCCAGTACCTGTGAAGTGAACACCAAGTACAAGGCCGTGAGAACCAGCATTTACACCAAACATCTGGAAAGGTGGTTGAAATACTTCCCAATTGAGCAGTTCCACGTTGTGGACGGAGACCGCCTCATCACCGAGCCTCTGCCCGAACTGCAGCTCGTAGAGAAGTTCCTCAATCTCCCTCCAAGGATAAGTCAGTACAACTTGTATTTCAATGCCACCAGAGGCTTTTACTGCTTGAGATTCAACATTATCTTTAATAAGTGCCTGGCGGGCAGCAAGGGGCGCATTCACCCAGAGGTGGACCCCTCTGTCATTACCAAATTGCGCAAATTCTTTCACCCTTTCAATCAAAAATTTTACCAGATCACTGGGAGGACATTGAACTGGCCCTAAAATAATCTCTCATACAACACTGTGTGTTGTGCCCAGAGACACCACATGACGTCTCCTCTAGATTAAAGTATGCACTTTTCCTAGACACAGCTATCTAACTCAGATTTCCATGTAAACTTGTACATACGCAGTGTGTGACCAAATATAACATCAACTACTTCTTTTTCTACTGAAAACTTACAAAAAGAATGAATCGCCCTCCGCATAGTTGCATCCTTTTAAGCTGTTTACGAAAAGAAAGAGGTGGTGGTACCAGGGGAACGTGACTCCAGCCATTCTCAAAGAGTTAGTCTCCTTCATTCAGAGCTAGTCACCTGCCATTTTCACAGGTTGAAGCCAAAAGATGAATGTGTGGGAATAAACTAATGGCTGTGAGCCTTCAGGAAGTATAGGATTCAGTTGTGCATTTTTTTTTTCCCAAGGGAAAGCTGGCTCTTCCATTCAGATGCTAAATGGGAGCCATGAAGCAGAATACACTATTTTCTTATGATTTTAAAGAACGTCTTATCTCATAAAATTGACATTGTTCCAAAGTTCCTGTGGTGATTTTGCACTATCGTTTTCTCGTGTGGGCCATGATGTCACTGTCACCTGTCAATCACACATTGGAAAGGCGAGTCCTTTACTTCCATGTTATATGTCAACAAAGAGAAATGTCATGTACATAGTGTAAATTGTTGTAAATACCAGTTTCACACTAAGTAATTCTATTTTGTAAACTGAATATGGCTATTTAATTTATTGTGAAAATTAAATTTATTGTGGTATTTAAGATGGAATGGATTAAAATTATTCTATGTGCAACCTTTCTTTTAAAGCCATTTTGTTGTCTGTGCACCTGTTCACTTCCCTAATGAAGGATTTTTGTATGTCAGGGTACTTGCAATGATTCCCTTCTTCACTGGAGTTTCAAACCCTTGTAAAACTGTATTTAAAGAAGCGAGGTGGACTAGCTGGGCATGGTAGCACACACCTTTAATCTCAGCACTGGGGAGGCAGAGGTAGGAGGATCACTGTGAGTTCAAGGCCACCCTGAGACTACATAGTGAATTCCTGGTTAGCCTGAGCTAGAATGAGGCACTACCTTGAACCCCCCCCCAAAAAAAAAAAACAAGCAAGGTAGAGGGGCTGGTGAGATGGCTTAGCGGTTAAGGCACTTGCCTGCAAAGCCAAAGGACCCAGGTTCGATTCCTCAGGACCCATGTTAGCCAGAGGGGGCACACGTGTCTGGACTTCATTTGCAGTGGCTGGAAGCCCTGGCATGCCCATTCTCTCTCTCTCTCTCTCTCTCTCTCTCTCTCCCTCCCTCCCTCTCCCTCTCTCCCTCCCTCCCTCCCTCTCTCTCTCTCTCTCCCTCCCTCTCTTTCTCTCTCTCTCTCCCTCTCTTTCTCTTTCTCTCTCTCCCTCTCTTTCTCTCTCTCTCTCTCTGACTCTAATAAGTAAGTAAAAGTAAATAAATAAATAAATAAAAGGAGGTATCTCCATTAAAAAAAAACAAAACTTAAAAACAAAAGCAAGGTGGAGTACACTTAAAAACACTTGACCATCTGGAAAGCAGGTAGGAACAGCCACCTCAAAGAAGCCCACTACCACTCCGTCTACAACTCAGTAACTATTCCTTTACCTGCAGTTGTTTCTGCCCTAGAAACAGAAATATATGAATAGAATCAAAGCCCAGAAGAATCACACTGTTTTCTGAACCTCTAATTATAGTCAGACCAGCAAGAAATTAGACAAAATTAGGTTAGAAAATTATACCGATGGATGCTGATGCTTTACAAATGAATACAAGTTCTCAGAACTCTCTATTAACCTTCTCAGAAGTGATCAAATTGCAATGTTGCTATGAACAATACAAACATAAGGTTCCTATTTCTACCCCGGGAAATTAAGGCTTACTTGGGTGTCTTGCTAACATCAGATGCTCTGACTTATGTTTAAGTATAATCCAGAAAAAGATTGAAAGAGATACAGGAACACAAGTAAAAGATAGGTTATTTTCACACTCCAGTGGGAAATATTTCAGATGATTCTGTTTGATGTCACATTAAGAGAACCTCGAGAAATCACCAAATTACAATCATTCACCCTTGTGATAAGTGCTGATTTTCTCTGGGCTATTTTGTCCGGTGAGTTCACTCTGAGCTTTTCTAAATGAATAGCCTTTTCCCCTCTAGTGCTGGTCTATTATAGGGGCTCTCAGCCCCAGCCTTGGTGATCATTTTCTGAAGTAGTGGCATGTTGTGCTCCCAGGATGTCACAGGCAGGACATGAACACCTACCGGCCGGTGGCTCTTGACTACAGGGAGAGTCTCAGGCCTAAATGTCAGTCACTTCTCCTTCAGACAATGAAGGAAACCATTATGAAGAGCCTGGTTTTATATTTCCCTGTGCCACAACTCTCAGCAAACAATCAGAGTAAATTCTGAATATTACATTCTAGGACACATCCACTGGATTCGCATTAATCTTAACACAAGAAATCCCAGAACACTACACAGCTAATATGGGTTTGTGCCAGGGACTGCCAAATTATGCCTGTGGGAGTGGCAGTGTCATTTCAAAAATTCAGCCTCAGTTAAAGGATTAAAATTACTCAGTGATAATTTCTTACATTATACTTTTTTATTTATTTCTCATTACATATTGACAAATTTTGGTTAGCTGTACTTATGACAAACCACACGACACTGTGGTTGTGCGACATAATGTGCAATGATTAAATTAAGCTAATTAACATATCGATCCCCTCAAGATCTTAAAATTTATGTGATGAGAGTATTAGAAATTTACTTAGTGGTACTGAAATGTGCAATACACAGCTAAGAACCACATTCAGCATACCAAATCCCTCCTATAGAAGCTTTTAAATGCTGTGTATAGAGAATGTCACAGTGTCTTCTAAGGTTCCATTTAACTTGAGCCAGCCTTCATGATTTTAGTTTCAGCTTAAAAGGCAGCATCCCTTCGTCATATTCAAGAGGCACCATGATTCCTGTCGGTCCACTTGCTGAATGAGCTCGAGAAGTGATTTAAATCTTGGAGCCTCTCCACAAAGCTTCCAAGCTGGTCCCAGCTCTGCAAAACTTCTGGGGTGGTGTGTTTCATTTCACTGAAAAAGCAACCACAGCCGGGTGCTGATTAGGCCAGATAAAAAGAAGTGAAAAAGAAGGTATGACTTTATAACATTCTTCCACTGGAGATTCTCAGGCTTCTGATTGAGAAAAATGCTTCCTATTGCTGTCTGGCAACAAACCTCTAGAGACACCCTCTGCTCCAGCAGCTCCGCTGGCCCTTAGTGAGTCACTCCTTCTGCATATTGAACACCTTGCATTCTTTCTGGAGGCTTGGCAGTACCATACAGGTTTGCCAACTGAAAAGGGAAAAAGTATGTTGAAGCCATGGTGACAATTTTTAAAGATTTATTTTTTATTTACTTATTTATTAGAGACAGAGAGGTGCGGGGGGTGGGGGATGTGATGGGTGTGCCAAGTCCTCTAGCCACTGCCGACAAACTCCAGACGCGTGGACCTCCATGTGCTTCTGGCATACATACGACCTGGGGAATCAAACCAGGGTCCTTAGGCTTCACGGGCAGGTGCCATAACTGCTAAGCTATCTCTCCAGCCCCATGGTGACATTTTTTATGAATCATTGTTGATCCCAAAGAATTCTAAGTATAATTATACAACCTAAATCAGAGACTAGGAAGCAACAAACCTAAAGGTAGACATCCTCAAATGCTAAGACCCTCAACTGTCCATCAGAAGCCACAGCACACAACCACCCTCTGATTCAGGTATTACCTGTCTTTGTTCTCAAACTCCAAGTGCTTCATCTATCCACCGGAATCCAACACACACAGCTCCTTACTGATTCATATAATATGCACCCTTATGATAAAGCTCAAAGACGCTCACCTATCCACTAGACATCACCACACACAACCCCCTACTTATTCAGGCACTTTTTTTTTTTTTTTTTAATGAATTGAGTACCTTGTAACAGATGTCTGTATTTTGATCCTTATTGTCTGGTAAGTCAAAGACCTGTAAATCCCTCTTGATCACATCTGATCTTATTTATTACAATTATGCTAATGGCCTGGAGAGAATAATTGTCAGGTGGGGTGCTATTCACAGGGCCAGGAAAGCCTTGTAGGAACATGGTCCAAGGTGTTGTGGCTACTACAATGGTCATCCAAGAGGGTACGCTCTAGGGACTCTTAGAGATCCTTACCTGGGACACTGAGGACATTTTGCTATCAAGGGAAGGTGAGGACAGAGGAAAAATACAGAATAAATTCCAGGCTTGCTGATCAGCTTTTTCTTGGTCCAATTAGCTGTTTGCTAAATTGCACTGCCTTCATAAGCTCATGTGAGGATGGTGCAGGGATGGAGAATTCCAAATGAATTGTCTTACTGCATAAGCCTTTTGTACTCTTTCTGCACACTCAGCAACCACTTCCCAGGAAGGAAAAGAGTCCACAGACATAGCAAAACAGAAAACTTTGCTGAAAACATTCCTTCTAAAAATAACTAAATACAGCAAAATCTTAACAATGTGGGCTAACAAGGTAGAAATATACAATATTGTAAAATAAATTTGTCACAATTCTTGTCAGATAGAAAACATCAGAATATATAGCAATATATTGAAAAATAAATAGTAAATTTTATCTACTTCACTAAATAATGCTATTAATTGGCAATTAGTATTATTTCCCCAAAATTGACATCACTCAAGTATTTCAAAAATACTTTGTCCTCTTAAGTCGGACATCCAGGTCTCCTGACATCTGTGAATAAATTATAATCCTCACTCTGTAAGCTAATTCGAGTGAAAATTAAGCCAAATTATGACCATGTGGTGAGGTTCTAACTAATGGTACTTTATGACATATCTTATAATTTATATTTTTGGCTTTTAAAGATTTCATGTCAATTACCTTTTATTGCCTCTTTATGAACAACAGGGCTACTTCAAATTAATTAAATTCAATTAAATTAATCCAATTAAAAATGGACTGGGGAGCTGAACAGGTAGAACTTGATGGGTAGCTAATCCGTGTCCCAAAGGAAACATCCCAACTGAGGTCTTTAGCAGACACCATCAGGAAAACAGAGATGATCTTCTAGACTGGGCACAGTTATGGAGGAAGGAATTTATTGAAGCTTACAGATCCAGGGGAAGTTCCATAATGGCAGAAGAAGCTGCCTGCCTTCACAGAACCAAGCAGACAAAGAGTAGCATAGGCCTAAAGGCCAAAAGCCACACAGCCCAGCACATTTCAGGAACTCTAGCTAGACACACTTTCTTTGCATATCTCTTGATTGACATCTCAAACCTATGACCATACCTTAAGATCCACCTGAGTGACACTGCCTCCAGCCAGGTGGCTGCAGATGCAAACTACAAACTAATAAAACACTGGATATATTTTACAGCCATCTATTCAAGCCACCACAAGGTCCCAGGAACTAGTGTCTATTATTTAAAGATGAGCTGTTGGAAAGCAGTACTGTCTCAACTACAAACATGACAGCAGTATGCTTAGTTTTGTAAGACTAGTTCTGTCATGAATTTGTGAACCACATCAGACTTCAAGATTTGGGAAGCTGTTGGTGAAAGGACATCTAAATATGCATGTCACCCCCTTCAAAAAGAGCCTTTCCTGGGTCTGGAGAGATGGCTTAGTGGATGTATTAATCAGGGTTTTCCAGAGGAACAGAACCAATAGAATGAATTATATTAAAAGGGAATTTATTGGATTAGCTTATGGCAGTCCAACAGCAGTTGCAGGCCTGAGAATCAAGGAACCTGGCAGCTGCTCAATCCACGCGGTCAGATGCCTCAGCAGTCCCAATCCAGCACTGAAGGCCTAGGGGCTTCCTAGAGAGCTGCTGATCTTCACTCCCCACTGGTCATCAATAGCCAATGAGAAGAGGACAGAAGTGGGATAATGAAAGACAAGCAACACTTCTGGCTTCAAGATGGGGAGGATGAGTTAAGAAATATGCACAGTTTTGGAAGCTGGGCAAAGAAAGAAGTGACTTTTCCCTAGAGCCTCCACACGGAAGCCCAGCCTAGCCAACAGCCACTGAAACCCACACTGGATTCATTAGCCTGCAAGAATGTTAGAGAGCAAAAATGTGTCCTGCTCAGCCACTGATGTGCAGGAATGTGTTACAGCAGCCACAGAGAACTAATACAAGACATATAAAGAAAAGGAACCCTCACAAAAATGCTGTCATGTTCAGTAAGCTCGTACACCTTCATCATAAAGAAGTGATGAGACCACAGGCATTGGTCACCGATGGCATTTGCACATAAGGCGAACAGCAGTCCTGGAAGGGAGGAGGGTCCCTGCATGTCCTGCAAGGGTGATCAGCCCTGCAGAACACAGTGACCCACCAGCAAGCATTCAACCCTTTACTAGATAGCTTCTGTAATGCTCCAAGTGGAAAGAAAATAGTTATAATGACAAATATCACATAAGTTGATGACAAATTATATCTGTGTGACATTGTACAATAGTTGTCAGCATAGTTGTCAGTGCTGAGAAAATAAGAGTCCTATGGAATCTAGCCTCGAGCCAGAAAATCAGGTCCCCAAAGACCAGTGTCTATGGTTTTGTCCCAGCTGTATCCCAGGATCCACTGCAAATGCCACAGAATCAGTCCTGCAGGGAAATGAAAGCCCTAACTTCTTTATCCTGGGCCTAATGGAGTTCCAAAGCACTTACTGACCAGCTAATATAGTCCTCATTCCTGAAGAATCTTTCCCTTACTATGAAGGGTCACTAGGAAAGCCAGAGTCTATGATGGGATCAGAAACAGCCCTCCAGAATTGCAACCCAAGACCACTTGTCAACAAGTTTATTACCCACTGAAAGGATTTAAGGTGGCAAATTTCTAATTTCTAATTAAAATTTCTTTGTAATCTTGTTTTACTGGATGCATTTTAAACTCTTGTACTTAATCCACCTTAAATAATAATATGTTTTGAGTCTATATAAAATATGAACCAGTGTTACAATTAGAAGGTAAACTCATTTAATACACATGTAATGAGTATTGACATAGTTGTCTGTGTTTGTAAGAATGTAATGACAACTCCATTATGAGGCTAGTCCAAACCATTCTTTTGGTAATGATTACTAGTCAAATTTGCACAGGTACCTTTAAAAAATTACATTTAAAGCTGTGCTAAAGCCAGGTGTGGTGGCATGTGCCTTTAATCCCAGAACCTGGGTGACAGAGGCAGGAGGGTTTTGAATTCAAGGCCAGCTTGGACTTAATAGTAATTTCCAAGTCCACAAGGGCTACATGTCATATAAAAATTTTTGCTGGTAAAATGGTGACTTCTAAGTATAATGATATCATTTACATAAAAACATGCCATCATTGTGCACCATATGCATGTGGACATGTTACTGTGTGTGTGTGTGTGTGTGTGTGTGTGTGTGTGTGTGTGTGTGATTTTCAGAAGTTCCCTAACAGTGGTTCATTTCATCTTGACAGGACATATCTTCCATCTTGGAACTATATCAAGTTGCCCTGAAAGCACAATTAAGCTTAAAAATAAAAACTTAGAAGCTAGGCATGGTGGTGCATGCCTTTACTCCTAGCACTTGGAAGTCAGAGGTAGGAGAATTGCCATGAGTTCAAGGCCACCTTGAGACTATATAGGGATTTCCACCTCAGCCTGGGCTAGAGTGAGACCTTACCTTGAAAAAAAAAAAAAAAAGGAAA
The DNA here is from genome assembly GCF_020740685.1 of Jaculus jaculus. NCBI lineage: Eukaryota > Metazoa > Chordata > Mammalia > Rodentia > Dipodidae > Jaculus > Jaculus jaculus. Next base: position 32,874,497 of record NC_059108.1, read on the forward strand.
AGGAAAATCAACTGAGAACAAGCTGTTTATTTGGCTGTAACTATCTGTATCTACTGCAGTTGAGGGCTCCCTCATTGAGGTCAAAGTGTTATGAAATTAATAAGGACCCAAACTTAACTCCAAAACTCCGAGAGCATAGAATTGCTAACTCTGTTGGATTCTGCAATAACCCTGGGGATGCTAAAGATCCAAACATTATCAACAACAAAAAACATTAAAGGTGAGGATTCTGAATCATGGGATCAGAAGAGCCTCAGCATGTGTGTGCACCCCCAGCCAAACCAGCACAAAGCTTAATCAAAGATACCTAAGTTGGGCTGGAGAAATGGCTCAGCAGTTAAGGCATTTCCCTGCAAAACCTAATGACTTGGGTTCAATTCCCCAGACCCATGTAGAGTCAGATACACATGCATCTGGAGTTCCTTTGCAGTGACTGGAGACCTCGTCATGCCCATTCTTAATCTCTCTCTCTCTCTCTCTCTCTCTCTCTCTCTCTCTCTCTGTCTCTCTCTCTGTGTCTCTTTGATTGTAAATAAATAAAAACTATTTTTTAAAAAATACTTAAGTCTGTAGGGGACATAGATTTACATTCAAACCACCACAGGGAATCAGGGCCATTGGCTCCAAGCCTCACACTGACAAAGAGGAGGTCAAACTTAGGCTGCTGATATTATCTGCAAATGAGATTAGACTGCCATCCCTAAAAAACTCTGACACATACTAAATTTTGACATATCTCACATTTTTTAGTATGTTGGAACTTCAAAATCTGACAGTAGAGAAAGTCTGGAGATGTAGTTCAGTAGTGAAATGCTTCACAAAGCCTTGAGTTCAAGCCTCTAGCACCGAAAATAATTTTCTGAACTGAGTCTAGTGACCTGTAAACACAGCTACTTGGGAGGCTGGAGAAACAAAAGTTCAAGGCCTTCCTGGAATACAGAAAGAAAATGGTGGAGGGCCCTTGACCTCTGCGAATACAGTCTCACACCTGGACCCTAACTCCTCCCCGAGAAGAGTTTCAGGAAGGAGGAAGCGTCCTTTCAGCATGCTCTCCCAGCCCACCCTTGTCAGATCCACCCAGAAGCACAAGCATGAGAGAAGACAATCGTGAACAGAGCAAACGCCAGCAAGAGAAAAAGTGCAGAAGTGCTAATCCATATTCCCATGAAAATGCTCTGGCTTCAATATTCCTTTTGAAAAAAAAAAAAAAAAGTAGCTTCTCTAGTAAGTTGGTCACACTCCAAGAGGAATTAAGCTTGAAAGATAACAGAACTTCAAAAGCCAAATTGAACAGACCAGACCTGAGGCTGCAAAGGGCATTCAGAAGAGAGAAGGGCTTTCACTCAGCTCTCCCAGCATGTCCTCCTTTCTCTTTGAAAGTTTCCGACACTTTCGGGCTTGCTCAAGATTTTCCCACCTGTGACACCTTTCATCAGAAAACCATGAAATAACAAAAATGTCTCTCAAGGTGGAATGGTGGAAAATCTGAAAGTAAGTTAAAGGAAGTTGCTTTACTACTATGACGTCTCGAGCCTATCAAGTCACCACCAAGAAAGTCACTTCAGCTGTGTCACTGAAAATTAGCTAGGTGTGCATCCGACTGTGAGTGGAACGAGACCTTGCTGGGACTTTGATGTACTTTGTCCTCCAGTGGGAACTCTTAGAGGTCCACTTCATGAGAAGACCTCAGGTCAGTGGAAATGCTGCACTCAGAAGAGGTTAAGGCAGTTTTCATGGGACCCAAAGGTAATTGGAAAAGCAAGTTGTTACAGGAGAGAGCCACTCTTTTGCTTCCCCTTGCGTGCTAAGACCTCTTCTTACTGTCCACATTCTCACCATGGGATACTGCCAGCCTTGAGGACTTTCCCACCCAAACCATGGCTGTGGCCACGCCCTTGACCTTCCAAAACTGGGAACTAAATAAACCTTTCTTTTTGCTGAGGTAATATAAAACCGAGTGATAAGTACCCAACGCAAGTGGTTCCCAAAAGGAAGCAGAATCTGTCACAAGCACTGTATCTCCATGGCCCGTTTTCTAGAGATGGCAAAAAAAGAAGAAAATCAGAATGGAAAACTGGTTGGTAAGAATACAAAATATAAACAGAAGCCTCAACAGTTCCACTCATTCCTTCTGCAAGCTGCTAGATTCATCTGCAGCCTGTCCTCTGTAAACCCTGGATAAACTCTGATGACCCTTCAGGGCTTAATTAACATTCACTCCATTTACTACCTTAATGCCAGTCTCAGGCCTGGGCATAGGAACTTGAAGTTCTAGATGCAAACTGCCTAGCCTGGAGGAGGAGCTGCCTCCCTCAATCCAAGCTGGGCACACGGTACATGACCACAGAAAGGATGCCAACCCCCATTAGTGAAGTGACTCAATTGGTCAAAACCCTGAAAATGGACTGGAGAAATGGCTTAGCAGTCAAGGCACTTGCCTGCAAAGCCTAGGGACCCAGGTTTGATTCCCCAGGACCCATGTAAGCCAGATATACAAGGTGGCACAGGCGTCTGGAGTTTGTTTGCAGTGGCTGGAGGCCCTGGCACACCTATTCTCTGTGTGTGTGTCTATCTGCTTCCTTCTCTCTCAAATAAACAAATAAAAATTTTAAATTATTTTTAAAAACCCTGAAAATAAGTGACAACAGTTGAGTTCTCAGCTCTATATAGGGCATTTTATATCCTACCCCCTAAAGCTCAGAGAACATCATGGAAGAAGAGGTAGAAAAACAGAAGAGCTGGAGAATGGGGAGAGTGCTGTAGAGCTGTTCTCTGGACAGGATTAAGCCTTTGAACTCATAAGCCCACAGCAGTGACGTTTGCTTGCAAAGGTTAGAGCCAGTCACATTGCCTCAGGAACGGGGGAGGGGCTTAGGAGACCCGCTCACCCCTCCCTGAAGAGCCAGTGGTCCGTAATGGTTGCGGGGAGAGCTCACTGTCTTCAGTGATGTATCCACGCTGGTAAGTGGTGGGAAGCACAAGGGGTTCAGCAGGGATTTGAGATGGCAAGGGAGGGTCTACGTAGTCAAAATACAGTATGGGGCTAGAGAGATTGTTCAGTGGTTAGAGGCGCTTGCTTACAAAGCCTGATAGCCTGAGTTCAATTCCCCATTACCCACTTAAAGCCCGATGCAAAAAGTGCCACACCTACACTGGCAGAAGATCCTGGCATGCTCAGAGTCGTGCTTTCTCTCTCTCTCTCTCTCTCTCTTCCTCTCTCTCTCAAATAAATAAAAATATTTTCAAAATATATGAATTTTTCAAAGAGCAAATAAAAATGCCAACCCCCAAACTGCTAAGAGCAGACCAGTTGCTAGCCCTAAGAAATGTGATTGTACAATACACAATCCTTAGCTACAAGTAGACATGTGCCAGGCTCAATGTGAGCAAAATGGTGGTGTATAATACAAGGGACCTCACTGTCACAAAGTTGCCTTCCAGAACCGACTGACATGCTAATTATTCCCAGAGCCCCTACTGGTGTCCTAAAATGCCAGTACTTTGGGGCTGGAATACTCTGTGTCTAACCTCTTTACTGACTATAAGCATATGGAAAGCAACAATTACAATAGGTATTTGTATCCCTTTCCCTAAGCATTGTGACTTCATGACCACTAATGACAAGAAAGAAGCCCATGGAGGGCTGGGAAAATGGCTCAGTAATTGAAGGCTCTTGTCAGCCTGAGTTTGATTGCTCAGTACCTACAAGATGCACAAAGTGGTGCATGTGTCTGGATTTTGCAGTGGTAGGAGGCCCTGAGTGCCCACTCTCATTCATTCATATTCTCCCTCTCCCTCCCTCCCTCCCTCCCTCCCTCCCTCCCTATCTCCCTCCCTCCCTCTCTTTCTCTCTCTCTCTCTCAAATAAATAATGGTATTTTTAATATTTTATCTATTTATTTGCAAAGAAAGAAAGAGAATGGGTGCACCAGGGCACTCCAGATGTATGCACCACTTTGTTCATCTCGCTTTACGTGGGTACTGGGGAGTTGAACCTGGATCAAACCCAGGCCAGCAGGCTTTGCAAGCAAGTGGCTCTAAATGCTGAGCCATTTCATTAGCTCCAGTAAAAAAATATTTTAGGGCTGGAGAGATTGCTTAGCAGTTAAGTAGTTTGTCTGTGAAGCCTAAGGACCCTGGTTCGATTCTCCAGGACCTACGTAAGGCAGATGCACAAGGGGGTGCATGAGTCTGGAGTTCGTTTGCAGTGGCTGGAAGCCCTGGTGTGTCCACTCTCTCTCTCTCTCTCTCTTTCTCTTTGGCCCTCTGCCCCTTTCTCTCTCTCAAATAAATAAATAATAACAAAATATTTTTAAATAAAAAAAGAATTAATATATGAATGTTTTTCTTAAAAAGAAGCATGTAGCACTGAACCAAAGTACTAATTTAAAAAAATACTAAATTTCTGCTTATAAATATAAATGAAAGGCTGAAGAGATTGCTCAGTGGTTAGAGGCATTTTCTTGCAATGGCATGGATTTGATTCCTCAGTAACCATAAAAAGCCAGATGCACTAAGTGGTACAAGTGTCTGGAATTCATTTGCAGTGGCAGAAGACCCTAGCACCCCATTCTCTCTTTCTATCTGTTTCTTTCTTTCTATCTCTCTCAAATAAATAAAAGATTTTTAAGGACTGGAGAGCTGGCTTAGTGGTTAATGCACCTGCCTACAAAGCCTAAGGACCTGGGTTCGATTCCCCAGTACCCATGTAAGCCAGATGCGCAAGGTAGCACATGCATCTGGAGTTCATTTGCAGTGGCTGGAAGCCTTGGCATGCCCATTCTCTCTTTTTCTCTCTCTATCCTCTTTCCATCTCTGAAATAAATCAATAAAATAAAATAAATAGTTAGGTAAATATATGAATGAGGTTTTAGGGAGCTGTTTACTCTCCTAGTGTTTCATAGTAGTTTTGCATCCATATTCCTGGGTGGTGTTGGTCTGTGGGTTTTTTTTGTTTTTGTTTTTGTTTTTTTTTTTAATCTGGCCTCTATATCAATAAGATTCTAGGGGCTGGAGAGATGGCTTAGCAGTTAAGCGCTTGCCTGTGAAGCCTAAGGACCCCAGTTCGAGGCTCGGTTCCCCAGGTCCCACGTTGGCCAGATGCACAAGGGGGCGCACGCGTCTGGAGTTCATTTGCAGAGGCTGGAAGCCCTGGCGCGACCATTCTCTCTCTCTCCCTCTATCTGTCTTTCTCTCTGTGTCTGTCGCTCTCAAATAAATAAATTAATAATTTTAAAAAAATAAGATTCTAGTTTTCTGTTGTTGCTGTTTTTAAAGAGAGTGAGGAACTTTTTCTTCCTTGTCAGAACTCTACAAATACTCTTCCTTTTGTTTTTCAAGTAGGCTGGATAGTGGCTATTTGAAGCTTTGTGGTCCATGAAGGCTCTGCTGGAGCAAAGTTTTGTTTGAAAGCATTCACAATCAATGAAGAACCTGACTGGGTTTCCACTGAACTTGATGAAAAGCAGGTGGTTGGAGCTGAACTTGGTGTGTGGATTGCAGCTGCTGCCACTTGCTCTAGGATAATTTATGAAGCATGTGGACTGTGAAGAGTTGGTAAATGCTAGAGATCAAACATAGAGCTTCATCTAAACTTCTTCTGCTGAAACCTATCCTGCCCACAGTGTGAGTGCATCAGGTAGCACCCTTACAAACCCACTCTCGGTCCTCTTTCTGCACCTGTCATTTGAGGGCAAAAAGGAGTTGTGCATGAGCCTGACTTCTCACGTGTTGGTGTCCTTACCTCGAACTCTCAGCTGCAATACTGTGAGAAGTAAATTTCTATCTATTAGCCACCCAATAGAGTATTCGGTTGTCAAAGTCCACTGGACTAGCAACACAAGAAAACTCCTGTGCCTGAAAATAACATGAATTAGACCAAGGTAGCTTTTTACCCAGTAGGTAGTCAGCTAGAAGCTGCCCCACAGAAACATAGGTGCCACTCTGTCCTGGCAGGACTAGAACTCCAACCCGATTCCTTCTCATCCCACATGGCTGTAAGCAGCAACAGAATCAGTTCTTCCTGGTTCTTCTTGAACTTTTTCCATGCTTACTACCTGTGGGTGCTAAGGGACCCTTCCTGTGTCAGCACTCCGCCTGGGCCCAGCAATCAATCAAGGTCCTTCATACACATTTGAACTTAGCAATGAGGCTTGCCATAGCTGGATGCCTAATGCAAGGTCTCCTACATCATTATGAGATCAAATCCCACCCAGAGCTCCAATCCCACGATAATACTAAGAAGAAGTCTCTTACGCTTTCCATTAAGATCATGAGTTGTGCCAAGAGTGATATTGCACACCTGTAATACCAGCACGTGGGCGGCAAAGGCAGACCATGAGGTCAAGGCTAGCCTGGGCTACCTGACAAGATCCTGACTCAAAAAAAATTTTAATTAAAAAAGAATCATGGGCCGGGGAGTGGATAAAGTGATTACCATGTTATTGTGAGTACTTGAGTTCTGATCCTCAGAACCCAGGTAGAGCTGGATACAGCAGCCCAAACATATGTAACTCCAATGCCTATGGCAAGTCAGAAGGTGGAGACAGAGAACCTTCTGGAAGCTTATGGACCAACTGGACTGGAGACTGCAGCAGTGAAAAAGAAGAGACGCTGCCTCAAACAGTGTGTAAAATGAGATCTGACACCCAGCATTGTCCTCTGACTTCTGAACACATACCAGGCATGTGTGTGCATGCACTCACATGTGTGAACACACATACATACACATCATCATTACACACACAAATAGTAATCAAAACAAAAAAAAATCACAAGATATGACAAGTTTGTCTTGTTTTTTTTCTGTACTTTATTCCAAAGAAGACAGTGCCACACGGCTTTATTATCCAGGTTTTATAATATACTTTAATAGAGATAACTCCCTTTATGTTTTTGCTTTTTAAATATTTTGTGAAAAGGCTTTCCTTAGCTGAGCTGACCACTGAAGGACAGAGAAGATCAAAATGGTGTGTGATCATGAAGTCAGACTTGCTCAATAGCATGAGGACTGCGGTCAGTAAGCCAGTTCATCAGACCAAGCTTGGGAGCTAGGCGGTTGAATGTAGCAATCTTGTGCCAGTAAGCCCTGGCATGTACTGGTTGGTTGAAAAGCTGACAGTCTGACCCATGGCTCTAGCAGCTAGGATTCAAGGTTCTCAGATCCACTCATGCTGTATGATGGCTGGTAGCAAAGGTGTCTGCAGAGGAAGGTTGACCTGGTGAGGTGGGGGCCCTAACTGCACAGGCTCAGGATGTCAAGACACAGCCCCAGGAGAGCCTCAAGGGAGATTCCTTTGGCATAACTACCAGGCATCTGAATAGGAGACTGAGATAGCAGGATCAGGCTCAGGATAAAGTGGTTAGAGATCATATACAGAGCAGGGCAAAGCTAAGTACCGACCACAAGGGATTTATACTGAACTCTCCGTGTCTTTGTAGAACTTCCACTCTAATCAGTTCACCTCAGAGCCTCCAAGGAAAGATGCTGCTGGAGATTTGAGGCGGAGGAGAGAGCCCTTGGAAACACCAGGGTGGGATAGTGTGCTTTCGTTTGGATGGTCGTTGTTCAGCTCCTGGATGTGGCAGAGCACCTCACAGAACAACTTCAGGTAGGAGAGGGTTCTTTGGCTTACAGCTTAGAGGCTCAGACCATCAGGGCAAAGAAGGCATGGTTACTGGTTCCTGTCCATGGTGGGGGATCAACCATGCTGCTGCTTCTCAGTCCAGTGAATCAGGAAGCAGGAGAAACAGATGGGAAGTGAGGCTCACCCACTTCCTGCACCTAGACCATAACTTCCCAGACAGTGCCAAGAACTGAGAAACAAGTGTTCAAACACATGAGCGCCTAAGGCATGTTTCACATTTCAACTACAACTAGGATTGTCCCTAATTAGCCTAAATGACCTCAGAGAGAATGCCACCCCCATGGCTACCAAGTGACTCGAATCAAAGGCTCCTACCACTTACAGGAGCCTAACCCATTGAAGGTCAAAGCAGACTTCTGTTTCCCCAGCACTGTCAGTATCTCACACTTTTCCAGATACTTTGCATATATCAAAGGGAAGGAGAGTAATGTAATGATTGTTGTTTCCATGATGAGAAGTGCTTAATAATCAGTTATTTGGGGGAAAAGAGACCTGATTTGTGGCATTTGCTGGTATCTATGGTGTAAATATCCACACACAGCATGATACTTTGTGGGGATAGTTACAAAATCAAATGAATAGAATAGAATAGAATAGAATAGAATAGAATAGAATAGAATAGAATAGAATAGAATAGAATAGAATAGAATAGATAGAATAGAATAGATAGAATAGATAGAATAGAATAGATAGAATAGAATAGAATAGAATAGAATAGAATAGAATAGAATAGAATAGAATAGAATAGAATACTAGAAACAAAATAGAATAGAAATAAAATAGAAGATTCTAATGTAAACCCACAAAGATGTGATTATCTGACTTTGGGCCAAAATGCTCCTTGGAGAAAAGACAGCGTCTTTAACAAATGATGCTAGAAAAACTGGCTATATGTAGAAAAATGAAACTAGCCAGGCATGTGGTGCATGTTTTTAATCCCAGCACTTGGGATGCAGAGCTAGGAGGATCACTGTGAGTTTGAGGCCAGTCTGAGATTAATTCCAGGTCAGCTTGAGCTAGAACAAGACTGTATCTCTCTCTCTCTCACACACACACACACAAATCCTTATCTCTCATCACATACAAGAATCAACTTCAAATCGATGAAAGATCTTAACATAGCACATGAAACTCTGAAACAGTCAGAGGATAAGTAGGAAAGCACTTCCGTATACAGATATAAGTAAGGACTGTCTGGATAGACCTCTAGTCACAGGAAAGAAAGTCAATAATCAATAAATGGAATCTCATGAAATTAAACATTTTTGAACAGAAAAGGACACTGTGAATAGAGAAAAGAGGCACTGTATAGAATAGGAGAAAATCTTTGCCAGATACATATCACAGAGCATTAATATCAAGAATATACAATGAACTTAGATAACTAAGCAAGAAGAAATTCAAATGCCTAATAAAAATAGGCTATGGAACTTAAGAGAGAGAGAGTTCTCAACAAATTACAAATGGCTGGGGCTGGAGAGAAGGCTCAGTGGTTCAGGGCACTTACTTGAAAAGCCCAATTTCCTGGATTCAGTTCCCCAGTTTCCATATAAAACCAGATACACAAAGAGCCACATGTGTCTGGAGTTCATTTGGAGTGGCAGGAGGCCATGATGCACCCATTATCTCCCTCCCTCTCTCTCCTTCCCTCCCCCTCTCTCTCTCTCTCTCTCTCTCTCTCTCTCTCTCTTAAATAAAATATTAAAAACTACAAAGTTGGGGCTGGAGAGATGTCTCAGCAGTTAAAGTGCTTGCTTGCAAAGCCTAACAACCAGAGTTTGATTCCCCAGGACCCACATAAAGCCAGATGCAAAAAGTTGCACATACATCTAGGGTTTGTTTACAGCAGCTAGAGACCCTGGCATGCCCATTCTTGTGCTGTCTGTCTCTCTTCTCTCTCTGCTTGCAAGTAAATAAATAATGTTTTTTAAAAAAATGCAAATGTGAAGCCGGCTTAGCAGTTAAAGGTGCTTGCCTGCAAAATCTGAACAACCCAGGTTCAATTCCCCAGATCCCCACATAAACCCAGATGCACAAAGTGGTGTAAGCATCCAGAATTCATTTGCAGTGGCAGGAGGCCTGGCATTCTCTATTTTTTCCTCTCTCTCTCTCTCTCTCTCTCTCTCTCTCTCTCGCTCTCTCTCGCTCTGTGTGTGTGTGTGTGTGTGTGTCCCTCTGTCCCTCTTAAATAAGTAAATAATTTAAAAATATAAATGATAAATAAATATTTTAAAACATGCCAAACTACCTTGAGATTCCATCTCATTCCAGTAAGAATGGCTATCATCAAGAAATCAAATGTCAACAACTGCTAGTGAGGGTGTGAGAAAAGAGGAACCCTTATTCCCTGTTAATGAGATCGTAACCTAGTACAACCAGTAGAGAAATCAGTGTGGAGGTTTCTTCAAAAACTAAAACTAAAAATAAATAAATAACAATAAAAAAAAATTAAAACTAGAGCTGCCATATGACCCAGCTATTCTTCACCTGTGCATATACCCCAAGGTCTCTCCACTCTGCTATCAGGATACTTACTCGTCCACGTTCATTGCAGTTCTATTCACAATGGCTGAGAAGTAGAATCAGCTTAGATGTCCATCAGCTGTTGGCTGGGTAATGAAGATATGGTACATTTACACAATGGAGTTCTATCCATCTCTAAAGAAAACATGAACTTATGGAATTTGCAGAAAAATGTATGGGTCTGGAAAATATTACACTAAGTGAGGTAACCCAGACCCAGAAAGTCAAATGTATATTCTCTCATTTGTGGTTCCTAGCTTCAAATTTTTAGATATGTATATAAGTTGGAGTGAAAGTCAGTAAAGGCCAAGATTCTAAAAGGGGCTATGGGGGGGAGGGGCTTATGAGAAGGAATAGTAGATAGGAAAGTAAATGGGGCAGAAAACAGAGGATGGATAGGAGAGGGGGATGTAGGAAAGGAGGGGTAGGGTTAACCAAAAACTGAAGACATGTGAAAAAGCCATACAGAAACCTATTTGTTAGCTAATTAAGACATAGACAGACAGAATCCCAGTGCCAGTAATAGGATCTCTCCCAGTAAGTTGCTCAGGAAAGAGCCTGAAGGCTGCCTCACCACAACCAAAGATTACAGACTATTGCCAAGGCTGTGGGCTGACCACCAGAATTACATGGTACGACCCTATTGCTGAAGATATCACGTACTTCAGTACAGGACACAGAAATCAAGCTGGAACTGAGCTGGAAGCCTCTCCCCTGCTGACTAGCTTTCACAGTGCAAGAAAGTACTATGTAGGCTGCTAACTCTTAGACAGCAGCGTGTCCTGCAAGGCACAAACTGAAGAGCTGGGCAAGAAGTGTTGGTTGGGGCTGGAGAGATGGTTCAGCAGTTAAGTGCTTGCCTGTGAAGCCTAAGGACCCTGGTTCAAGGCTCGATTCCCCAGGACCCACATTAGCCAGATGCACAAGGGGGTGCACGTGTCTGGAGTTTGTTTGCAGTGGCTAGAGGCCCTGGCATGCCCATTCTCTCCCTCCCTCACTCCCTCCCTCTCTCTCTCTCTCTCTCTCTATCTATCTATCTATCTATCTATCTGCCTCTTTCTCTCTGTCTGTCACTCATAAATAAATAAATAGAAGTGTCGATTGGTCAATAGTGGCATGACTGTTATGGGGGTAGCCAACCAGTTTCTGATTGAATTTGAACCCTGCTCCTGGGAGAGGATTGACGCCTAATATTGAAAGCTTTAGTCAAATGCTTATGGCGTGGATGGTCAGAGACCCTAGGAGGGAAGCCTAACCCATCGAAATGTCCCCTAAGTATCCATGCTTATGCCCAGAGAGCTCGTGCTGCTCTCGCTGCTGGTCAGAGATGCTTCTTTTCTGCAGCTGGCAGTGACTACAGGGGAAACTCAAACTTACCAAAGTGCTGAGAAATAAACGATTGTTCAGTGCTAAGCACTAAATGACAGCTCTGTCACTCCCTCCAAGACTCAGGGAACAGTGCAGAAGAGGGGATAGAAAGAACGTAAGAACCAGAGGATGGGGGAGGAGTGCTACGGACACTGTCTTCCGGACACGGCACGGCTGGGCCATTCGTGACCTCATCATCATCATCTGTACCAGACCTGAGCAATGTTGGGCTCATCAACATTCCACCATAGATGCTGCGGAGGGGCAAAAGAAGGTATCAAAACAGAAGTGGAATTAGTTGAAAAGTAAGAAGGGGTTCGGTGGAAGGGACATGAAAAGGGGGGACAAGAGGGTGATGGAAAGGTTTTATGATCAAAATACATTATGTCCATGTGTGAGAATTATCACCAAATAAGTTTGAATAAAAGGCTGACTAAAGAAATGATTCTTCCCAAGTCTAGTTTGTTGAGCCAATAAATTCCAGGAGTGGAGGTAAGGAGTAGCTGACAGGAGCATGGGTGCCGAGTGAGGGGTTACTCACGGGAGCAGGTAGCGCCATTTGAAGAGTCTCCTCCTCCTTAACAATTGTCCACATTTACATCATCGTGGAGAGGAACCTCTAGAGTCTTGTTACCTTCTGAACTTCTTGCTTAGTAAATTTCATTTGTTTCCTGGGTCTCAGGAGCTTTTCTGTTCCCACCAAGAAGGAATGGTTTTATTTGGAGGGAATGGCTGCAAAACACTATGAAATTCAAATCATTTTCTCTGTCACTAGTTGGTGAAATTCTTTTCACGTGTCTTTAGTGTGAAAGTCATTTTGGGGTATTGGAAAGAATGGAATGTATTACTTTTAATTACAACATCAATTTGGAATGTCATTTTTCATCTGTGTTTGTTTCAGGAACCAGACAGTAAGGTATAAAGAACCCATTCACAATGATGTTCCTGTAACTTCTCTTCACTTGGGACCGAATGTTGTTTAAATGTTTCTGATAGGTGTTTGCTCCAGCTTGAATGATGCCAACTGGATAAGCAATCATGTCTCCACACTTCACCATGCCTGGCAGAGTTCAGAGCACAGAGTTGCTCTTGATGGACTCATTTTTGTTGTTGTTGTTCATTATTATTTATTTATTTGAGAGTGACAGACAGAGAAAGAGACAGATAGAGAGAGAGAGAATGGGCATGCCAGGGCTTCCAGCCACTGCAAACAAACTCCAGATGCATGTGCCTCCTTGTGCATCTGGCTAATGTGGGTCCTGGGGAATCAAGTCTTGAACCCAGGTCCTTAGGCTTCACAGGCAAGCGCTTAACTGCTAAGCCATCTCTCCAGCCCTTGATGCACTCTTAATAATTGTTTTTATCAATTTTTTGTGAGCAGAGAAATTGAGTGACTATGCAGGGCTTCTTGCTGCTACAAACAAACCCCAGACATGTGCACCACTTTGTGCATCTGACTTTATGTGGGCACTGAGGAATTGAATGTTTGGCCAGCAGGCTTTTCAAGCAGGTTTCATTAACCACTGAGCCACTTTATCAGCCCCCCTTAATATTTTTTGGTTAAGTCAACATTCGGTGGTTTCTGCAAAGATTGTTTCATCAGAAAGCATTCTTCTGCTTGAAGCTACACATGTCACTGCCATGAAAAATACTCACATGAGCCAGCCATGGTGGCGCACGCCTTTAATCCCAGCACTCAGGAGGTAGAGGTAGGAGGATCACCGTGAGTTCCAGGCCACCCTGAGACTACATAGAGAATTCCAGGTCAGCCTGAGCCAAAGTGAGACCCTACCTTGGAAAACAGCAAAAATACTCACATAGCTCTTTGGCTATGGGATCCACTCAGTGGAAAGGAACCCATAACTGAAACTAGGAACCAAGTCAGACTCCTGTGGAGACCAAGATAATGGACTCTAATAAGAAGCTCCCAGTTAGCATTCATCCAAATGTGAGGTTACACTTATGAAAATCTCTCTAAATTAACAATACTTATCCATTTTAACCTTTCCTGCTCTCACTCACCTTTGTAGAATCTGTTTTTATTTTTCAGAAAACAGCAAGAACCAGGACAACCATAATCTACCAACAAGACAACAATAGATAGCTGACTGACAGAAGATAAACCACCCAGCAACCAGGTGAAAAAACACAGATGAGCTGGTAGGATGAGTAAGGATGCCACATCTACAGTGAGTCTGATAACCTGAGCCAGGGTGATGCAAACAGGCACTGAGGATACTAAAAATGCACCAAAGCAGAAATCCAGAAGCTGCTGAGAGCTGAACACTAAAGTAGACTTAAAGGACACCCACCAAGCGTCAGGGAAGTTTGCAGAAGAGGGGGAGGAAAGAATGTAAGAGCCACAGGGTGGGAGGGAATATCCAGAGACATTGCCCTCCCCACAATGCAGACGGCTGCCCTCACCACTCATCACCCACAACTCCATGGTGAACACCACAATCCCACTAAAGAGGGTCCTCAGTGGAGTGGGGGCAGGGATTAGGGAAATGATGGTACCAACATATTATGTGTCCAGACAAAGTTTCTACTTAGTGAGCCAGGTGTGGTGGCACATGCCTTTAATCCTAGCACTTGGGAGGCAAAGGTAGGAGGATTGCTGTGAGTTTGAGTCTACCCTGAGATGGCAGAGTGAATTCCAGGTCATCCTAGGCTAGAATGAGACTATACCTCAAAAAACCAAAAAAAATAAAGTTGCTACTTAATAAAAAAAAAATTCATATGGTTGAAGGCCGTATCTATTCTGGTAAAAATCACTGATAAGACTTACTTATTAATATTTGTTATCTATGCCCATATTTTAATATATTTTCATCTTGTATAAAAAGAATAGTAGATGCTTCAGCTGTACATATGGTAAAACTGGAAGAATAAAGAAAAAATGAGCATGGCACCTGTGCAAGGATGACATGCAAATTTGTGAAGCAGTCCATATTTTAAAATAATAATAAAAAGGGATAGGAATATCGACCAGTGGTTAAAGATGCTTGTTTGCAAAGCCTGATCAGGTTCAATTTCCCAGTGCCCTCAGAAAACCAGATGTAGAAAGTGGCACATGTGTCTGGAGTTTGCTTGCAGTGGCAAAAGGCATTGGCATGCCTATTCTCTCTCTCTCTCATCTCTATCTCAAATAAATTAAAATATCTTTAAAGTTATAATAATAGTAGAAAATATCTCACTATAAGCAAACTATTTAAAATAATATTGAGACCACCTTTGGACTACATAGTGAATTCCAGGTCAACCTGGACTAAAACAAGACCCTACCTCAAAAAGAGAGAGATAAATAAGAAATAAACTAATTTTTAAAATAATCTAGAAAGCTGAAGGCTGTGCAGTGACAAAGGTAGTACATTCTACTGCAGTTATTATTAGTAGTAACTTCAAAAGTCCATAGAGATAGAAGTGACAAACATTTAAATAGGGAAATGTATTTAAATAGCAGGTGAATTTGGAAGTATGAAAAACTTTCAGGATAGTAGTTAACAGTATTTTTAATGTATTTAGCAGGGTTTTTAAAATATATATTATTTTATTTATTTATCAGAGAGAGAAAAAGGCAGATAGGGAATGAATGGGCACACCAGGGTCTCCAGCCACTGCAAATGAACTCCAGACACAGGCACCACCTTGTGCATCTGGCTTATGTGGATACTGGGGAAACACACCTGGGTCCTTTGGCTTTACAGGCAAGTGCCTTAACCACTAAGCTAGCTCTCTAGCCCCTGTACATAGCAGTAACTGAGAAAATGGAATTGTTTTGGGAAAGTTACCCGAAGCAGATAAGGAGCAGATGGGAGGATTATGCCAGCAAGCACCTTGTAAGATACTTAACTCCAGGGGATGGACCATTAGGCAAAAAATGAGAAGTAAAATAGAAAGCAAAAACAATTTAACTCAAAATGAAAGAAAAAAGCATGCTACCTGCTTTCACTGTTCTCTGCTTGGGCTAACTGGAATAGTCCCCCTGGCGGTGAGAAGTAGATCCACTTCAGCGAGAGGGCGGTGGACACCATGTTTGTGTCCTTTAACACCAGGGCAGGAGAAGAGCTGCAGGCCAGCCCTTGCTGACATCAGGGTTAGTGTTAAGTCATTTTACGAAGGCCTGGCCAGACAAAGTCCCAACTCCATATCTCCACACGTAGGTGACTTAACTGGAGCAGCATCAGCCAAGAAATGCAGGAGATTCTTGAGGAAACGACATCAGGTAACAAAGATAAAGGGCCAGGGATGTTCCAGGTTCAGAAGACTGCAGGCTGGCTTACATTCTGTCCTGGAGCAAGTATTAGGCTTTATTTCTGGAACTCAATGGGGAATACAAAGAGCCAATGCTGCCCTTCATTACACGGCGCTGAGGAGAAATGCACTTGTTCTCACTCGCAGAGGTAATAAGCAATGCCATTTGAAGATATTAGAGCTGAGGCACGCAAAAAGAAAAAGTCAACATCATAATTAGATTTCCACAAAGAGCACGCGAGCATTTCACATTCGGAGTAAAGAAGCAAAGGGCAAGGTCAGGGAACTGCTGGCAAGGACACTCCACATGTACGAGCACTCACGTGCAGGCGACCGAGATGTTGTCACCTTGGAACTGTAGAGAGTTCATTGGCAGTTCCCTAAGTGTGAAATTGCTATGTAGTGAGAAGCAGTTTTTATTAAATATAAATAATAGATTACACATTGCCTAGTGCGCACCAATATAATGGACAAAATCTTAAGAAACGTATCTGAATAAGAAAAATTCAATTCAACCTAAACGTGGTAAGTAGGACTATTTTTCATCTATACCGCTTTCTAAAGAAGGTGTAAGCTGACAAGAGAACTTATCTAGAAGCTTACACGCAAAATAAATGCCTTGTATTTCTTGTCGCCGACTCATTGCAGAAATAGACATTGGGCATGGAACAGAGGAGGTGGCTGATTCAGCCCATGGTTCCATCCGTCATCTGAACGCTCCTGGGCAGCTGTAGTAGTCAACATATTTTTATGCATTGACTCTCCATGTTGGTGTTAGGAGATTATTCAAGGGCATAAGAGATTTATTAAGCAGTAGATGTTTTGAAGGGTATGCTGTATTATTTCCTAGACTTTCAAGCAGTGTACACTACTCTAAAGTTTTCACCATCATCAAACTTTTATTGATACAGTACCAACATGCATAAGGAATGAGTATTAAAACAACAAAACCGCCTGAGCGACATACAAGATGAATGCTACGTACAATGGCAACCACAGAAAAAGGTAATAGTGCCCTGGAGAGAGCAAGGCAGGATTTGTGAAGAATGCAGACATGACTTGCGTCTGCAGGTACTGGATAAACTTGACCCATGACGTGAGGGCGGAGGGAGCTGGGGCACGGGCTGAGCCTCCGCAAAGATCTAGAGACTGCACTTCACCTGTTTCTTCTCTAATTTGAATATAATTCTGCTTCTTATAGCATATGTAATAAAAATAACGATGAAAAGGCAGTTATGAACAGAATGCTATTTTTTCTTGACTGTTGGATTTTGAAATACGCACTCCATTCTGCAGACGGGCTGCTAAAGCTGGTCCTGGTGACACAGGACTGTAATCCCAATTTCCTTGGGAGCTGAGGCAGAAGGAGGACAAGTTCAAGGGCAGCCTGGGCTACAGAATGAATTTAAGCCCAGTCTGGGCAACTAAGTGAGACCTTATCTCAAAATAATAAAAATGTACAACAGAGAGGTTGGGTTGTAGCTCACAGGTAGACTATCTGACATCTATGTATGCAGTTCAGTTCAATCCCCAGCACCAAATGTGTGTGTGTGGGGGGGGGTGTTTTAAAATATTTATTTGAGCTGGGCATGGTGGCGCATGCCTTTAATCCCAGCACTTGGGAGGAAGAGGTAGGGGGAATCACCATGAGTTTAAGGCTACCCTGACACTACATAGTGAATTCCAAGTCAGCCTGGGCTACAGTGAGACCCTACCTCAAAAAAACAACAACAAAAAAAAATCATATATGTGTATGTGTGTGTAACTTATGATTTAGGAAGATTAAGTAGATCATTATAAACAAGATGAGTCCAAAGGATAGAAGTAGAGAAACCAGCAAAAAGAAAAGAAAACCACTTTCCATAATGCAAAACAATAAAATTGAATGTGTCTTCTTGTGGTGCAAGGACCCAGTCTGGTCCACTGTGTAGTTTATTTGGACTACATACTTCTTGAAAGACAGGCATTAAGGTGACAACATTTAAAATGGGGACATTTCATGTTAAAATCTGAATTTCTGGTTTCTCCAGAAAGTCTGTCTCAAAGCTTTCATCTCCTGGAGCCCAGAGACTCAATGTGAAGTCTCCACCCACTTTCTAGAAAGCATGCATACTGTCGTGGTTGTTCCGTTCCTCTAGTGAACTCCCATTCAATGCACATACCGATGTGGCTGCAAAGCCCACCTTAGTTGCAAGGGCGTGTCCTTCAGACCCTCATGGTTGGAAGCTTGGTCTTTAGCTAGGGCCCTAGTGAGGGCCATGCGTCGGGTCATGTGGGTGTTGCCTTATTGATAGGTTAATCTATTCAGTTCACAGCTGAAGCGGCTATGAGGTAGGACCCCGCCTATTCTCTCCCTCTTCCTCTCTCTCTCTCTCTCTCTCTCTCTCTCTCTCTCTCTCGCTCTCGCTCTCGCTCTCGCTCTCGCTCGCTCTTTCTCTCCCTCACACACATGTTCTTCCTGTCCGCCAGGAGGTGGGCAGCTTCATGCTTCCTATCCCTCCTGCCTGTACGGCTTCTCCACGAGCCCAGAGGCAATGGGGCCAAATGACTCTGGACTGAAACCTCTGATATCATAAACCCACACCCACCTTTTCTCCTTTTAAGTTGATCCTCTCGGGCATTCTTCAAAGTGACCAAATGCTTCCTTACACACTGCCCAACTAAAATGCTCCTCTGGGGCATTGGTAGTACAGTGGCTAGCATAGCTGCCTTCCAGAATCACATCTTCATTCTCCTAATGCCCCACAGTTAAGAAGTGATGAATCAGGCTGGAGACATGGTTTAACGCTTAAGGTGCTTGCCTGTGAAGCCTAAGGACCAAGGTTCAATTGTCCAGGTCCCACGTAAGCCAGATGCACAAGGTGGCACATGCATCTATAGTCCCTTTGCAGTGGCTAGAGGCCCTGGCATGCCCATTCTCTCCCCTTCCCCCTGCCCACCATCTCAAATTTTAAAAAAATTTAAAAAAAAAGAAGGGACGAATCTATCACAAAAGGCATCAACTAGAAATGATTGTCAGCAATGTCTAGAGATATTTTATACCTGGACAAAGGAAAGGGGAAACGTTCAGTAGCCATAATTATTTCAGAAGTGAGGAAATGGTGGAATTGCAACTAACAAGCAATGGGCAGAGATGTGATATCCTCAGTGAGCTCAGTCAGAATGGCACCCTACAACAGAGTCAGCTCCCACAGATTATCAGTGCTGCTTCCAAGCAAGCTGCCCTACAAATGTGCTGCAGGATCTTTTCATAAGGCGCCTCCCTCCAAGCATCAACCCACTCACTGGCACTGTTGGGAATGCTAAACTAAGGGAGCCTTGACCAAAGTTTCTGGAACATGCTTTTTGGTACAACACAAGACTAAATTACAAGATTTGGTTGTAGGTCCAATGTGTTTTTAAAATCAGCCTTCCAGATGATTCTTAAAGACTAAAGAACTATTGTGAGTGCTTTGTGGGAGGGCAAAGGAAAGAGTGGTGGGTTTGAAACCATCAATTCCATGGCTCAGTTGTCCCATGATAGCTTTTGTATGTTAGAGAGGCAGAGAAGCTAGTAAGTGATCATTCCACAAAGCTGGGTGCCTAGCAGTCCTTCTGGCCTTGACAACCTGGAAGATCCCTGGAGAGTCCCAGATGTTCAGCCCATGCTAGAAGGCCAAAGAAGCTGCCATCTGAAGTTAGCAGGTAATGGCAGAAGAACCTTGGTGGAGACAGATGTGGTCATTCAGAAAGGAGAAAGGCAGGCTGGCCTTTCCTGGGACCACTTCGTAACAGGCCTAGCTGTTAGAAAACCCACCTTAAGTGTGGGTACTCTCCCCAGGCAGTTAATGCTCTCTAGAAATGCCTTCATAGGGCTGGAGAGATGGCATGGCGGTTAAGCGCTTGCCTGTGAAGCCTAAGGACCCCGGTTCGAGGCTCGGTTCCCCAGGTCCCATGTTAGCCAGATGCACAAGGGGGTGCACGCGTCTGGAGTTCATTTGCAGAGGCTGGAAGCCCTGGCGCACCCATTCTCTCTCTCTCCCTCTATCTGTCTTTTACTCTGTGTCTGTCGCTCTCAAATAAATAAATAAAAAATTAAAAAAAAAAAGAACTGCCTTCATAACAGACATGTGTCTCCTGAGCGACCTTACATCCCATCAAGTTGATAGTCAAGACACCTCTTATTCATTCATAGAACTCTTTCGTACTAAGCAAAATATATCTTACAGTTAGTATTTAATAAATGTTGGTGTATGAAAATATCAAATTTTAATAAGTACTATGTGGCATTCTGGGCAAACTGATTTTATCTGTACTGTTGCAGGTCTTGTCTTTGATTGACTCTGTGGCATTTGGGTCAGATAAACAAGCAAGGAAATCCTTAAATGCACTTATTAGGGAGGTAAAATTAATAGATAATAGGAAAGAAATTTTCTTTCTACCCATGAGATCAATGTTAACACATTGTGCTAGATCTGGTTATTTCAGTATCAAGGTAATTATTACACTCCATATCCTTTTGAGGCAGGATCTCACTCTAGCCCAGGCTGGCCTCAAACTCACTATTTAGTCCCAGGCTGACCTTGAACTCACAGATGTCTGATAGGAACCAAATTCAAAGATGCTAATGGTTCTCAAGGACACTAACCAACAACTGGGGCAGGAATTGTCACTCTGCCCTAATCTTATACCACCTAGTTGACTTAGCTGGATTTATACCCTATGCCTAATCTTTTTCATCTCTGAGGACAGGATAGTGGTTTGAAATAGGTGTCCCCTACATGTGTTTTGAATGCTTGGTCCCCAGCTGATGGCAGTCTTGAAGGTGGAGCCGTGCTAGAGGAGGTGTGTTACTGGGCTCCGGCTTAAGGGTGTTATAGCCAGATCCCCCTCGACAAAGCACACTTCCCAGTCTTGCTGCTGTTCTCCTCCTGCTGTGGCAGAAGTGATGTCTAGCCCCTGCTCCATCATCTTCTCCTACCCTCATGAAGCTTCCCCTCAAGAATGAAGCCAAAATTAATCCTTTCCTCCCATCAGCTGCTTTTGATTGTCTGTTTTGTCCAAGAAACACAAAGGTAACTTACAACAAACATCATGCCTGTACACCAAAAGTCTGTCTCTGGAGACTAGCCAGAACTGACTGGATCCAAGGTGGCTTCCAGAGTAATGCTCAACCTCTAACTTTATTATAATCCCATATGCATACTAAATGAGACATCTTACATGGCCATGCCTATTAACAATGGCCATGTTGGATAAATGAAAAAGAAAAACACAAAAGGAACAGAGAGGTGACCCCCAAGTTCCCAGAAAAATCTCAGTCCCTGCTCTCAAAAAACCATGAGTAAACCTCGTTTTTATAGAATATCACCAACACCCCCTCACTCCTTTAATCTTCTGCCCTGTCTCTATAGCCTTCTTTTTTTATATTTGCAAGGTGGGGGGGAGAGAGAGAATGGGCACTCCAGGGCCTCTAGCTACTGCAAAAGAATTCCAGATGCATGTGCCACTTTGTGCATCTGGTTTTACATGGCTTCTGGGGAATCAAACCCAGGCCCTCAGACTTGGCTAGCAAGTACCTTAGCCACTTAGCCATCTCTGCAGTTCCTGTATCTATAATTTTCTGGGGCTGGAGAGATGGTTCGACATTTAAGGCAATTGCCAATGAAGCCTAAGGACCCAGGTTCAATTCCCCAGTGCCCATGTAAGCATCTGGAGTTTGTTTGCAGTGGCTAAAGGCCCTGGCATGCC
The DNA here is from genome assembly GCF_020740685.1 of Jaculus jaculus. NCBI lineage: Eukaryota > Metazoa > Chordata > Mammalia > Rodentia > Dipodidae > Jaculus > Jaculus jaculus. The sequence goes on from NC_059108.1 coordinate 32,896,018, forward strand.
ATTCTCTCTATCTCTCTCTCTCTCTTCCTCTTTCTATCAAATTAAATAAACTATAACCTTCTGAACCCCATGGGTTGGCAAGCTGATCTGCAACTCTTATTCCTAGCCAAGACTAAAAGTCTTTGGCACACAATCATAGATACAGATCCAGTTTGGGATCAAAAATGGATATCCCTCTGTGGCAGTCAGGTTAGCATTCAGAACACCTAAGTTTATGGGGGACACCTAAATCAAACCACCACACCCTTTTAAGGTCAGAATTCAGTTTTACAATGTGGATATGAAAAGGCCACAGTTGAGAGAAAACCTCCATGGAAGAAATGATTCTTAAAACCTGGAGCAGAGGAGAGAGGATTTGCCCAGCAGGCAGGTTGCAAAAGAGCCTACTATGCAAGGAAGCCCATGGAACACACTGCAGCTTCATTGGCAAGGCTTACCTGTTACCTTGCGAGCATTTGGCATGAGTAGAGGACGACTAGGGGACAGCTGGCCGGGGAGGGTCAGCCTGAAACAACAGACAAAACACTGGAGGCAAAAGGAGCATTGCAGAACGAGAGAAGGAGGAGGGGCCGAGGAGCTCCACGCATGGAAACACCTTAATCAGATATGTATTATACAAAGCTGACCCTAGCAGACTTCTAGAACACAGGACAAGTGGTTATCAAAGGTGGAAGGAAACCAGGTATAGGGATCACTTGTAATTCCAACACCTGGAAATCTGAGGCAGGGGGATTACAGGCAATTTCAGTACAGTATGGGCTACAGAATGAGACCCTGTCTCAAGAAAAACAAGCGAAACATGTTTGGAGAAGAGTTTTGTTCATTTCACTAACAATGTCTCAAGAGAAAACTATATAATATTGGAGAGTGACCTGATCTACTAGGGTGTGTAAAAATATGTCAGAACTTCCAATATACATTTGTCATATTTGCTGTTATCTAAAACTTACTGCTGAATAGTGGTTCCATAAATATAACAACTCTGCTTCAAGAAAACGGTTTGAGGCTGGAGAGGTGGCTCAGAGGGTATAAGCGCTTGCCTCACAAGCACAAGGACCTGACTTTGGATCTCCAGTGCCCCTGTCAAAGCCAAGCCCAGCACACGCCTGCAACACACCTGCACTGGGGAGGCAGAAGCAGGCAGAGCCCGAAGGCTTGCTGCCTAGCTTGTTGAGCCAAATTGGTGCACTCTAAGCTCAGTGAGAGATCTTGCCTTAAAAAAATAAAAATAACAGCCAAGCGTGGTGGTGCACACCTTTAATCCCAGCACTTGGAAGACAGAGGGAGGAGGATCACTCTGAGTTCAAGGCCAGCCTAAGACTACACAGTGAATTCCAGGCCAGCTTGGGCTAAGGCAAGACCCTACTTCAAAAAATAAAAAAAAATAAAAATAAGCATAGAGGGCTGGAGAGATGGCTTAGCAGTTAAGCAGTTGCCTGGGAAGCCTAAGGACACCAGTTAGAGGCTCGATTCCCCAGGACCCACGTAAGCCAGATGCACAAGGTGGCGCACATATCTGGAGTTCACTTGCAGTGGCTGGAGGCCCTGATGTACCCATATTCTCTCTCTCTCTCTCTCTCTCTCTCTCTCTCTCTCTCTCTCTCTTTCTCTCTCTCTCTCTCTCTCTCTCTCTCTCTCTCTCTCTGTCACTCTCAAATAAACAAATAAAAATAAGCCAAACAATAAAAATAGGCATAGAGAGAGTGAAGAAGACATCTGATGTGAACCTTTCCTCTCTACATACGTGCACACACATGATATGCACCCACATACATTCACACACCCAACACTCACATGTTAAAAAAAAGAAAAAAAAAGAGCCAGGCATGGTGGTGCATGGCTTTTGTCCCAGCACATGGCAGGAGGATTGCCATGAGTTTGAGGCCACCCTGAGACTACAGAATGAATTCCAGGTTAGCCTGGGCTACAGAGGGACCCTGCCTCAAAAATAAAAATAAAATAAAAATAAAAAAGCAAAGAATGAAAATAGTCTATTCTGAGCTAAATGTGAGTGACCATGACCCAGGACCACCAATTCAAGATACTCTGCATGATACATTCTATCATGGGAAAGGTTATGTGAACTTTCATTCTTACGGAAAAGAAAGTGGTGAGCCAGCGTGCTCACAGAGTACACCCGTGCTCTCAAATAGGAGGCTACAGCAAGGTGGAGAAGCACGTGAGATGTCAATGCTATCTTTATATGATCTTTAGCTCGAAGTTGGTAGGTGCTAGAGTTGCATTAAATCTAGCACTGTTTTTCTAAGAATTTTACCTCAAAGTCAAGTGGATGTTAGTTCAGTTAGAGGCTGATCATAAATGGTCAATAAAAAGAATTGACATTGTAGCTGAGCATGGTGGCCCATGCCTCTAATCCCAGCACTCAGGAGGCAAAGGTAGAAGGATCTCTGTCAGTTTGAGGCCAGCTTGAGAATACAGTGTGTTCCAGGGCAGTCTGGGCTAGAGTAAAATCCTACCTCAAAAACCCCTCCTCCAAAAATGACTGAAGTTATCCCAAGACAGTTTTGGCCTACACCATCCCATCTCTTCCACAGCCACAATGTCCTAGGCATCCAACACCAAAAGGCTGCAGAATCATCCATATATACTTAGCTTCACTGACTTGCAGTTCACTGTAGCCTTTTCCTTCCAGTTCTGTGGAAAGTATGAATATGTGTTTTGGGCTTTAGCTCCCAATCAGTTTTCAAAAAATGCTGATCTCTCCCCTTTCACACTAGCATTTAATTTCATTAATTATAAAAAATAATGTATGAGGGAGTTGAAGCTCATCAGTTTGTTGAAAAAGGAATGCCCTAAAAAAAAAAAAGAATCCCACCAGTATAAGCAAAAATTGTTAATGCTGAACTATGTCACTAGTAGTAGGGATCAAAAGAGGAGTGTGAGGGCTGGAGAAGATGGCTTAGTGGTTAAGGTGTTTGCCTGCAAAGCCAAAGGACACCGGTTTGATTCCCCAAGACTCACGTAAACCACATGCACAAGGTGGTACATGCTCGTGGAGTTCATTTGCAGTGGCTGGAGGCCCTGGTGCCCATTCTCTCTCTCTCTCTCTCTCTCTCTCTCTCTCTCTCTCTCTCTCTCTCTCTCTCTCTTTCTCAAATAAGTAAATAAATAAAATATATTTTTAAAAAAGAGAGAGGCAGGAGAGAACAAGCGACTAGAATCTGTGGGCCCTGTCTGATAAGTGACTGAGTGGTGGTCCAGGTTACCCCGTGGGCTCTGGGAGCCTCACTATGGCTTCCTCAAGACGGGAAAGGGAAGATGACCAGTGTGGGCAAGGTGCAAACATTAAGAATCTGGAAACCACTCCAGGATTATCTTAATCCAAAGCCGCAGCCCCACGTCACATAGATAGAATCTTAAAAAATGATCACTTTACTGTTCATATGAAGAGTAACTAACAAGGTAATGCACTTGCTTGTGAATGAAGCTTCAGAAAAAAATGTATTCTAAACTTGAGTGCTATAATTATTTTCATAAGTATAGAAAAAGTCCAATGTCTTATTATTAGTGCATAGAAAGGGCAGTGTAATTAATCATCAATTATACTCTTAAAATTGGGTTTCTTTTAAAATGCAAAAGTCGGAGAAGTGCATTTATTTTTAATCGACATCCTAAGAATATGTTTTAAATTAGCATCATAAAATGTTATTAGGACAAAAATCAGTTGCATGGCCACAAAAGACCTCATTTTCAGTCATCTGTGTCACATGTACTGATGCTAATATGACTTGCCCTTACGGGGCTTTTTCCCCCTTATCTAAAAAGCTTTAATTTCTTTACTAATATTTATCCAGCTTCCATGTGTCTCATGAGGATAATTCTCTGGAAAATTAAACCACAAAAAGACTCCTGCCTTCCCACACACCCACTGAGCAGCGCCAGCTCGGAGAATCTGGGCGAGGCTTCTCAGCCCTTCGCGGCGCTCCCTTTACCACAGTAACAATAATTCCATGAAATGAAACGATTCAGATGGGAGCCCCTAAGATGTGTTGGAGGACAAATACACACCTCAAAGAAGAAGGGAGAACACTTAGGGAGGAAGCAACAGCATACGGAGGATCACTCGGCCACCAGCTCTCACCGTCGTTACGAAGTGTCTTTCGGTTAGTGTTTAATTTATTTATTTGGGGTGTGTGTGTGTGTGTGTGTGTGTGTGTGTGTGTGTGTGTGTGTGCAGGCGCACACATGCCATGGAGCACAGGTGGAGGAAAGAGGCCAACCTTTGGTCAGTTTGAGCCAGGGCCTCTCCTTGGTCACGACGCTCTTCTGAGGAGCAGCGGATCTCTTTCTGCACCTCCCTTCCCACCACGGTGCGCCGGGATCACCGAAGCACACCACTGCTTCCAGTGCTCGTAGGGGGTCTGGGGATCTGACCCCAGGTACCCAGAGTTCCCTAACAAGATCTTGATCCAAGAGGGAAGCTTCTACTGTTGGTCAGAGATGCTTCTCTTTGGCAGATGGTGGTGACTCATGGGGAGACTCGAAACTCATCACAGTACTAAACGTAAATGACTATTGAGTGGTCAGAGCTAAATGAGGCACCTACAACCCACTCCCCCAAGGCTTAGGGAACACTGTGGAAGAGGGGACAGAGAGAAGGTAAGAGCCAGCGAACAGGAGGAGTGCTGTTGAACTCTGCCTTCTGGACATAGGGTACTGATGACTTCCCAGCAGCTGTCTGTGCCTGCACAAGATCTGAACAGTATTTGGTCCATCAACATGCTGTCACATATGCTGGAAGAGAGAAAAAGAAAGATTAGCAAAATAGAATAGGGAATAGTTAGAAAGAAGAGGGATTAAATGGAAGCGGGATGGGAAGCTAGGACAAAAGAAGGTATTGGGATGTGAATATAATCAAAATACATCATATATGAAAAATATCAATAAAAAGTTTTTTAAAAAACAATGTCTGACGGAGGATCCCAAGACCTCATCACCGAAGTAGACCTAAAATGAACCCAACATGGCTCAGGGAAATTGGCGGAAGAGGGAGCGGAAAGAATGTCAGAGCCACACACTGGGTCATGATACAGAGACATTTCCTCCTACCCATAACTGATGGCTAACCCCACAATGCATGACCCATATTCCCCAAGGAGAAGGTCCCTGTGGAGGGGGAAGGGCAGGGAGAAGACTAACAATTGTACCAACTTGACTGTATTCACTGAGTACAAAACTAATAAAAAAAAAAAATGTCTGGTTACTTTGTCCTTTTCAGCCAGGACATCACTGTAGCCCAGGCTGGCCCTGACCTCATTATGTACTCCAGGCTGGCCTCAAACACACAGCTATTCTCCTGCCTCAGCTTCCTGAGTGCTGTGATTATAAGCATATACTGCCATGCCCCAGCTTGGAAGTGACTCTTGTATAATATTTATTTATCTATTTATTTATTTGAGAGAGACAGAGAGGCAGATAGGCAGAAAGAGAAAATGGGCACTCCAGGGTCTCTAGCCACTGCAAACAGACTCCAGATGCATGTGCCACCTTGTGCATCTGGCTTATGTGGGAAGTAGGGAATCGAACTCAGGTCCTTAGACTTTATAGGTAAGTGTCTTAACCAGTATGCCATCACTCCAGCCTGGAAGTGACTTTTGAATATAACTTTTCAGAATGTCACCCTAAAACACCAGGCTCACAAGGTTATATTTTATAAAGCCTCAGTTATGAGCCCCAGGGTCCCACATTCTCTAGTAATCCTGACATGTCAGATAATCACTAAAGCATAGCAAGTACACTTTCCTTCTAGCAGGGATCACAGAGACTCTGGGCTGCAGTTTACCTCCTTACTCCTCAGCCAGCTATTAAAGTGGAAGGAGATGAGCTTTCCCTATGTGGACATGGGATTGCTTGGAAACCTGCTTTGGACTTAGGGTGTACAAGTTCTACCTTTTTCTTTTGGAAGCTGCTTGTTGAGATAGGGCGTTGCTCTATATCCCATGTTGGCCTGGAACTCATTGTTAAGCCCTTAAATTCACAATCCTCCTGCCTCAGAATCCTGAGTACTAGGTGTGTACTGCCACACCTGGCTTAGTTCTGCTTTCTCTTTTCTTTCTTCTTTTTAAATTTCTTTTCTTTTCTCAAAGTTTTTTGGTGAGACAGGGTTTCATGTATCACAGGTGGGGGCTTTAAATGTACTATGTAGCTGGGGATGACCTTGAACTTCTGACTCTCTTGCCTATACTTCCTGAGCACTAGGACTACAGGCATACACCATCCTGCCAACTGAGCTGATCCATGGCCCCCAAGCACTGCTTTCTTACTATAGCAACTCCCCTGTTGTTTATGGGCCTATAGCTACTGTTGGATATAATGCAATAAATAAATGAAGGCACCAGTGATCTGACTGTCCTCCCTAGGGCTCTGTGGTCGATAACGGGCCTGACACAAGTGAGAGAATATAGGACCCTCTGGGCAGCCTATGCCCTAGCACAGACGCACAGAGACTCTCCCCGTAGAGTAGTCATTGGACAGAGGAGGCAGATCTTTACCTGGTAAGCTGCTTGGGACTCTAATCAGAGCTTTCCTGTGATGGGCTGAAATTCAAAACAAATTAGAAAAGTGCATGACCCAAACCACAGTTCAGCTCAGAAGAGGAGAGTGGCTAGCATCTCTAACATCCTTCGCCTCTTCCCAAACCAGAATGTTGCTTTCCCAAAGGTTAAAATTATGTCCATGCAGCAAAACTATAAATGCCCTGCCTGAAGAAGTGTAGACATAAAAATGATAACCCTGAGTCCTTACCCTCAGAAGCATGAAACAGTAGATGTTGAAGAAGCATGGCTACTATATTTTCAGTCAAAATATCAGAAGGAAGGAAAGAGAAACTTCAACAAAATGGTACTTTAAAACTAGATACTGAGGATACTCAACACCTACAAACCAGAGCTCCAGAGGCTCCTAAGAGCCCATCACTGAAGTAGACTTAAAATGAACCCAACATGGCTCAGGGAATTTTGTAGAAGGTGGGAGGGGGGGGTTAAAGATTGTTAGAGCCACAAGTTGGGACACTATGCACAGAGACATTGCCTCTTCCCCATAACTGATGGCTGCCCCCACAATCTATGACCCACAATCCCCACAGGGATGACCTGCCTCCCCAGTGCGGCGGATCCATTTGGAAAAGGGCCAGGGATGAGGGAAAGGTTGGCACCAACATATACTGCTTACATACGAAGTATGTCCATAACTAATAAAAAAGAAAGAAAAAACTCATATTAGGAGGCAGTTTTGTGCTATTCATTTCCTTATTCAAAAGGACCACACACATGTCAGCGCGTCCACAAAGACAAAGTCTGCTTCCCACAGAAAACGCAGGGCTATCATGGGTCATCCCATGGGTTCCAACGCAAAGGTGAGGAAATCAAGATGGAGGACCGTGTGGAGGAGCAGGGATGGTCGCTCAGTGGTCCTTCCAAATCATAACACTAGAAAGCAATTAAGACCAAATAAACCAAAGTATTTACACCTTCAGCTGAATCACATGCCTCTCCAACTGAAAGTCTCATAGCAGATAGCAAGATAAACGTAAGTATTGCGTCAAGGGTCCATGTGGCTGGCGCAGGGAGTAAGAGCATGGATTCTCGGAGGGTCAAAGAAGCCCGCCTATCACAGTGACAGGAACAAAGAAAGTGCCCAATGAAAGACGAGCAGATTATTGACTCTACTTACACTCACGAGGCCATTGTGGGAGATCAGAAGATGGAGTCATTAATATATAGCATGTAATACACCTCTCTAATGTACTAATTATGTCAGTTGGCTATCCAAGATATTTCCTACCTGATATCAGGGTAGTCAGGGAACCCAATTTATCCGCAAAGAACTGCTTAATACATGTGGGAAACAGTCAAAGAAAGCTGAGTAGCCTTAAGAGTTGTTGCACACAGTCCTTTCTTCCTACTCCTGGTGTTTCTACAGAGCAGAAGACACAGCAGGTTAGGAAGTCAAATCAATCACCCCAGAAGAACACAGTAGCCCCATCATCCTTGACCACTCACAGTAAACCCATTCCCTGGACAATGCAAAAGCACAAGACAGATTTGTTTTTTTTACTTAAGAGAGAGAATGGGTGCACCAGGGCCTCTCGCTGCTTCAAATCCACTCCAGACGCTACACTTGTGATTTGATATAGGTGCTGGGGAATTGAACTTTAGCCAGCAGGCTTTGCAAGCAAGTGCCATTAACTACTGAGCAATCTAAAACAATTTTGACTAACAAAACATACAGAGAGAAGACTTCAGGGAAGGACTTTTCCAGGAAGAGCTCCACTCTTGAGGTCTGTGTGAGGGTCTGACTTCTGCTTAATGCAGTTGTATGTCAAAAACCACCCTGTGGAGCCAATTTAGCACTTCCTCCCATGCACAGATACAACCAAAGATAAGAATCAGCCCTCTGAGGATGGTGAGCAGAAAAAGAAAAAAGCCTTAGTCCTTGATAACATGACCAAACTTTTAATTAACCCTGAAAAGAGCCTCTCAATATTATGTGCAATGATAAAATTGTTTATTTTTTTAAAGCAATTTTGCTTGGGTCATACATTACTCATCTCAGGGTGACAATTCAAAATACCACAGAAAAACATTCTGTCATAGTTCTGGCAACTTGAATTCCAAGATCAAGGTGTTAGCAGGTTTGGTGTCTCATAAAGATTCTCCAGCTTACAGCCATCCACTCTGGCTGTGTACCCACAAGTCCTTTCTTCTGTGTATGAAAAGTCAGCCAAGTAACAATGTCCTCTCTCTCTCTCTCTCTCTCTCTCTCTCTCTCTCTCTCTCTCTCTCTTCCCCTCTCTCTCCCTCTTTCTCCCTTTTCCTCCTTCCCCTCCTTTCCCTCCCCCTCTTCCCTGGGCCTGGTACATGTTATTCATGTACACAAGCAGCCCTCTAGGGTTTATTACCTTTTCCTACAACCACACAAGTCCTATTGGAATAAGACCACGTCCTTATTATCCTTTAGCTTTAATTACCTCTTTGAAACCCCTATCTCAAAAAGGGGGGCTGGAGGAATGGCTTAGCCCTTAAGGGGTTTGCCTGCAAAGCCAAAGGACCCAGGGTCGATTCCTCAGAACCCACATTAGCCAGATGCACAAGGGGACACATGCATCTGGAGTTCATTTGCAGTGGCTGGAGGCCCTAGCACACCCATTCTTTCTATCTCTCTGTCTGTCTGTCTATCTATCTATCTATCTATCTATCTATCTATCTATGTATCTCTGCCCCCTCTTTTTCTGTCAAATAAATAATTTTTTAAAAAAACAGTATCTCCAAATTATCCATATATCAAAATATGTCCTACCTTCTTAAACTTCCTATCATATTGGGAGTTAGAGTTTAACATGTAAATTTTGGATGACACAATTATATTCACAAGTTCCTCTTGTAAATAATATATCATTTACTCAGTCCTTGTGGCAGTAATTTCAACCTATCTGCATAAGTCTGTAGTCACAATATTTTCTAATGATTATAATAGACTGCCCATCAAATTTTCAATTTGCATAGCATGATAAGGTTGCTTAGATTAGATGACCTTTAAGATCCCTCCAAACTAAGATTCTCTGATTGCAGAATTGTTGGTTTCTAATATTTCCAAAATGATAACTGTTTATATCCTGTCAGCTGAATTGCAGTTAGCCACTAGGATCAATAGCATCCAGATAGTCTATCCTAATTGGTAAGCTCCGGGCCCGTGAGAGAGCATATTCAAAGGAGGTGGGCAGCATTCCTAAGGATGACTCCAAAGGTGACCATCTGGCCTCCTTCACACACACACGCACACACACACACACACACGCACATTCAAGTCCAGAGATTTAAAAAAAAAAGTTTTAGGATTTGATGTAAATTCACTTAAAATATTCGAGTCAAGCTTCTTTGCATATGCCCAGCCTGCCAGCTGCTAATGCGTCAGGAACTCACCTCATGCACAAATGCCTACCGTAGAGTACAGTCACAACCTTACACAGCACCCCCACAGGCAGAGCAAAGAGAAAGTGAAAGAGCCTGGCTTCCGTTTCCTAAGTATCCATGCAGAATTCCGCTTCCACATCAAGCTTCCCAATGGTCAAATTTTCATCACTTACCATGAAGGGTTTACTTCAGCAATCGCCCCTCCAGTTTGGGTTGGTGGACATAAAAAGAAAATGGGGACAATAGCTGACTAATATCATCCTCGGGGCTGGGGAGAGGTGAGTCTCCCCTGAAACAGATCCTGCTTGAGAAGAGCTGACCCTATGCGGGTTCTGTTAGCAATGAAGAAGGACAGGCAGATCTGCTGGCTGCAGACGCAACGAGCATGTTGCATTATCAGAACCGGCATTACAGGTGGAAATGGAAAAAAGCTTCTGATATCAAGATGGCCCTAGAAATCGAGAAAGAAACTAGAGATGGTAACTTCAGTGGTTCCCACCCACACATACCCAGAAATATCAGAAGGTATTGATAGAATTGAGCTATTTTCAAAAACTCCAGGAGTAAAGTGGGTATCACTAACTGATCAGCTCCCTCGACAATGGTCAGAGTGACCCACTCACCCTGACCAGGACCTCATGTGAGCTGCTAGCTACATAAAAAGTGAATACAATGCTCTAATAAATAAATACAACTTATAAGTTATATTTCAAATATAAGACTCTTAAAACAAGAAAGCCATGGAAGAAAATAAAATTTTTCTTCTTGGTTTTTTGAGGTAGGGTCTTACTCTAGCCAGGCTGACCTAGAATTCACTATGTAGTCTCAGGATGGCCTTGAACTCACAGCAGTCCTCCCATCTCTACTTCCTAAGTGCTGGAATTAAAGAAATGCACCACCATGCCCAGCTAGAAAAATATTTTTTAAAGCACAATTTGTGGAAAAAAGATATAAGAAATAGGGCTGGAGAAGATGGCTTAGAGGTTAAGGCAGTTGCCTGCAAAGCCAAAGGACCCCAGTTTGATTCACCAGGAACCATGTAAGCCAGATGCACAAGGAGGTGCATGCATCTGGAGTTCATTTGCAGCAGCTGGAGGCCCTGGTGTGCCCATTCTCTCTCTTACTCTCTTTCTACCTCTTTCTATCTCTCTCACTCGCTCGCTTGCTCTCTCACACTCACACACACACACATAAATAAATAAATAAATAAATAAATAAATAAATAAATAAATAAATAAATAAATAAACTATATTTTTAAAATATGAGAAATAATTGTTTAATCCCTTCTTGTCTTCAAAATGGATTTCAGCTCCTTGAAGTCCAGGGTGCTGTCCTCGCTAAAGACACAAACGGTGGCTACTCACAGATGTTAAACCTCAAACTCCATCCATTCTGTGCCTTGCAAGTATCTTCCACACTAACCCTTCCAAATCATTATCACGACCCCAGCAGGATATCTTGAACATGTGCATATGTTAATCTAAGTGGACCTTTCCTTCTGTGGGAAAAGAACCAATCAACAGTGAGAATTGAAATTAATTCTATCAGAAAATGTATTTATTTGATATCATGAACATTTCCATCTTATGTCATGCAGTTGACATCTACTAATAGTAATCCAGTCATTTACTACATACGACCAAGGAAAATAAACATAAATGAAAATGGATAACATTTTAATGAGTCCAAACTTTATTTATATTTAGCAATGATGACAAATATATTTAGTAATTTTGAAAGAACACTAATCAAAGCCAGAGAATGATAATGACAGATGGTTGCATGACTATTAAGTATTAGATAGCCACGGGAAACAACTAAATTTTATGAGCAGTGTTTGGGAAGGAGAATCAAGGGTAGCATATACTGTGGGGTGTTTTGACCATGGAAATAGGAGCGTGAGTGTGTAGGACAAGACGGCGGACAAGAAACAGAATGGTAACATTGTGTCCAGAGGCCATAGATTGTTACAAGGAACATTCAGTGTCAAGAGAGGGATACTTTTCAGCAGGTTGTTGGTCAAGTCAGCCCCTGATACATCCGAAATATTACAGACTACTGCCAAGGATCTTGGTTGCCCAGCAGAATTAGATGGTAAGACACTACTGCAGAAGACACCACATGCCTGTACCCTAGGACCCTGGGAAATCTAACACTAGCTGAGCTGGAAGCCTCCTTCCTGTTGACTAGCTTCAGGAACCTGGTGTTATGTAGCCTGTTGGGGGAGAAAAATTATCAACAGTCGTAACCAGCAGTGGACCCTGTGAGCTACATAGGCGGCCAAATGTGCCAATTGATGCAATGGTGTCATGTCAGTGATAGAGGAAACCAACCGCTCTTGGATTAGAGGCCACCACTACAGGAGGGGATTCATACCTGATACTGAAAACCTAAATCAAAAACCTACGGCTAGGGAGGGCATAGCCCTGGTGGAGAGACGACTACAGATGTCTGGCTAAATGGATATACTAGACCCACCAAACTACCCTCTAAGTACTTATGTTTATGTCCATATATTGATGCTACCCTCACTTTTGGCTAGGGAAACTTTTCTTTTGAAATGGTAGTCATTATTGGGAAAGAGTCAAAACACCCATCAAAATGTTACGTGGAAGTGACAGTGGAGTGTTTGACACTAAATGAGACATCTGCATCACACCCTCCAAGACTCAGGGACCATTGTGGAAGCAATGACAGAAAGAAAGACCCAAGAAAGGGGAGGAGTGCTTACAATACTGTCTTCCTCCCACAAAGTGGTCACAGCAATCATGACCCCACAACTACACAAGACCTGCATAATAGGAGGAAAAAAAAAGTGATGATATTGTTGGGTATGGTAGTATGACTTTACTCCCAACACCCATGAAGCAGAGGGCCACTGTGAGTCTGAGGTCACCCAGACACTCCATAGTAAATTTCAGATCAACTTGGACTAGAACAGGTCTCTACCTTGACAAACCAAAACAACCAACCAAACAAAAAGGTAACTAGAATAAGCAATAAAGATGGCATCAAAGTAGAAGAGTGACGAGGTGGAAAGAAGGGGTTGAGTGGAGGGGAGAAAACAGAGGAGCACCATGACCATGTTGTATTGTCTATATATATGGAAGTTATTAATAAGAATTCAAAAGTAATGGAAGAGCTGGGCAAGTTAGTTGGTACATGCCTTTAATCCCAGCACTCAGGAAGTAGAGGTAGGAGGATTGCTGTGAGTTCAATGCCAGCCTGAGACTACATAGTGAATTCTAAGTCAGACTGGGTTAGAGCAAGATCCTACCTCAATAAACCAAAAAAAAAAAAAGAAAGAAAAAGAAAAAGAAAGAAAGAAAGAAAGAAAGAAAGAAAGAAAGAAAGAAAGAAAGAAAGAAAGAAAGAAAGAATAAAAATAAAGGACTGGAGAGATGGCTTAGCAGTTAAGCACTTGCCTAGGAAGCCTTAGGACCCCGGTTCGAGGCTTAATTCCCCTGGACCCAAGTTAGCCAGATGAACAAGGGGGCAAATGCATCTGGAGTTCATTTGCAGTGGCTGGAGGCCCTGACGTGCCCATATTCTCTCTTTCTCTCTCTCCCCCTCCCTCCCTCTTTTTCTGTCTGTCTGTCACTCTCAAAAAATAAATAAAAATAAATAAATAAATAAAATAAAATAAAAATAAGGAAAATGGCATGTATTCCATGAATACTTCTCTCTCCAAGCATTAACAAATAGTATAACATTTAATCTTGCTGAGCAGAAAAAGATCTAAGTAGCTTCCTAAACCTATAGCCTATAGAGCTGACACTAATGTCAAAGGTTATAACTGAATGTCCTCAGGACAGTTGTTTTGTTGCTCTTCATTTGTTGTTTGGTTTTTTAAATATTATTTATTTATTTTAGCTGGACATGATGGCACACACCTTCAATCCCAGCACTCAGGAGGGAGAGGTAGGAGGATTACTGTGAGCTCCTGGCCAGCCTGGAACTACAGAGTGAATTCTAGGTCAGCCTGAGCTAGAGTGAGACCCTACCTCGAAAAAAGATTGTGTGTGTGTGTGTGTGTGTGTGTGTGTGTGTCTGGAGAGATGGCTTAGCTTTTAAGATGCTTGACTACAATGCCAAAGGCCCATGTTCAATTCCCCAGACCCACATAAATGAGCTGCATAAGGTGGCACATGCACCTGGACTTTGCAGTTTCTGGAGGCCCTCGAGGACTCATTCTCCCTCTCTCTCTCTTTCTCTCTCTCTTTCTCTTTCTCTCTCCCTCTTTTTCCTGTGTATCTCTCTCAAATTAACAAAAATAAACTATTAAAATATATGTTATTTATTTTGCAGAGAGTGAGAGTATGGCCATACCAGGGCCTGAACTCCAGATGCAGATGCCACTTTGCGCCTCTGGCATTTTGACGGTGCAGGGTAACCAAACCCAGATTGTGAGACTTTGAAAGTAAGTGTCTAACTGCTGAGTCATCTCTTCTACCCTGGTTCTGTTTTGTGGGTTTTTAAAAATATATTTATTTATTTACTTACTTATTTGAAGGAAAGAAACAGACAGAAAGAGAATTGTTATAGGTGCACCAGTGCCTCCTGCCACTGCAAACAAACTCTAGACACATGCACCACTTTGTGCATCTGGCTTTATGTGGTTACTAAGGAATTGAACCAACGACATCAGAGTTTGCAAGCAAGTGCCTTTAACTGCTGAGCCATCTTTCCTGCCATTGTTTCTGTTGCTAACGTGAGTGGCTATAGCTTGCACTCATAGAAAAAACATGGAGCAGTATGTATGTCTGATACTGTGTGCAAGACCAAAGAGTCATCGTAAGGATCTGCTTTGGCCTCTGAGTATAAAGATCCAAATTAAATCAATTAAGTCAGAGTGTTGGGAACATACAAACCAAAGAAATGTTGTGATACAGTACTCAGAAATAAGATGGTCAAAGCTTGTGGGAAGCATAAGTACAGTCTGTTGTGTGACTTTTCCTGGGGAAGGACAGACAAGACACAGAAGGCAGACGACTCCACCCACGTCCAGCTCAGAGAATCGGTGACTGTTGGAGACTTCCAGAGCATGGGTAAGAGGTGGCTTACAGCATGGATGAGCAAAGGCCGCGGCATCAGCCAGTGACACTCACTGAAGCAACATCCCTGTGGTTCCCTGCGCCATCTGCAGGCAGCTCTGCTGGTTAAGGAATCTCCTCCCCACAGCACTTGTTCATTTATGTAATCTTGGAAAGGGGAAGGGACCTTATAAAGCTGAAACTTGAAAGCATGTCAGAGACTTGTGAGTTTTGTTTACTTCCTGAACTTTGTAAGGAGGGTGTCTTAATGAGCCTACATTCTGGAGAGAATGTTTCAACTCAAAGGGACAACAATACTACACAACAGGGTTTTCCCTGAGGATCTCAGAAGTTGAATGTCTTTGCTGCCACACAGAGCACCAGCTCTTCAACACCTCCCCTGTTTTTTCTTCTTATGAGCTGTGCTCTTTACTCTTGTGATTCTTTCCCACATCTTAAGTGTCTGTTTCACTGTCATAACCCATGGAGAGTCTTACTCATATGTTATTTGTCTTTCCTAATATTTTATTTATTTGCTAATTAGAGACAGAGAGAGAGAGATGTATATACAGTGAGAATGGGTATGCCAGGGCCTCCAGTCAGTGCAAATGAACTGCAGACGCATGCACCACCTTGTGCATCTGGCTTATGTGAATACTGGGAAATCAAACCTGAGTCCTTAAGCTTTTCAGGCAAGCACATTAACCACTAAGACATCTCTTCAGCCCATGTTACTACTCTGAGCCAGTGTACCTCTAACTCATTTCTTTTTATTTTCTCTCACCACAGGCAATTCTTTTATTCCCCTTGAACATCCTTCTTTTTTTTTTTTATTTTATTTGAGAGTGACAGACACAGAGAGAAAGACAGATAGAGGGAGAGAGAGAGAATGGGCGCTCCAGGGCTTCCAGCCTCTGCAAACGAACTCCAGACACATGCGCCCCCTTGTGCATCTGGCTAACGTGGGACCTGGGGAACCGAGCCTCGAACCGGGTTGAACATCCTTCTTAAAATACCTAAGACAGACCCTCCAAATGGCTCATGAGGGTCACTAACCAGGTCATACACTGACTGCAATTACATCAGGAACTCATTCTTTTCCAACTACTTCATCCAAAGAGGTTGGGACACATGGTACCAAATGTGACGGCCCAAGCCTCCTTCTTCAATGGGGCATGAAGAAGATGCACTTTTCTCAGAAGGAACATGTGTAGGCAGGCAGCTTGACTGACATCACTAGTAAGACAAGCCACGTCAGGAGTACTCTGTCAGAAGTCAGCTACACTGTCCAGTTTGGTAATTGTGACAGACAGCTTCAGGTCACTGGGATGAACCTACAGACCAGATACAGTTATGGAGAAAGGGATTTATTTGAAGCTTGCAGATCCAGAGGAAGTTGCATAATGGCAGAAGAAGCTGGTCCACTTTCACAGGTCTATGCTGAGAAAAGGAAAACAAGAAAAGAAAAAAATCAGAGAGAAAAGCTACCACCAAAAAGCAAGCATGGGCTGGAGATATGGCTTAGCGGTTAAGCGCTTGCCTGTGAAGCCTAAGGACCCCGGTTCGAGGCTCGGTTCTCCAGATCCCACGTTAGCCAGATGCACAAGGGGGCGCACGCGTCTGGAGTTCGTTTGCAGAGGCTGGAAGCCCTGGCACGCCCATTCTCTCTCTCCCTCTATCTGTCTTTCTCTCTGTGTCTGTCGCTCTCAAATAAATAAATTAATTAATTTAAAAAAAATTTTAAAAAAAAGCAAGCAGCACACTTAGGAATCCAGGCAAAGCTCAAGCATTTTGCGTATTTTCAGGCTGGAATTGAAAATCACCTCCACACCTTAGGGCTGGGCCCTAAGACCTGCCCAAGGTGACATATCCTCCAGTCAAGCAGCTATAGATCTGAATTACAAACTTTTAATAAACTCTTGAATTAATTGGGGGCCATTCATTCAAACCACCAAAGTGATCTTTGGCCAGCAAGTTGGATGCTTGACTCATATTTACTTTATGCTATGTGGTTATCATATGTACTTTTAAGTTATTTATTTATTTATTTGACAGAGAAAGAGGGAGAGAGAGAAGGAGAATGGGTGCTCCAGGGCCTACAGCCACTGCAAACAAACTCCAGACACATGCACCCCCTTGTGCATCTGGCTAAGGTGGGTCCTGGGGAATCAAGCCTGGGTCCTTTGGCTTTGCAGGCAAACACCTTAACTGCTAAGCCATCCCTCCAGCCCCATATGTACTTTCAATTTAAAAGTAAAATCAGTAATGATAAGAGATACTTTTCAGGTGCACTAGAATTCTGTTGTAATTAGTTTATTCAGCTAAAACAACTTCAACACACAGAAGCCCATAGGAATCCACCACCTTCTCTAATTCCCATGAAATAAACTCCGTTTGAGATCTGTGGGTCATGACTACCTAGTCTATTGTGAATAACCTGTGTAGGAGACATTTCAAAACAAAGCACAGTTATTATTTATTGTTTTTAATGAAGCTGTCTCTTCCCAGAGGGATGTTGTGAGGATCACTGTCAGACTTTGTAAAATGTCTTTGGTTTTTCAATGCGAAAGTACTATATATGGTAATAAGAGGAATCGCAATAATATTCTTGCACAACCTTGACACTGAGTTCATCTTTGTCTTTTAAAATAAGTTCATTTTTAGGCCTTATGGGGATTACTGAATTCAATTTGTCCTGAGAAGGCTGAGACTGATGAAAAAAAAGATGCTTATTGTAAAAGCACTTTCTTGCCCGACATGATGGCACACACTTGAAACCACAGAATTGTGGGGGAGTGAAACAGGAGGATTCTAAGTTTAAGGTCAGCCTGTACTATATAGTGAGACTCTGTTAAAAATAAATAAACACCTACATACATACAAACATACATACATACATACATACAACTAAATGAGATGAAAGCATTTTCTGTGCTTCCTGTTGTCCTGTGTGTGCTGCTTTTAAGCTTTGTAGAAGATCCAGCTACCAATCATCAGAGTGCTGAAGACCCAGCTGCCATTCATACGGGTTCAGTGGATCCCAACTGTATAATCTCAACTTTAGAATGGCATCTAAGCATAGAAAATTTTTCTGATGATACTTTGCAAATATGCATGCACAGATTCTCATGGATGCCTTCATGTGCTCCTACAGTTACATGTATACAAGAGAGAGGAAAATGATTAAGAAAGTAGATACAGAGCCAGGCATGGTGGCGCACACCTTTAATCCCAGCACTTGGGAGGCAGAGGTAGGAGGACCACCGTGAGTTCAAGGCCACCCTGAAACTACACAGTGAATTCCAGGTCAGCCTGGGCTAGAGTGACACCCTACCTTGAAAAACAAAAAAAAAAAAGTAGATACAGAATACCACTTTTCAGAATATCATCATTGTACCTCTATATGGATTGAGTATATTGCTTTCCAAAGCCTTTTGTGTGTGTGTGTATTCGTATGTTTGCATGCATAAGGTAGTTTGGCCGTTTATCCCCATAGACTCGGTCTTTTTTGATTAAACCCCCCACTTGAGTAGTTAGCAGGCACATGTCTGGTAACGGGGCACGTCACTGTGTGCGGATCTTCATTCCAGCCATAAGGTATGTGGAGGGCAGTTTGAGTTCTGGTGGTTTGTGCTTGTTTGTGGCGCTGTCTGTTGGTGATGTCTCTCTGCCTGGATCTTCAAGGGGAGCCGGATTCTTCTGTCACTGATGATGTTCCCCTAGCCTGAAATAAATCCCTTCCTCCCATAAACTGCGTCTGGAATTTAGGTGGAGAGATGGGAGTTATGTGAGGAGGCAGCTAGATGGGGAAACAGGAGTTAGGGAGGAAGATGGGAGTTAGGTGAGGAGATGGCAGTTAGGTAGGGAGCAGGTGTTAAGTGGGGAGAGAAGAGTTAGGTGGAGGATGGGTGTCAGGTGGGGGGATGGGAATTAGGTAGAGAGATGAGAGTTAGGTTAGGTAGACAGATGGGAGTTAGGTGGGGAATAGTTCTCAGGTGAGGAGATGGGAATTAGGTAGGGAGATGGGGCATGCCCTGGACACAGTAGGATTTAA
Source organism: Jaculus jaculus (assembly GCF_020740685.1). Taxonomy (NCBI): domain Eukaryota; kingdom Metazoa; phylum Chordata; class Mammalia; order Rodentia; family Dipodidae; genus Jaculus; species Jaculus jaculus. The sequence goes on from NC_059108.1 coordinate 32,915,038, forward strand.
AGGCAATCACACTCACCAAGGGTGGCAGGGCTAGGGGTGGAGGAGCAGATGTGCAATGGCTGCATGTTAGACACAGAAGGAAAATCCCAGAAAGTCAGTGAATTCAGACACGAGGGATTTCTCTCAGTCCCTGATGTAGATTTTCAGTTGCTTTTCCTGCCTGTAACTTTGCTAGAGCTTAGGTTAGAGGGAGAATAAGGGCTGTGCTTGAAGGCTGTGCGTCGTAAGATCATTCTGAAGTAATTTTTAGGAGCTAGCAAAGAGCAAGTCACAGAGCTAACAGCAAGCCAGACAGGGGAAGCCGGGAGTAAGAGGTATTGAAATCTGAGATTCGTGCAAGAATTCAAGAATTCCATTAAAGAGAGAAGCTCTGTAAGCTTCACTCACACGCTGGATGTATAGCTAATGCTCTACACACAAGCTGTGTTATCCAAACCATGACATGTAATCAAGGAAATGCGTCCAGAGAAGCTGCCCTGGGCTGGCCTCTGCAGATACCCTTATCAGTTCCTGCCTCTGGTAGAATGATTACACTTTTCTCTAGCTTCTTTTGAATTCCCACTTTTCAGAAATTTCAGGCTGTTTCAGACATGGCAGCCTAGCAACTTTCTCCCTGCAGAAAACCTTACCTTGTCATTCTGCCATTTCTAAACCCAATTTAGAATTGCTTTTCTGGCTTTTACAACTCTTCACCGATTTGCTCCGCCTTTCCTGTCCAAATTCATTCCTCCTCCTCTCCATCAATCTGTCACCTCGACTCCGCCCCCTCACTCCACTTCTTGGCTCTTCAGGCAATTACTGTGTGAATGAGAAGATTGAAAAACTCATTTATCACTTGTGAGAAGTCTCACAGGAACATATTGCAAGCCCTCCCTCCTTCACAACCTCCAAAGGGGGAGAGTGTGAGAGAGCCACACCTAAAAGTGAATCTCTAAAAAGGAGTACCCGAAATAGCACACGCTAATGAAACGGCACTGCTGTGCCTCTTAAATAAAATATAAAGCCCCCCCACCCCACCCCCCGCCGCACTGTGGAGCTTTGCCTTTGTAGATGAGCTGTTATCAAAGCACTGACATGAAATTCCGCATACTGCTACATTCCCCTTGGAAAGTAAGGTCCCTGAAGTTTAAAGATCTGCAAGAAGCTGCACTCAAAATGACGCAAAACCCCATGGCACTGGATACAAAACCGCCCTGCGCTACGTTACATCTCAGAGAAGACTTGACAACTCAAACATCTGTTGTTGCCCTGGCCAGCGGGGAGTTGAACAAGGACTTGAGGAGAAGTTAACCTGGGTGGGAAAGGCAAACAGACACAAGAAGGAGACCATGCTAGGTGTTTGTCAAGGCCTCGAGAGTTTATTCTTACACGTAGGTTTATATAGGGTTGTAGGGGGAAGGGGACATGGTCAGGGCAAGGAGTTGTAGGGAGAAGGGGACATGGTTAGGGCAAAGATCACAGAGTTACTGGTTAAGCTGCAATGCCTTTGTTTCTTCATTAGCTACCGGCAGGATGGGGGAGTGTTTGGCCAGGTGTACGATCCCATTGTTTCTGGTAGTTGAATATTAGGTGAGGAAGTAGAAACTTAACATGCTATATGGCGGTTGTGTTAGCATGGCCGAGGTTTGGTTCATAGCTCCCAACATGTTGTGAGTCACATCTCCTTACACTGGTACCTTAAGTCACTCCCTTCTTCCTGCAGACATGACAGATGGGTGAATTTGAATGCTTGCAACAACCACATCCTCTGAACACTGCTTTCCCCGGGCAACAAAACTGAGGTAACGGGGAAGGGATATACAATATAAATTAGGCATCAAAACTCCAATGCCAACATTTTCCCTGCTGGCAGAAACCCCAGACACCTGTGTCTTGGTGCCTCTACACACAAATTCCATGAGTGGCCACAAAGGTAAAGAGAAAACCAGGTACACGGCGTCTCTCCCGGATGACGGCAAACAGGCATTTGTTCTGCTTGAGGCCCCTTGGGGATGGACCTGCAAGTTCGTTAGAAAGCTACCGACCACCATGTCTTTGGCCATTAAGGGTCCTTTGTCTTCAGAATGTAGCGAAAACACAAAATACAAAATAAACCCTCCTGTGGGGGAAGGTGGCAGGAGCCAGGGAATGCAGGCCACTAAGTCAGCATCATGTAGATAGATGTGTTCTGTGGGCAGAACGGAAGCGAGATGGGATTCCTAGTATCACAGAAATGAAGGCTGCTTTCAGCTACCAACACATCACATACACCAGATCTCTCCTGACAGATGGTTCTTGAAGGTGTGAGGGTACAGTTATAAAACTGGATTTTGCTGGCTGGATGTGGTGCACACACCTTTAATCCCAGCACTTGAGAGGCTGAGGTAAGGGGATCGCTGTGAGTTCAAAGCCAACCTGGAGCTACAGAATGAGTTCCGGGTCAGCCTAAGCTAGAATGAGACCCTGCTTGCCAAAAACCGAAAGAGGAAAATAAACGAATTCAGTTTTTATTTATTTTTTGTGTTTGAAATCTAGTGTAGTATAAAATGTGTACATACAATCTTTGATGTAGGCTGTGAAGAACATCTTCGAAAAATTCTATTTCCCGTAGTTTCTTGGCATTTGGCATTACAATAGAAACAATTTCATTTCTGCTCTCATTAAAATATTCATAGTGGCATGTTCCCTTTCATAGTGCTTGGTGTGCCAATATTCCTGGCCTATTCACTATCAAAACAAATTCAAAATATTTATTTCTTAGAAGGTTGCATGCTGTCCCCTACCACGCTTCCTCCTGATGGACTTGTCCTCTCTGCCATTTCTTCTGTCCCTTCCTGCCCATTGCTGTTCTGCCTCACAATGGCCTTCTCATTGCCTGTTCCAAACGCTAACATTTCCGTTTGCACTCTCCCCACCCTCAGTTCTCTGGTAGAGGTGATTAGGATTCTGTTGTTATTTTCCCTTTTCCTTCTGAAGAATGGGAGGGTGGAACTGAAATATTTGAAATAGCTAGTTTCATCAAGAAAGTTGGCCCAACTGTCCCAATTCCTGGAATGCGATCTATTTTTTAGTAGGGCACATAAGATGTTAGTGGTGACTTCAAATCTAAGAACTCTTTGTTGTTGTTTAGTGTTTAGAGTTTTTTAAATCTGCAATCAAATCAGTTTTCTCAGTAATAAATATGAGGTCATTTCATCCAAAGAGAAAATGGAATGACATTGATAATGCTAGTAACTCCATTTTAGAATTGGCAAGAAGTGCTGAAAAGAGTTCTATAAGTGCTACAAAAATAAAACTTCAGGAATAGAAATAATTTGATTTCATTACTAAAAATAGAACTCTGATTTTCAAACTAACATATACTTATTATATTTTTAGTTTCATATATTTATTTTTTAATTTTTATTTTTTATTGACAACCTGTGTACCCACAGACAATAAATGAACCATGATATTTCCCTCCCCCACTTTCCCCTTCTCAACTCTATTCTCCGTCATATCCCCTTCCTCTCTCCATTGGTATTTCTTTTAATTTGATGTCATCACCTTTTTCTCCTATTACGAAGGTCATGGATATCAAGACCAATTTCTGTCTGGACAGTTGCATATTAAGGACTGGTACCCTTCCTTTGGCTCTTACATTCTTTCCCAACCTCTTCCACAATGGACCCTGAGCCAAGGAGGGTGTGAGATGTTTCAGTGCTGGACACTCCTCCATCCCTTCTTCGCAGCACTATGTTATCTTTTAGGTCATTTTAGTGGTCATCACCATCTGAAAAGAGAAACTTCTCTAACCAGAAGTGAGAGTAGCATTAATATATGAGCATTAACATTAAGTGTAGTGCTTTCAGGGCAGTTTGGTGAGGATAATATATGCATTTATCCAGACAAAAGCAGGCTTTATACCTCTAAGGCTCCTGACCTCCCCTGCCATAGGCTTTTGATTAGGTTTTCAGTACCAGGCATGTATTCCTTCCCATCGAGTGGCCTTCAGTCCAATTAGAGAGCAGTTTATTTCCCCCAGAGCAGACATGACACTGCTGCACTTGTTTGGTCATTTGGCCTGTGTGGCCAAACTTGAGGCTTCCAGTGTCCACTGTTTGCACCGCTGATGACTTCTGTCTCCCATACGGCTGCATACAGTGCAGCTTTCTCCAGCTTTCAGTTGTCTGGACTATAGTGAGAAGGTTTTCTGCTCAGCACCAGCTTGATTTCTCAGTGACTTTGCTGCTCAGTTTTCATAAATTGAAATGAGATGGTTCAGTAGTTAAAGGGGCTCGCTTGCAAAATCTGTAGGTCTGGATGTGATTTCTCTGCACTCTTGTAAAGCCAGACGCACAAAGTAGCGCATGCATCTGGATGGAGTTCATGTGCAGTGGCAGGAGGCTCTGGTGAACCCATTTGCATTCTCTCCGTGCTTCTGTCTTTATCTCGCTCTCTCTTTCAAATAAATAAACAAACAAATAAATACATTTCGTTAAAAAAATTACATTATGGGCTGGAGAGATGGCTTAGCGGTTAAGAGCTTGCCTGTGAAGCCTGAGGACCCCGGTTCGAGGCTCGGTTCCCCAGGTCCCACGTTAGCCAGATGCACAAGGGGGCGCATGCGTCTGGAGTTCGTTTGCAGAGGCTGGAAGCCCTGGCGCGCCCATTCTCTCTCTCTCCCTCTATCGTCTTTCTCTCTGTGTCTGACGCTCTCAAATAAATAAAATTTTTTTCAAAAAAAGAATTAAAAAAATGACATTAGCACCTTGGCTTGGCTTAGTGTTGTTCAAGCATGAAGAATGAGCATGCGCGGTTGGCTGGGCGCCCTCTGCGTGGTTGTTTGTGTGCCTGAAGTCGTACCAAAAGCCTGTATCAAACTGCAACAGCCGCTTTGGTAGTTTCATGGTGGTGAGTCTTTTGTTGCTGGGTGGTCTAATGGTTGCCTCTCCCTGGAGAAAAGGTGGGTGTGCCTCTAAAGTGTATGCGGGAGCCGGAAACCTGGACTCCGAGGGGAGCAGTGGAGCTGAGGCTAGGGCTGCCCAGGAGGCATTTCCCAGGTCTGGAGTGCAGCGGAGCTGGCGGCCAGTAAGCAGGAAGCCCGCAGTGAGAAGAGGCAGGCTGAGCGTGACCTCAGCTGGGGGAAAGCAGAAGAACCTCTGAAGGGAAAGTAGGGACAGGATTGCCCATAAAAAGTGTAGCCAGGAACCAGGCGTGGTGGCACAGGCCTTTAATCCCAGCAGTCAGGAGGCGGAGGTAGGAGGATCACCATGAGTTCAAAGCCATCCTGAGACTACATAGTGAATTCCAGGTCAGCCTGGGCTAGAGCTAGACCCTACCAGGAAGACGTGGCCTGAAATCCAGGCACTTAAGTGGAAACAGGAGAATCCTGAGTTCAAAGTCTTCCTTGGCTACATGAGTTCATGGCCAGCCTGGGATATGAGACCCCTGTCTCAGAAAACTATCAATGACAAAAAAAAAAAAAAAAAAGCAAGGAGCTAGAAAAAGATCTTCACTGAATGTGGTCAGGGTCCTCAGACAGCAGTGGAAACTGCCTCAGTATTCCACCCCACTACCAGAGTTTGGGGGCCTGGGACTTTTATTTACTTTATTTATTTTCAGGTAATATCTCACTCTTTTCCAGGCTGACCTTTGTAGCCTCAAGTTGGACTCCTACCTCTGCCTCCAGAGTGCTGGGATGAAAGGCATCCCGCCACCTGGCCTGGGTCAGAATTTCTATTTTAGCACATGAACACAGGTACTTCTGATGCAGCTCCTGCAGACACCATGCTTTAAAAAGAATCAGGCTGGGGGTCTAGGGCTGGTAGGCCGGGGGGGCTGGGTCTGCACCGGATGACCGCAATCACCAAGATGCATGGCAATCGTGCTGGTGAGATGATGGCATTTCTGCTTGTGATTTGGTCAGTTAAGCCCTTTTTAAAACCTTGCTGAGTCACTTAGGAGGGCCAGCGGTGGGTTTCTTCACAGTGACTTCCAGGGCAGAGCGGGTCTTACAGATCGTAATGCAGCTTTCCCTTGCACAAATACTTAAGCCTCATTACTAGAGAAGCAGCAGGTCACTGACCCAGAGAGAATACAGGGCCGAGAAATAGGAAGAAGCACCTTTTCTGGGCACAGTCTCGATGGGAAAGAAATGCTGGGGGTCAAGTGGTTAGCGACCTCTTTTCACATCTACCTCAGCCCAGTAGGGCCATTATCTTCCATGTGAGACCACTAGCAAGGCAACCTGCTTGAACTTGAAGATTACATCTCGCTTATCCAACATATTAAATTACTTAAGGGACTGGAAAGATGGTTCAGTGGTTAATGGCACTTGCTTGCAAAGCCTGGCAGCCTGAGGTTCAATTCCCCAGTACCCATGGAAGTCTGATGTAAAAAGTGGCTGTGGGCTGGAGAGATGGCTTAGCGGTTAAGCGCTTGCCTGTGAAGCCTAAGGACCCCGGTTCGAGGTTTGACTCCCTAGGACCCATGTTAGCCAGATGCACAAGGGGGGCGCACGCGTCTGGAGTTCGTTTGCAGAGGCTGGAAGCCCTGGCGCGCCCATTCTCTCTCTCTCCCTCTATCTGTCTTTCTCTCTGTGTCTGTCGCTCTCAAATAAATAAATAAATAAATTTTAAAAAAATAAATAAATAAAAAGTGGCTGTAAGAATCTGGCGTTCATTTGCAGTGACAAGAGGCCCTGGGGTATGCACACGCGTGTGCACATGCATCCCCCGCCACACACACACGCACACACGTGTGTAAATTGATAAAATAAATTTCAGAAACACAAATTACTCAGTACTGTTTAGTTTCATATTCAGATAGGTAAACCTCTTGTCAGGGCTTGTGAGCCCGTGGGGTGTTCTAAATGTGATCTTCATATGGGAAGAAACTCCAGGGCTTGCTGTTTCTGCCACCGTCTGTTCCCATTCTTCAAAAATTAAAGCCGCATGGATTGAGATACCCACGTAATTCCGCACATAATTAAACCTTAGCTATGCTGAGTGGGCCTGGTAGCCTCAGATCGATTCCTTCCCCAGGCCTCAAAAGAACAGGTCCTTTTTACAAGGCCAGCTATAACCACTGTCGTTGCCTGTATGGTGGAAACCAGCGGGGTATGTCGCCCCCTGGTGGTTCTTACTGGTAGCCTTCTCCTCCATGGCTGCTGGAGCAAGAAGGGTTTGCTGCTTGTGTTTACCCCAGCATCATCTCTGGCTGCATGGGGCGTTGGAGCAGTCTTAAGGAGTCAAGGTCGGCCAGAGCCAAGTAGCAAGCCTTGGGGGAAGACTGAGACAGACTAAGGAGAGGCGGTCACAGGGAGAGGGGGAAGGAAAGTGGGAGTGCTGGTGTTAAGAGTTGTTGTTTTAAACATAGTGCCTTGTCTTGGCAACATTATTTAGATTATCTTGGTAAGAGCTGGACAACATGCCCAAAAAAGACAGCTCTCCTGTCTCACACTCGCCCCCAACTTCTCATTCTGCTATTGCCCGCAGGTCAAGGTTAAAATCTGCTTTGAAAGAATCAGCAATAAGTCTAAAAAGTGGCAAAGAAACTTGGAAAGCTTATGAAAAAAAAAAAAAAGCTTTTTCACATAGCCTATAAGTGTGCTGACTTTGAGTCATCAGTTACATTATAATATTTGAGATGTTCAGGATCATTAAGTTTTAGGAGTATTTTCAGAAATATAAAACTACAAGTTTTTAACAAATTATATTCTTTTTTAACGTTTTTGTTCATTTTTATTTTATTTGAGAGCAACAGAGAAAGAAAGAGGCAGAGAGAGAGAGAGAGAATGGGCTCTCCAGGGCCTCCAGCCACTGCAAACAAACTCCAGATGTGTGTGCCCCCTTGTGCATCTGGCTAACGTGGGTCCTGGGGAATTGAGCCTTGGACCCTCAGGCTTCACAGGCAAGTGTTTAACCGCTAAGCCATCTCTCCAGCCCACTACAAGTTTTTTTTTTAAGTTTCAATTTGAGTCATCAGTAAATAATTTTTAAAGGCTTAACAGATTGCAGCATTGCACTGTGAATATATGCAATCAGAAAATCTAAGATAGGCCTTTGGTTTTTCTACTGGATCTCCCTCCAATACTCATTGTTCCCTCAGGAATGGGAAAGATTAAGGCAGTTGTGGGTGAGGAGAGGAGCAATGAGACAAGAAGAGGCATCAGAGTGGGGAGGAATAATAGTTTTTCCAACTGGTTCCAGAGAGATGAATGTACACACAACTTCAGACATTCTGTGTGGTTACCAAACAATCCAAGGCTGATATTCCTGTTGATCATCGAATCCTCTCCTTAAAGCACAGGAGGATTAAGTGATAATGTTAAGAACAACTCCATGTTGGGGAAAGTTCGAAGGTATTAACTTCTAAGCTGAAGTGACCTGAAAGATACAAGGAGTTAAGAAATGCCAGTACCCTCACATAGTGCCAAGGCGCCTGGGCTTCACAGGAAGACATAAGCAACATTTCTTCCCAAGGCCAGTAAGCTGGACTACAGGAGGAGAGAGAGAGAGACAGAGAGAGAGAGAATTTAAAGCTGCAAGTTTGAAGAGTTTTAAAAGTCAACTAGTTATTAGTTAGGGTAATGCTACACAAATGCTGTAGCCTCAAAATGCCCACGTCTTTCTGTTCATCGATGGCAGGGTCCCTGGGCAGATATTCATTATGGGCCATGGATTTTCTCCTTGGAGCACTTCAGCACTTCAAGCTCTTCTCAGCCTCTGGTGCCAACTGTGTCCTAAGACTACAAGGTTCTTTCCATTGCAACAAGGTAGGGAGAGGGAGAAAAGGACTTATTTTAGGCTTACAGTTTCAAAGGGAAGCTTCACTGTGGTGGAGAAGGCAAGGCAGAGAAGGTAGAAGGCTCACGTCTTCATACATCAGCAGCAGGGAGAGAGCAACAAGAGGATCTCACTGTGAGCATCTGGGCTGGACTAATAGTAAACCTCCAGGCCTGCCCCCAGTGACACACCTCTCAAGCAGGGGTCTCCTTGCCCAAGGCTCCACTAGCTGGGGACTGAGCAGAAAGCTTGATCACAAACACTTGAGGCTGAAGGGAATGTTGACTTTCCAACCACCACAAGCTATTACAGGCTCTACCTCTTTTTCCATATGTGTATTTTCCAATTATCTAAATAACAGTTGTTGTATCCTATATTTTAATAATTGTTATTAAACTGCTGTTATTGTGACTTTTTACAGAGAAGATACTTTTAAGAAAGATTTTTTTAATTTTTTTCATTTTTATTTATTTATTTGAGAGCGACAGACAGAGAGAAAGAGGCAAATAGAGAGAGAGAGAGAATGGGCGCGCCAGGGCTTCCAGCCACTGCAAATGAACTCCAGATGCGTGTGCCCCCTTGTGCATCTGGCTAACGTGGGTTCTGGGGAATCGAGCCTTGAACTAGGGTCCTTAGGCTTCACAGGCAAGCACTTAACAGCTAAGCCATCTCTCCAGCCCCCAAGAAAGATTTTTTAAAGGCATAAAATACACAAACTGAAGGAAGTTAAAAATTCTATAAAAGAGACAACATTTAATTAAGTGTATTCTCTTTAGAAAGTTTTGTGTGCTTATTTTATTTATATATATATGACAGGTTATACTCTTTTATTGCTCACCCTAGCCCCCATTACCCTGGGTACCCTCCTCAGTGAGGTTGTAGTATTCACAGTGGGGTCATGAAGGCCTCAGTCAGTCCCAATTGGGGGGGGGGTACTGTGTCTTGGAGTATTCCCACCCACTCTGTGGTTCTTGCAATCTTTTCACCCCCTCTCCTACAATATTCCCTGAGCCATGGCAGACCTAGTGGCAGTGATTTAGTACTGATTTTTCTGTAGCCCCTGGATTTCTGCTTTGATAGATTTTGATTAGTCACTGTGTCTGTCACCGTCAGCCTGGAACTGGAGCTAGTTGTCAGGCTAGCAGTGACAGCAGTATTCATGTCGCCACTTCCTCGGCAATTTCCCCTGGGCAGGTGTAGTAGAGGTGACATATCTCATATTGGGCCATTTTCTATCTTCTTGTCTTATGGATGGATTTTGGTTCTCCTCCTTTTTCTCTGCCATCTGTAAAATAAAGCAAATTCTCCAAACAAGAGTGAGAGCAGCATGGATTAAAGGGGTATATAAATTTATTTGAGAGAGAGAGAGAGAGAGTGTGTGTGTGTGTAAGCCCACTCTTGGGGGCTTTTGGCTAAAGTCTGGGCTTCCAGACCATGGGACTCTGACTTGGTTTCTGGTACCAGATATGAGTTTTCTCCCACTGAGCAGGCCTCATGTCCAACCAGAGAACAGATGGTTACCTGCAGATGCTGTGTGCCACTATTGCACACGTGTGTACTTCTTGACCAGTTGGTTGATTTTGTATTCTGCAGAGTCCTCTGCTTGTTCATGTCGTTGATGACCATTGTCCTCCAGCAGCTCCAACAGGGCTTCCCAGCATGATGAGGGCTAGTCAGGAAGGAGCTAGTTTTCCTTTCAGTTCCAACATGATATTTCAATGTCCCGTGACCTCAGCCAATACCAGTGTTCTTTAAAACTCCATCTGGAAGTGATATAAATGCCTTCTTCATTCTGTTAGTGATAGAGGCAGGAAAGACTGGAGGCTGCTTACCTATTCTGCTTTCTAGTACATAGATTTGAGATGTATTTCACTTTTCCTATTTCTTTACTCCTAACTTTAACATTAATCCAGTCAGGAATGCCTGGCTTCTATCCCAACCTATCAAAATTCTACCAGAGGGGCTGAAGAGATGGATCATCAGTTAAAAATGTACTTGCTGGCAAAGTCAGCCGGCCTAGGTTCAATTCCTTAGAAACTACATAAACCCAGATGCAAAAATGATGCATTGTTCTGGAGTTCATTTACAGTAGAAGCAGCCCTGGTGTATAGACACACACATACATACATACATACACACACACACACACACACACACACACACACACACACACACTCGAAAATAAACAAGTACATAATATTTTGTTTTAATTCTGCCATTTTTTTCAAAGGTCATCATTTCCTCCTTTTTCTTTCTTTCTATAAAACAGCCACACTGTTTCGTGACTGTTTTATATCTGTAATATTGCACAGCCATCACAGGATCCACTCTTATTAAAACAGTCTAGAATTGCATTCACTTGCCTGGAAACGACTTCATATTTCCATCACATACTGTGGTCAATTTAAATCCTTAATGCCATAATTCTGGAGGATAAAACCTGGAGCATACTCGGATCTCATTGGCAGGCTGGTGAGGAAAGACAGGAGAGAGGAACCAAGTAGCAGTGAGCAGAGGAGGACCACAAGAACGTGGCACCATTCTGACAGTGTAAACACAAGATTGATATGTCCCGGTTTATGAGTAAATTAACATCGTGTAGGAGTAGCCTTAATGCCTTGATTTATTTTTCTTGCTTTAATGTTCCTACAAGTATTTTTTATTAGTTTTGTACTCAGTGTAAGCAGTCAAGTTGGTACCATCGTTAGCCTGTCCTCCCCCCTCCACAGGGACCCTTCTCGTTGGGGAATATGGGTTTTGTATTGTGGGGTCAGCCATCAGTTATGGGTAGGAGAAAATGTCTCTGTGTATCATGACCCAACATGTGGCTCTGACATTCTTTCCACCCCCTCTTCCAAAATTTCCCTGAGCCATGTTGGGTTCATTTTAGGTCTGCTTCGGTGATGCAGTCTTGGGAACCTCCGTGTCTCTTGATCTCTGGTTTGACAGGAGTTGAGAGTTCTCTGTGTCTGTCTCCTTCAACCCTGTGCTGGTGCCAGTTCACCAAGAAAGAGTACGCTTCCTCATTTCCCCAATTACTCTTAGTTTCAGCTGGGACCCTTTTGAAAAAGAGAAGCAAACTCTCCAACAGAGAGTGAAGTTAGTGCCAGATAAATGGGGTAACCTTTGTTTGTCAGGTCAGTGCCCAATCAGAGAAGGAAGAAAAAGATAAGTAATATAAAAGCAATAGAGAGAGGAGATAGAAGAGAGAGAGAGAGAGAGAAAGAGAGAGAGAGAGAGAGAGAGAGAGAAAGAGAGAGAGAGAGAGAGAAAGAGAGGAACAGGAGAAGATTAAGGTCAGTCTCATCACACTCTCTCCAGGGCCTTGTGATTCAGGTGTTCCCTCTAGGGCCTGGTGAAGGTTCAGCCATTTAGTCTGTCTTTTAAGATGTAGAATCTTTTGGTACTATTGCTGTTTGGGTCCAGTTTTGTGTCTCCCACCCCATCTCTTGTCCTCCCCTCCCTCCTCACCCACCCTATTGTCCAGTTCTTGAGATGCTTGTTAGGTATGTTGGCATCTCTAGTAGATTCAGGTTGGAGCCATAGATGAGAGACTATGTGGCGATTATCTTTCTGTGATTGGGTGAGTTCACTAAGAATGATCTGTTCTGGGTACAACCATTTTTCTTCCAATTTCATTGTGTCATTTTTCTGTACTGCTGAGTGGAATTCCATCAGGTAGCTATACCACATCTTAGTTATCCATTCATCTAATGATGGACATTTGGGTTGATGACAGCTCTTAGCTACTATGAATTGAGCAGCTATAAACATGGTCAAGCAAAGCTCTCTGAACTGAGGCATGGAACTTTTAGCATAAATGCCCAGTAAGGGAATAACTGGGTCTGCTGGTAACTCTATAGTCAACCTTTTTAGGAGTCTCTTACATTCCCCCCAACAGTGGATGAGGGTTCCTATTTCTACACATCTTTGCCAGCATTGATTTTCATTTGATTTTTTAATGTTTGCTAATCTTACTTGGATAAGGCAGAACCTCATAGTTGTCTTAATTTGCATTTCCCTGATGATTAGGGATGATGAACATTTTCTTAATTGTGTGTTTGCCATTTGTACTTCTTCCTCTGAGAAATGCCTATCCAGTTCTTTGCCCCATTTTGTGAGTGGGTTGTTTGACTTTTTATTGTTTAGGTTTTTGAGTTCTTTGTAGGTTCTAGAAATTAGGCCTATGTCAGCTGGATATTCACCAAATATTTTCTCCCATTCTGTGGGTAATCAATTGGCTTTGCTTATTGTATGTTTGTCTGTAAAGAAACTTTTCAGCTTCATGTGATCCCATTGGTTGAGTGATGGTTTAAGATCCTGTGCTACTGGGGTTTTGTTCAGGAAGTCTTTTCCCATTCCTCTATCATGGAAACTTCCATCTATTTTTTCTTCCAGTAGTAACCAAGTTTTTGGTCTTATATTGAGGTCTTTGATCCATTTGGACTTGATTGCTGTGCATGGGGAGAAGTGTAGATCAAGTTTCAATTTCCTGCATATGGTTACACAGTTTGTCCAGCACCATTTGTTGAAGATGTTGTCTTTTTTCCAGCCTATATTGTTAGGGCCTTTGTCAAATATCAAGTAGCTATAGTTGCTTGACCCAAAGTCCGGGTCCTCAATTCTGTTCCATTGGTCTATACTGTTTTTATGCCAGTACCATACTGTTTTTATTACTATGGCTTTGTAATATAGTTTTATATCAGGTATGGTGATGCCTCCAAAGGTATTTCTTTTGTTGAGGATATGCTTGAATATCTTCTGCCTTTCCATATGAATTTTGAGATTATTTTTTCTCTCTCTGTGAAGAACAATGTTGGAATTTTGATTGGTATTGCATTAAATCTTTATATTGCCTTTGGTATGATTGCCATTTTCACATTATTAATTCTGCCTATCCAGGATCATGGGAGGTCTTTCCACTTCTGAAGTCCTCCTCAATTTCTTTTTTGAGTGTTTTTATGTTTTCATTTTATAGGTCTTTAACATCCTTTGTTAATGTTATTCCAAGGTATTTTTTTTGGTGCTATTAAAAATGGGATAATGTCATTTATTTCTTTCTCTGTATCTTTGTCATTTGCATATAGAAAGGCTACTGATTTTTGTGCATTGATTTTGTATTCTGCTACTTTGCTGAAGGAGTTAATCACCTTTAAGAGTTTTAAGATGGAGGTTCTTGGGTCTCTTAGGTATAGAATCATGTCATCTGCAAATAAAGCTAACCTAATTTCTTCTGTGCCAATTTGTATCCCTTTGATTTCTTTCCCCTGTCTTATTGCTTGAGCTAGGATTTCCAGTGCTATATTGAAGTATTATTTGGGCTTTAGGAGGTTTATATATGGCCTTTATTATGTTGATATATAAACTGACCATGCCAATTCTCTCCAATGTTTTGATCATGAAGTGATGTTGTGTTTTGTCAAAAGCCTTTTCTGCATCTATCAAAATGATCATGTGGGTTTTGTGTTTAAGATTATTTATGTGGTGTATTACATTGACAGATTTCTGTACATTGAATCCCCCTTTCCCCTGCATTCCTGGGATGAAGCCTACTTGATCAAGGATGATAATGCTTTTGATGTGTTGTTAGAATTGGTTTGCGAGGATTTTGTTCAGGATCTTTGCTTCTAAGTTGATCAGGGAAATAGGCCTGTAGTTTTCTTTTCTTATGGCATCCCTGCTTGGTTTTGGAATTAGGGTGATACTAGCTTCATAGAAGGAATTGGAGCGCTTTCCCTGTTCTCCAATTATATGGCACAATTTGAGAAAAATTGGCTTCAGTTCTCCCATAAAGGTTTGGTAGAATTCATCTGAGAAGCTATTTGGCCCTGGACTCTTCTTTTTGGGGAGACTTTTTATTATCTTTCCAATCTCCATGGGTGTGATATGTTTACTTAGGAGATTAGTCTGCTCTGATTTAGCTTTGGTAGGAGGTATGTGTCCAGGAATTCATCCATTTCCTCCATATTAACCAATTTTGTAGAGTAAAGTTTTTAAAATAAGTCCTGATGATTCTCCCAATTTCACTTATGCCTGTTGTGATCTCTCCTTTTTCATTTCTAATTTTGTTAATTTGAAGCATCTCTTCTTGTTCACTTGATCAAATTGGCCAGAGGTTTATCAATCTTGTTTGTTTTTTCAAAGAACCAGCTCTTTGTTTCATCAATTTTCTTAATTGTTTTCTTAGTTTTCAATTCATTAATTTCTGCTCTGATCTTAATTATTTCCTTCCATGTGGAACTTTTGGGGTTGGATTCTTCTTGTTTTTCCAGTGCCTTTAGGTGGATGGTTAGGTTATTGATTTGGGATCTTTCTGTCTTTGTTATAAAGGCAGTTAGTGCTATGAATTTTCCCGAGGACTGCCTTCATTGTGTCCGATAATTTTTGGTACAATGTGTTCTTGTTGTCATTCATTTCTATAAATTTCTCAATTTTATTTTTTTGTTTCATCCACACACAAGTGTGCTGTTCAGTTTCCAGGAGCTGATGGGATTCTTGGTCCATCTTTTGTTGTTAATTTCTAGAAATACAGCATTGTGATCTGATACCATGCAGGAAATTATGTCAATCTTCCTAAATATATGGAGGCAGGCTTTGTGACCCAGTACATGATCTATTTTAGAGAATGTTGCATGGGCTGATGAGAAGAATGTGCAGTCTGTGGATTTGGGGTGGAATGTTCTATAGATGTCCATTAGGTCTAATTGTTCTATGGTTTTGTTGAGTTCTCTCACTTCCCTGTTGATTTTCTGTTTGGATGATCTATCTATTGCTGATAATGGAGTATTGAAGTCTCCAACTATGATGATGTTGGTGGTTATTTCTGTTTTATTGTCAAGTAGGTTTTGTTTTATGAATTGTGGTGCCCCAGTGTTTGGTGCATAAAGATTTATGATTGTGACATCCTTTTGATGGGTCATTCCCTTGGTAAGTAGGAAGTGGCCTTCTTTGTCTTTGTTGATGACATTTAGTTTGAAGTCTATTTTATCCAATATTAGTATAGCTACACCTGCTTGTTCCTTATTCCCATTTGCTTGGAATGTCATTTTCCACCCTTTCACCCCAAGGAGGTGTCTGTCTTTGGTGGTGAGGTGGGTTTCTTTAAGACAACAGATTGAGGGGTCTAATTTTCTGATTCAGCCTGTTAGTCTGTGTCCCTTGATGGGTGAATTAAGGCCATTAATATTTGGGGTAATGAGTGTGAGGTTTGATTTGATCCCTGCCATATTGTGTTGGTTCATGTGGTGGTTTGATTCAGGTGTCCCCCATAAACTTAAATGTTCTGAATGCTAGGTTCCCCAGCTGATGGCAATTGGAAATTGAAGCCTCCTGGAATCAGTGTATTGTTGGGGGTGGGCTTATGGGTGTTATAGCCACTTTCCCTTTTTTTTTTTTTTTTTTTTTGGTTTTTTGAGGTAGGGTCTCACTCTGGTCCAGGCTGACCTGGAATTAACTCTGTAGTCTCAGGGTGGCCTTGAACTCATGGCGATCCTCCTACCTCTGCCTCCCGAGTGCTGGGATTAAAGGCGTGCGCCACCACGCCCGGCCATTTTTTTTTTTTTTTTTTTGCCACTTTCCCTTTGACAGTGTTTGGCAACCTCTCCTGTTCCTGTTGTCCACCTTATGTGGGTCAGGGGGTAATGTCCACCCTCTGTTCATGCCATTGTTTTCCCTGTCATTGTGGAGCTTCCCCTCAAGCCTGGAAGCCAAAATAAAACTCTTTTTTCCCACAAGCCATTATTGGTTGGGTGGTTTCTACCAACAATGCATACCTTACTGCAACAATGTGGTTTGGTGTTTTCATGGACTTTGAAGTTTTTTGCTCTATCTCTGAGTTTGGTTATTGTGATCTGCTTCCTGTAGGCACTTGAGGTTGATTATTTGATTCTTCTGTGTGAATTTCCTGAAGTACTCTTTGTAGGTTTGGTTTTGTGTTCATATGGTTTTAAAGCTGAGTTTTGTCATGGAAAGTTTTTCTTTCACCATCTATTATGAGGGATACTTTTGCCAGGTAGAGTAGTTTGGGTTGGAAGCCATAGGTTCTTAGACTTTGTAGTGTTCCATTCCAGGCCCTTCTGGCTTTCAGGGTTTCCATCGAGAAGTCTGAAGTAATTTTGATGGGGTTACCTTTGAAAGTGGTGTGCTGTTTTTCTCTAGCTGCTTTTAGGATTTTCTCTTTGGTATCAATGTTTGGCATCTTACTGACATTTTGTCTTGGAGAGTTTCTCCTTTGATCCAATCTGTTTGGAGTTCTGCTAGCTTCTTGTATCTTGATGAGCCTTTCTTTTGAGAGAGTGAAAATTTTTTCTTCAACAATTTTGTTAAATAAATTCTCCATACCTTCTGGTATTCCCATGATCTGAATGTTAGGACATTGAAGGGTATCTCACAATTCCTTCATGTTCTGTTCACAGAAAATTTTGAATTTATTGAAATTTTGGACTCTCAAACTGTTACTTCTGTTTTATTTTCCAGATCTGAGTTTCTATCCTCCACATGGCTGACTCTATATTTGAGAGCTTCTATAGAGTCTTGGGCTTGTTCAGTTTGGTTTGCATTTTCTATGTATAGTTTCTATCCCTCTGTCAAGTTCCCTTTTCATGTCATTTTCTGATTTTCTTGGAATTCATCCTTGCATTCCTTTATGTCTTCATTGAGCTTAGACAACTCATTTTTAAGGTTCTCTCTTTTTTTTTTTTCCTGCTCTCCTGCATCTCCTTTAACTGTCTTTGGACTCCTTCCATTTTCATATCTATTAGGTCTAATCTAGCGTGGAAAGCATTCATACAATTATCAACCCTTTGTTGCTTTTTTGCAAGGCTACTATTTGCTTGGTCAGAATTGCATAGCCTATAACTTCATTTTGGGGTTCTGATCCTAATGTCTCTTCTATATTTTGATTACAGACATCCATTGTAGGACTGGGAGGTAGGTGGATTGCTGTGAGTTCAAGGCCACCTGAGACTGCATAGTGAGTTCCAGGTCAGCCTGGACTAGAGTGAGACCCTACCTCAAAAACTCAAAAAAAAAAAAAAATTAAAAAAAATAATAAAAGAGGGGCGGGAAGAGCAGGGGGGCCTTCACACAGGGTAGATAGAATGGGCTGATTGCCCACGCACAGCAGTGCATGAGGAGCTATGCGGCCAGTGTCCCCTTGCCTGAAGTTAACGCAGGATGAATCTGCAGCTGGGACTGTGACTAGGATGGCTGCTTGAGGGGCCTGGGGGCCTGGTGGGCTACCCAAGTGTATGGGAATCAGCCCCTCTGTGCCCTCCCACTGGAGGTCTGTTAGAGACTGCTCCCCTCTAGAAGACCCAATGAACCCTTAATGTCTTGCCTTTCCTTACCCAGGAGGTGCGGCACAGTTAGGTGGACACCATCCTGACCAGAAGTCTCCTCTACAAGTATTTTTGTAAATATGAAAAAATTGGTAAGAAAATCAAAACTACCAGACGGATTTGAAAGAGAAGGAAATAGCAGCAGGTGACTCTGGGCAGGCCCAATAGTAGGAATCACTTGACTTCCCACAAGAATTGGACAGAAATATGGTATGCAGAATGAGATGCAGGCCTGGATACCAGAAAAAGGTGGCTAAGGACAAGATGGAGCCTTTGGAGCCCAGCAGACAGGTGAGTTATATAGGAGACTTTACTTCTGAACCAACACTCCCAGGTTCTTGTCCTGGCCTTGCTATTTGCCAAGTGGTTTATCACAGATAATTTTATAGAATTGCAAAGAGATATAATTATAAAATTTATATATAAATTATAAGAGGAAGCTGTTACCTATAAATGAAGGAATATATTTCACCTTTTTCAAGGATAATGAGATTCCTTTCTCTCTCTCTCTCTTTCTTTGGCTTTTTCAAGGTATGATCTCACTCTAGCCCAGGCTGAACTGAAACTTAACTCACTCTGTAGTCCCAGTCTGGCTTCAAACTCATTGTAATCCTCCTACTTAGGCCCCGTGAGGGCTAGCACTAAAGGCAAGCATCACCACACCCAACAGTCACGGAGTCTTAAAAAGGGAATGGTCACCTGACCTGCAGGAGGAATTTAGTGTGCCCTGATTTCCAATGGAAGCCTGAGCTTTGGTAAGAGTGTGCTTCTGAGACAAGACTACATTTCAAGCAGAACTGTGCCTAGAGAGTCCCCAGAGGTCAGTAAGTGACAAGTATATAGTCTGAAGCAGCAGGAGTTAATATCCCAAATAGCAAATGTAGAGTGATGAGGTAAACAATATAAACTTCCAATGGACAGTTTCAGCATGTTTGACATGTGATCACTCATTACATCTAACACCATCAGCCCCTCCAACCATGTTGGCATCCCACCTCTCTGGCTTCTGCCATTCTATGGTCTCCTCCAGAGTCTTCTGCTGGGAAAAGGTGCTATCACCTCCTGTTATAAACACTGCTGGTCATAGTCAGGAGACAGTTCTGGCCTGTTCTCTTCCCTCCTCACTTCACACATTCTTGTCCAGTGATCCCATGTGTATGGCTTTGCTCTGTTTTCCTATTGGGAATTGCTAATTCCCAGATCTTCATCTCTACTAACTGCTCACTGCTGAAAACCCTTCAGAGTTATCTGGGATCCTGAGGTTACCTTGCATCAGAACCAGTTCTTCCTGGAACTGTGCCTGCCACTTCCTGGCTCTTTCTGAACCACTGAGCTGTGGTTGGAAATGAGTACTACTGTGCTCTGAAGACAGAACCTTCAAGAACGGATTAGTGCAGGCTGGAGAGATGGCTTACTGGGTAAGGCACATGCCTGTGAAGCCTAAGGACCCATGTTTGGTTCTCCAGGTCCCACGTAAGCCAGATGCACATGGTGGCACATGCTTCTGGAGTTCATTTGCAGTGGCTGGAAGCCCAGATGCACCCATTCTCTCTTTCTGCCTCTTTTTCTCTTAAAAAAATACATACATTTTTTTTAAAAGAATGGATTAGTGTCCTCAAGAAAAGAGTCCCCAGAGAGATCCTTTCCCTTTCTACCATGTGGGGACAAAAGGAGAAAACTGGAACCAAATCTACTGAAACTTTGGTTAAACTTCCAGCCTTCAGAAAGTGAGAAACAAGTTTCCTTTTATGAGCTGACCATTTCCTGATACTGAAAAGATTAATACTATGCCAAAGGATTTAAAGCCATCATTGTAATAACTACAATAAATCCCATTAAATTACCAGGGTTTTTTTTTTTAACTGTGGGTCTGAACCCACAATTGAGATATAGAAACAATTGAAAAATAGAAAATAAAATAGAATCAAATGGAATGGAATGAGATGGAAATAGCAGAATGCAACTTGCTTCCCTAGAATAAATATTGCTTTAACATTTTCATTTGTTTCAGACTATATGCATTGCGTTATATTAAAATCCTTGTCTTTCTTGGGCTGAAGAGATGGCTCAGCAGTAAAAGCACTTGCCTGTTAAGCCTAGAAATCTAGGTTCAATTCGCCAGTACCCACATAAAGCCAGATATACAAAGTGGCACATGCATCTGGAGTTCATTTGTAGTGGCTGGAATCCCTGACGCACCCATTTTCTCTTTTCTCTCTCTCTGTCTCTCTCTCCTCTCTGCTTCTCTCTGTATGTGCAAATAAGTAAATAACACATTTTAAATCTTTGTTTTTCTGTGACTCATAGACAAAATCTGCTGCAAATGAACTCCAGATGCATGTCCTACTTTATGCATCTGACTTTACATGAGTACTGGGCAATCAAATCAGGTCTGGCAGGCTTGGCAAGCAAGTACCTTTAACTGTTGAGCCATCTCTCCAGCCCATTATTGTTTATTTTATTTTATTCCTTTTTTTTTTTTTTTAGATGCAGCTTAAGATGCTTAGCCTTGAACTTGCTATGTAACTATGCATGACTCTGAACTTCTGATCCTTCTACCTCTACCTCCTGATTGCTAGGAATATAGCTATACACCACAAAGCCTGACTCGAGGACCCAGACTTAAATCTACACAGTGACAGCCACCTACTGAAGCAGGATCTGAGGGCTCGTGGGGGGTCTCCAATTTTGTGTCCTTATCATACTTTTAACAGAGAATTAATCAAATTGGTCAAGAAGGGTTAAGCTATAAATTATTGAGTTTATTTATGGAGAAACCATAAGTTGTGGGGTGTTTAAGGGAAATTGGGGCCTAGAAAGAGGCTGAAGCAGAACCACAAACACTTGAAAGGTAGAACCCAGGAGCTTAGGTATGGAGATTTAGAAGAAATACACACTCATGTGGAAAGCTTCCTTCCTCAGCCTCCCCACAGAAGAAGGTTAGGAGAGCATGTGGTGTTGGGCATGGTGGCACACGCCTTTAATCCCAGCACTTGGGAGGCAGAAGAAGGAGGATCACTGTGAGCTCAAGGCCACCCTGTAGCTAATAGTGAATTACAGGTCCATACCTTAAAAAAAAACTAAAGAGAGAGAGAGAGTGAGCAAGTGGTGATGGCTTATGGAAAAACAGCAGAGAGAAAGTACCAAAGCAGACCAGGAAGTTCAGGTAGCTGAGTTATACCAATGGTCACCCCAAGTTTAGGTGGCAGGCAGAGTTTAGAAGAAATCCCCACGAGGTTAGTGTTTAAAGGAAACATACATGTGGTAGGCTCAGAAATTGGAGATAAATCATACATGTAATCAATTGAGAAGTTAGCCCAAAATATAATGCAGATAGAAGGCAAACAGAAAACTACCCAGGCCAAGAACCTATGCTCTGCTCTCCTCCAGCCCAGATTGGGATAGCCAGATTTATATGTGCCCAGGCAGAGAGAGAGGGTCAGCAATAGCAAAGACAAGCCTTTATAGTCAATTGAAAATGAATTCTTTCATCAGACTCAGGTATGTGAGAGGAAGACTCGATGGGTTTGCAGATTCAAAAGGCTGACCCGAAAGGCCAGCCTAGGTACTGCGCTAGACTGTGAAGGCGGGGGCTGCTGCAGCTGTTGTGGGTGAAACTGGATCAGACATGAGTTTCATTGCTGCCAAGGCAGGGTGGCATCTTCTGGTTCTGTTGGGGCTCCTGTCCCTAACTGAAACTGCCTAAAAGAAGCTAGCTTTCTCCTGAGTTTCCTTCATTATGTTGTCAAAGATGCCACAAACACTCATGGGAAGAAGGACAGCATCTTCAACAAATGGGAAAACTAGATACCCACTAGTGTGTGACTAGGTTTCTCTTTCTCATGCACTCCCTGCAAATATATCAATTCCAAATATAAGACCTAAAACTCTGGAGCTTTTGTAGGAAAGTCTAAGGAAAACACTTAAGGTACAGGCATCAGCAAAGACATTTTGGGTTTTTATTTTTTTATTTTTTATTTCTTTTTGAGGTAGGGTCTCACTCTAGCCCAGGCTGACCTGGAATTCACTATGGAGTCTCAGGGTGGCCTCGAACTCACGGTGATCCTCCTACCTCTGCCTCCCAAGTGCTGGGATTAAAGGCATGCACCTCCATGCCCAGCAGCAAAGACATTTTGAAAACAACATTCAGTGACTTGAAAAATCATACCAAGAATTTACAAAAGTATATGAGATTAAAAAGCTTCTATACACAGCAGAAGAAATAAGGGAGTGACAAGACAGAATGGGAGAAAAATCTTTCCCAGGCACACATTGGACAATAGAATAATATACAGAATATATGAAGAACTTAAACTAAATACTGAAAATCCAAATAACCCAATCAATAAACTGGCTAATGGAATGAACAGACAGTTCTCAAAAGATGAAGTACAAGGGTCAGATATGTCAGCACAGAGCTGTGACCCTAGCACTTGTGAGGTAGAGATAAGAAAATCAAAGTTCAAGGCCATCCTCTGTTATATAGAGTTCAAGGTTAGCCTGGGCTACATGAGACCCTTCCCCCTGCCAAAATCCCACAAAATAAGAGATTAAAAAAATAAGCAAAATGCTGAGTCAAATGGCCACTAAACATGAAAAAATGTTCATTATCCTTAACCATCAGGTTAATGAAAATTAAAACTACACTGAGACTCTATCTCACCCTTGTCAGAATGGTTATTATAGTAACAATACATGCCTACTGGTAAGGAACCCTTATACACTGCTAATGAAAATGTAAATTTGTCTGGTCATTATGGAAATCAATGTGGAGTTTCCTTAAAAAAATACCCACAATGATGGCACATGCAGGCTGAAGTAGGACTGGCATGAGTTCAAGGCCATCCTGGACCTACAGAGTGGACTCCAGGTAGCCTGTGCTAGAGTAAAACCCTGCCTAAAAAAAAAAAAAAAAAAAAAAAAAAGAAGCCCTAAAACTAGAATGATCATATTGCTCAGCTGTATTTCTGGATATGCAATCAAAGCAACCTATTGCATTCAGAGACAGGCACATCCATGTTTACTGCAGCATGAGTCATAATGGTCATGCTATGGAATCAACCATGTCTGTCCATCAACAGAAGAATGGATAAAGAAATGTGGTTATATGCACAGTGGAGTTTTATTTGGCCATAAAGAATAAAACTGTATCATTTGGTGGAAAATGGAAGCAATTGGAGATTAGCATTAAATGAAATAAGCCACACTCAGAAAGATAAACATTGCATATTCTTTCACATTTATGTTTTTATATTTAAAGGTATATGTGTGTGTGTGTGTGTGTGTGTGTGTGTGTGTGTGTGTGTATGTATGTGTATGTATATATATATTATGGGGGCTGGAAAGATAGCTTAGCAGTTAAGTGCTTGCCTGTGAAGCCTAAGAACCCTGATTTGAGACTCAATTCTCTAGGACCAATGTAAGCCAGATGCACAAGGTGGAACATGCATCTGGAGTTTGTTTGCAGTGGCTGGAGGTCCTGACGTGTCCATTCTCTCTCTCTCTCCCCTCTCTCTCTCTTTCTCTCCCTGTCTGTCATTCTCAAATAAATAAATAAAAATAAACAAAGAAAAAATTATATATATAAAGGGAGACTATAGAAACCTAGTGGAAGGGGGAGGGGAAGAGGAGGGTATGAGTATGGTCAAGATATATGATACACTTGAAATAAATTTTTTTAATTTTTATATTTATTCATTTATTTGTAAGCAGAGAGAGAAAGATAGAAAGAAGAGAGACAGACAGAGAGAATGGATTATCCAGGGCCTCTAGCCACAGCAAACAAACTCCAAAAGCCTGCTTCACTTTGTGCATCTGGCTTACATAGGTATTGGAAAATCAAACCTGGGTTCAGACTTTGCAGGCAAGCGCCTTAACCCCTAAGCCATCCCTCCAGCCCAAAAGAAACTTTTCACAGAAACCAACACTAGGTACAATGACTCTACACCAATAAAAACATAGAAAAGAAAGGGCAGGCAATTAAGTGAAGGAGTGTTTATTTCCCAGTTCTCCTTCATGTTCACTACTGCATCCCCTGTTCTCTGCTCCGCTTCTGGGAGTTGATTTGTGTCCTCCCCATCTTCCTTTCTACATAGCCATGTCTCTGTCAACTTCTTATCTCCATAGTACCAAGAAGTGTGAGGGTTTTCATTTTCCACCATCTACAAGCCAGTAAACTAGCTAACCAACTACAGTGCTGTCATGGGGGTATTAGACACAAGATGTCTGTGTTAAATACAAGAGGTAATTGGTAATGTTGGAAATAGCAGTGACTTACGTATTATTTGGGGAGGAGGGAGTGGCTGGAGAGCCACGCGCTTTCTTAGAAAACCTGAAGGCCTGCTAGCCTGGGATCAATTTCCTAGCACCCATGTAAGGCCAGATACATAAAATAGCATGTATCTGGAGTTTGTTTGCAGTGGCGAGAGACCTGGTGTGCCCATTCTCTCTTTCTCTCTCTCTATATATACATATATATGTATGCATACATATATAATATAGCACACAAATAAGTAAATTAGTATATACTTAAAACAATCTTAAAGGATTATTATTGTTATGCTTCTCCAAACCCTTTAATTCCTTTAGGCCAATGTGAACAGAACCAAATAATACCTGTATTTGTACTGCATTACACCACAGGAAAGGAATTTTGAACTTGGGAAACTTGACTCTTTTTAACAGGCCTATCTGCTCATTGCCCCAAAGGGAGTCATATTTTCTCTAGCTTCCAGAGCAGTTTCATGTCTAAACATCCTTGGAGGATACTTTGGAACAAAGGTCTGTCATTGCCACCCATCAGGCACAGTTCTCTAAAGAAGCAGAACCAATAGAACGAGTGAATTAAAAAGAGGATTTAATGGATCATGATGGCATGTGCCTTTAATTCCAGCACTTGAGGAGGCGGAGGTAGGAGGATCACCATGAGTTCCAGGCCAGCCTGGATCTATAGAGTGAGTTCCTGTTCAGCATGGGCTAGAGTGAGACCCTACCTCAAAAAATAAATAGGGAATTTATTGGACTGATTTGCAAGATCTGGGTCAGGCAATGCAACATCAGCCCACTACAGGCTGGAGAGTTTGACAGCTACTCAGTCCATGAGGCTGGATGCTGCTAGTGTTTCAATGTCCCTGAGAACAGCCTGGTCCCATGCATGAGTACGTAACATGGGGAGTCAGGCAGAAGCATGCACCAGGGAGTAGTAGTACAAGCAACTGACAAACGAAAAAGAGAAGTCTCTGTGGAGCTGGGAAGATTGCTCAGTGGTTAAAGGTGCTTATTGCAAAGCCTGCCTACCTGGGTTCGATTCCCCAGTACCCACATAAAGCCAGATGCACAAAGTGGTGCAGTTGTCTGAAGTTCCCTTGCAGCAGCAGGAGGCCCTGATGCACCCATACTCTCCCTCTCTTTCTCTGTCTCTGCTCACAAATAAAAATATTTTTTAAAGAAAGAAAAAAGAAAAGCTCTGTGGTGTCCGTGAGCTTCCTTGTAAGTAGTTACCACTGAAGGATTACCCCTCTGTAGGAAGGACTTCCTCCCCCAGTCCACCCTTCCTGAAAATGCCCTCACAGACCTGTCCAAGAGGTATGCATCTCCTTAGATCAGATTCCTAATCTGATAAACTTGACAATAGAATTTGCTTTACAACCACCAGTCTGAAAATTTTCAGAAAACTAGCCAGATGTGGTGGTGCACAGCTTTAATTCCAGCACTCAGAAAGCTGAGGTAGGAGGATCGCCATCAGTTTGAAGTTATTCCTGGGCTACAGAGTGAGGTCCAAGTAATCTTGGGCTAAAGTGAAACCCAGCCTCAAAAGAAGTGAAAGGAAAATAAAAATCATAAAGGAATGGTGAACAGGTATTTATTGGAAGCTGGGGAGATGGCTCAGCTGTTAAAAGCACTTGCTTGCAAAGCCTGCCATCCAGGTAAAGCCAGGAGTGTATCCTGCCACCCAGGTAAGGTCAAAGCCAAGTCTGTTTTCAGTCTTCCAGGTTGAGTTTGGAACGATAGAGCCAATCTTAGAAAGTCAATACCATGTAATTAACATCAGCTTCTAAGATAGTATTTCTCACATTGTGGTTCCTGCAGCAGTCACTTGGGGTCTTGTTAAAAAGTCTTAAGAGAGAAGAAGGGGGTGTGCCAAGGGACACCCTGCACTTGCTCTAAATCTCTTGGGGTGAAATCTAGGAACGTGCTGCTGGGCATTTGGAAGTAGAAAAGTAAGATAGGGTAAGAGAGTGCAACATCGCACTATCATCTTCTGTCCCTCACAGGACAGTTAGGTTTAGATTGGGTTCTGACAACTGTCAAACTACCCAACAGAAGAGATTCAAGATTTCCTACTACCATGGGTGTCCAAAGTCCTTTCTTTTGCATTTATGCTCCAACCTTCCAGTGTCTGATAAGAAATAGGCGTGGAGCAACAAGAAAGACAGCTCAACAGACCCCCCTCCAACTCCTGAGACCACCACTACATTAGTATTTGACAGGAAGAGGTTCCCAGATCCCTTGTCCCCTTTAAAGAAGACATGGAAATAGCCCTTGGCACTCCCAGCGTTGTTGTATATGACCAATAGTTATCAATGAAGTACATTATGAATGCAAATGATGAGAACCACGTTTTACATAAAGGAGTTCCCAAAGGCTCATTCAAAACCAAGGCAGTGCGGTCTTTTAAGTAATCCAGAACATTAAGGAGACAAAGAATAGAAGACACCAGACCCCGGTCCTGCAGCAGCGGGGAGCCCCGAGGCCTCCACGGGGAGCCCCCGCGGCCTGCGCCGCTCCGGGCCGCCGCACGTGGCCCACTCCGGCGGGAGCCCCGCGGCGGTGGGGGAGGGGAGCGGCGTGGGACAAGGCGGAGGGCTCCGGACCGCCGAGCTACGGTTGAGGCGGCGCAGACTGCGCATGCCCCGCGCGGGCGCAACCACCGCGCGAGGCTCCGAGGGGGGGGTGGAGGACGTGCGCCGGCCGCACGCTGCCCTCTCCACGCGGGGAAGAGGCCCGGCAGGCTCTTCGCGACGAGACCGAACGTCGCTCGGAGCTCCGCAATCCGCTCGTCGCTGGATCTCGGGTGCAGGGGACGGGGCGGGAGGTGTCGAGGTGCAGCCGGCCCTCCCCCCCGGCGACGGTGGGCGCGCCCGGCTTCTCCCCGCCCCTCCTCCCCGTCCTCCCCCGGCCGCGGAGGTGGTTCGGCCCGGCCTCTCCGGCTCCCGTCGCTCCCTCCCCGCCGGTGTCGCGAGTTGGCGCCGCCGCCGCCGCCTCCACCACCCCCCCCCCTCCCCGCTCCGCGCTCTCGGTCGGGCTTCGGCCGGGCGGTCGCGAGCGCTGCCGGCGCCGCATCCCGTCCCCCGCGACCGGCCGTGCCCTCGACCCGACGTCCGTGCGTCCGTCCGCCCCTCGCTCCGCCGCGGCAGCAGCAGCAGCCCGAGGAGCCGCAGCCCGAGGCGGCGGCCGCGCGGGCCCATGGCGTACAGTCAAGGAGGCGGCAAGAAGAAAGTGTGCTACTACTACGACGGTGAGGGAGGCCGCGGCGGCCGGCGCGCGCGGGCCCGGGGCGATCGGGACGGGACGAGGGAGGGCAGCGACCGCCGCTTCGCCCTAACGACCCGGCCCACCGGGGAGGGGTCCCGGGCATCCGCACCTCACGGCCCGCCGGACTCGCACAAAGCCACCCGAGCTCCGCCCCGGCCTCCCCACCCCCTCGCCCCGGATCATCCGTCTGTCCGTCCGCCTGAGCTGCCCCTGTGCCTTCTCCCGGGCCCACCCTCGTCCCCCCCCTCCCCGCCCGCCCCAACCCTCCACCCGGGTGGAGCTGGAGAGCCGTGCTGCGGGCCCGTGGGGGGAGGGGTGGACCCCGAGAGCCGCCCCCCTTCGCTCGTGTTTTGCGTGGGCTGCATCCCTCCCCTTTGTTCGCCGGGTTCCCCGAGCGCCACTTTGTCGGCGTTCACGTGGAAGGTGACAGTCCGGGTTTGGGAGTTGGAGGGCGGCTAGGCCCGGCGTAGCCAGCGTGGAGGTGTTGGCCGATTGAGGGTGAGCCCAGACTCGATGGGTCCCGGCTCGCCTCTGTCGGGGTGGTTAACACCCACTTCTTTGTTGGATCAGGAAGTCTCCCCAGCTCTAGAAGCCCGGAAGAGCATCTTGCTTGTGAATTGTGAGGGCAGATGCTGGGGTGGTGGGAATCTTGGAGTGAAGCCCTAAGTGCTGTAGGTACGCTTGAGCTCCCAGTACAGGGAATTAGAAAAGAGGTGGTTGGAGTATGAGGAATCACGTCCAGCTCAGGATCCCGTTGGCTGTGCCTGTCAAGGTTACACTGAACACAGTAGGAGTCCTCACAGATACCTGAGGAGGAGATGGCACTTGAGATGGAATAAGGGCATTTGACAAAGAACGAACCTCTGTGACCAGGCCGCAAAGGCCTACCTGATCCCTAGAAAGCAATGCAGATTTGAGTGCTGTGTCCTAGTTGTTTGCATTGCATGAGACAGACCAAAACTGACTAACTTGAACATTGCAGTGCCGCCTTCATTTGGCAGAGATTGGTACCACCACCCCCTCCCACACACACACCCCTTTAAAAATTAGTTTATGTATTTATTTGACAGAGAGAGAAAAAAAAATAGGCAGGTAGAGGGAAAGAGAATGGGCGGGTCAGGGCCTCCAGCCGCTGCAAAGGAACTCCAGACACATACGTCCCCTTGCACATCTGCCTTAAATGGGTTCTAGGAATCGAACCTGGGTCCTTTGGCTTTGCAGGCAAGTGTCTTAACTGCTAAGCAATCTCTCCAGCCCTGTACCACCCCTTTTTAAAGAAAAGTGCCACCTGCTTCATTTTCAGGGAACTAAATATCTTATGCAAAGCTAGAGTGAAATAAAAAAATTAGAGGACCACATGTGTGTTGAATAGATTGACTGAACTTGTGCCATCATGGAAGATAGAAATGGGAGGACATTACTATTTAAACATGAATTACAGCCGGGCGTGGTGGTCCGCCTTTAATCCCAGAATTTGGGAGACAGAGGTAGGAGGATCTCTGTGAATTCAAGGCCACCCTGAGACCACATAGTGAATTCCAGGTCTGCCTGGGCTAGAGACCCTACCTCAAGAAACCAAAAATTAAAATAAACATGAATTACTTTATGGCAACTCATTTTCATGGTAAAACCTGTGTCATGAGTCCTCTGATCCAACTGGAAAGAATCTAACCCTGAAAGTTAATTTAAGATGTTTTAGTGTTTTCTGGTAGAAGGGAGCTAGTTGATGCTCAGCTTTCTCAGGTAACTGTGGGTTGCTGTTGGTGGAGATGGGCTCTGAAAGGAGTAAGCTTGCTTGCAACTTGCCATAAGGCTTGAACTGTAGAACAGGAGGTTCCCTGAGTAGCAGCTGTTTGTCCCAGGGCAGGTGTGTGATGAGCTCTTGTGAAAGGGACTGCACAGGCAGAATTCACATCTAGCTCACAGGCTGATCTAGAACTCACTCTGTAGCCCCAGGCTGGCCGCCAACTGAAGGTTATCTTCCTGCCTTGGCCTCCTGAATGCTGGATTAAAGATATGTGCTACCCCACCCAGTTGATCTTTGCAAGCAAGTGAGCCATCTCTTTAGCATATAAACTGATTTTACTTTGCTGATAAAGAAAAGGAGGGAAGAAGCAATTTTAAAAATTTGCAAGGGGAGGGGGAGAGAATGGGCACACTACGGTCTCCAGCCACTGCTAATGAACTCCAGATGCATGTTCCACCGTGAGCATCTGGCTTTATGTGGGTCCTAGGAAATTGAGTCAGGGTGCTTAAACATTACAGGCAAGTGTCATAACTGCTGAACCATTTCCTCAGCCCAACAAAAAATTTAAAAAAATAAGAAAAATTATTCCTTTTTCAAGTAGATAGAATAAGAGTGGGCACTCCAGGGCCTAGTGCCATTGCAAGTGAACTCCAAACACATGCACCACATTGTGAATCTGGCTGTATGTGGGTACAGGGGGATCAGATGCAGGCCTTTAGGCTTTGCAAGCAAGTGCTTTAAACCTCTGGGCCACCTCTTCAACCTCCCTCTTTAATTTTGATGCTGGGTCTCACTGTAGCCCAGTTTGTCTTCCAGCTACCTACCTACAGTCCTTCCACCTCAGTCTCTTAGTATAGGAGTTACAAGCAGGAGTCACTGTGCCTGGCTTCAGAGAAGCCAGTTCTATAATGGTAAGTGTCTTATTTGGAAGTTTTCTGGGTGTTGCAGGCACATGCAGAGTCTCCTGCCCACTCTAGAGAGTGATCACTACAGGCCTTGTCATCAGGAAAGTACTTTTGAAGCTACATGGATCAGGCACATTCTTCAGAATTGTTTGCTCTGTCTCTGTACTGCTGGTCCCAGTGATGGCTGGCGGACATTGATGTATGAGCTAGCCCTAAACCTTGGAAGAAAAGTTAAAACAAGAGCTGTTCTCTCAGCTGACTATGGCTGTTGATGTCTCCAGAGTTTCCAAGCACCAATTTCTAAGTCTTGGGCATCATTTTCTATAGTAGAAGATGAATGGTTTGTAAAATGATAGGCAGCTGAGTAGACAGTCATCAAGATCCCTCAGAACCTAAATGATGAGGTGATTTTGCTCTACTTAAATGTCATTAGCAAATCAAACTGCCCGTGGCTTTAATTGCAGTGCTCACATTTTCAATACATTATTTAGATACGTAAACTATACTTTGTTTTTAATTAAGTTTAGAGCCAATCACATTTAATGCCATATGTTGTATACAATATAACAACAAAATATATGCATAACTTGTATACTTGAGTACCAGTTGCTTTGTGTTCTGCCTGTCCTTCCTCTGAAGGGGCTACAACAGAGTATGTTTGGCGACATGTCCAGAGAAAAGCCCTCAGCTCCACCCAAAGATAAGATTGTACCATCCACCAGTGTCCTGCCTCCCCGTGTACTTGAATTTAACAGATTCAGGAATTCTGCACCCAAAGATGGACTATACCACCCATCCTGTCTCCCCGGGTGCTCAAATTTATTTAACAATTACATGGATTCACAGCCACTGTTGTCAGATTTACTCTTGTCTTTGACTTAAAACCATGGTGCTTTTGCTACTTGGCCGTCAGCACAGTTGTCTGGTTTCTTAATGGCTGTGTAAATCTTCACTGACCAGAAAATGGACAATTATTTTTTGGTTGCAGGCAGGCAAGTGCCAAAGAAATTGTAGTAGTTTATGACTATTAATGGCACATTTAGTAAAACTCAACTTTAACTCTTAAATTGTAGTCCTCTAAAATTCCATTGCCCCCACTTCAAATTTCATGCCTTATCAAGAGACCTCCCTGTATTAACCTTGATCCCCAGTTACTGCCTGGTGTTTCTTCTTAACACTCCTTGTCTTGAGTTCTTCCTCTTCCCTGTAGAATGAAAGCTTAATGAGGATGGGTAGGAAATCCATTTTGCTGATGTCTTGCCATCAACACCTGAACTTGAACTTTGAGTTACTGACAAGTTATTGATTAATTTCTTATGAGTTTACAAGTATAGCACATACTGGTTTCTTTAATTCGTAACCCACTCTGAGTTGCAGACAAGTAGGTTGGATTTGGTCTTCTGTAGATGAAAATGGAAAAGTACTCCCTCAGTCTACCACATTGATTCTTGTTTTAATGATTCTTGCCAATACCTAGAATCACTTTTTCCTTTTTTATAGTTTCTTTGCTACCCTCCCCCAACTGTTAATAATAGTTAATAATTTCATTGTGGACAAACTTTTAATTGGAAATGAAGATGACTTTTATGTGTGTGTGTGTATACATATATTTTTTAAATGTTTTATTTTACTTATTAATTCGAGAGAGAAGAGAGAATGGATGTGCCAGGGCCTCCAGCCACTGCAAAGGAACTCCAGGCACATGTGCCACCTTATGCCTCTGGCTTATGTGGGTACTGGAGAATCAAAGCTTGGTCCTTTGGCTTTGCAGTCAAGTGCCTTCACTGCTAGGCAACAAGGCAGGCCATGTGAAAATTTGTGGAAAGAAATTTTGGCTGTCATTAGTGAGTGCCTTGAAGTGTTATTTATTTGCTAGCAGAAAGAAGGAATGAGAGTGGGTATGCTAAAGCCTCCTGCCACTGCTAGTGGATTCCAGACACACGCTCCACTTTGTGCATCTGCCTGATGTGGACACTGGAGAGTCAAAAGCAGGCCATCGTGCTTTGCAAGCAGGCACCTTTGACCATAGAGCTATATACCCAGCTCAGAACTTTAAAGATATATATATGTTTATATGAGAGAGTGGGTACGCCACAGCCTCCTACCTCTGGAAACTCCAGATACACGTACCACCTTGTGCATCTGGCTTTATGTGTGTACAGGAGAGTCAAATCTAGACCTTCAAGCTTTGCAAACAAGTTTCAGCACAACGGGCTGACTATTACTCCCTGTTATACTCAGGCACCTAGAAATGTGCCTGACTGGCAAATAGTACTTGTTAATGAATGAATGAAATTAAAAAAACATCCTAAAGGTTAGAGGAGTGAGCTTGGAGTGGAGTACAATACAGAGAAAATGGAATTGTGGAACCCAGACTCAAAGGTGTTTCAAGGAAGAGCCAGTTAGTTGTCTTAGAGACTGTTAGTGGAGTAAGTATTCAGTGAAAGTCAAAACATAGTAAGCTGAACAGGGTGGTACACGCCTTTCATCCCAGCACTCAGGAGGGTAAGGTAGAATCATCATGAGTTGGTCAGCCTGGGGTACAAAGTAAGACCCTACCTTGGAAAACCAAAATAATAATGATGATAATTTTTTCATACCTTTTTCTCTGAGTCTTTTTCACAATCATATTATAGGGGGAAAATTGCATTTCACAGTCCTGAAATTCAAAATGACCTGAAAATTATAAGTTTCTTTGTAACTCATGTGGAGCCAAAAGGCTTCCACAATTAATGATGCTATTTGTATTTTTAAAAAATATTTTATTTATCTATTTCCAATCAGAGATAAGAGAAGCAAAGAGAAAGGGTATGCCAGGGTCTCTAGCTATTTCAAATGAACTAATTTTGTGCATCTGGATTTATATGGCTAGTGGGGAATCAAACCCAGGTCAATAGGCTTTGCATGCAAGCCCCTTAACTGCTGAACCATCTAGAACATTGGAGAATATAACCTGGGCTAGCAGGCTTTGCGGGCAAACACTAAACACTTAGCTATCTCTCTAGTCCCCTTATGTTCCCTTTTTAATGGTTTTGATTCTCTTCCTACCATGTCTTATTCTTAGCTGTGTTATTGTCTCCTGCATTTTGAATGGTTCTGTATCTATGAACCATTTTCAGAAAAGAACTTGGGTTAAAAAATGTAATTTCATAACTCAGGCATATTGTTAAAAGATGGGATATATATATATTTTTTTAATTTTTAAAAATATTTTTGGTTCATTTTTATTTATTTGAGAGTGACAGAGAGAGAGAGTCGCAAAGAGGCAGATAGAGAGAGAATGGGCGCGCCAGGGCTTCCAGCCACTGCAAATGAACTCCAGACGCATGCGCCCCCTTGTGCATCTGGCTAACATGGGTCCTGGGGAAATCAAGCCTCGAACCGGAGTCCTTAGCCTTCACAGGCAAGCGCTTAACCGCTAAGCCATCTCTCCAGCCCTAATTTTTTTTTTTTTTTTGCTTTTTTTTTTTTTTAGGTAGGGTATCTAGCTCAGGCTGACCTGGAATTTACCATGTAGCCTCAGGCTGCTATCAAACTCACAGCCATCCTCCTACCTCTGCCACTAGAGTGCTAGGATTAAAGGTGTGTGCTGCCATGCTTGGTGACAAAGGCCTATTATCTCAGCACTCAGGATGCCAAGAGAGGCAGGTCTTGATTTGTGGCCAGCCTGGGCTATATCCATTACAAGACCCTGGCCTCCATGGTGGGGGGAGCGTTTCCTGAGCTGTTGTCAAAGTACAAACATTTCTAGGTTTTTGCATATTTAGGGAAGACTTAAAGATGGGTACATGGGTTATTATTTTATTTTTAGAGACTTAATTAGATTAAGAGCAGGAAAGAGAAAGTATAAAGAGATCCTGCCCATGAGAAGCAAGAGTGGGGTAAATCCCCAATATTTTGTTCTGTAAACTTATATAGATAAGTGGTAAGACTTCGTGCCATTAAAATCAGCTGGGCTGTCTTAATGCAATTTTTTAATTTAAACGCTCCTACAAGCTGGGCATGGTGGTGCACGCCTTTAATCCCAGCACTCGGGAGGCAGAGGTAGGAGGATCACCGTGAGTTCGAGGCCACCCTGAGACTCCGTAGTGAATTCCAGGTCAGCCTGAGCTAGAGTGAAACCCTACCTCAAAAAACCAAAAAGTAATAAATAAATAAATGCCCCTGCAATACTGAAAGTAATTTTGTTATAAAAGGTATCCCTTTGAGATAGGGAAATAATACATATTTAAGAAGCTCTCTTGCTGTTAACATATTATGATAAGTGATACAACTTTACCTAAAAATATTGCCTGTGTTTTAAATTTGATGAATGTCTGACTTGGTGTTATTTGTCCATGTTATATGTTGTTTTAAAACATTGGATAAGATGGAATTTAAAATACTTGCTGGGAATTGCAGTTGTCTAGTCATGAATAATGAGATGGAATGCCTTTAAAAATGCTATGAAGCCAGGCATGGTGGCGCACGTCTTTAATCCCAGCACTTGGGAGGCAGAGGTAAGAGGATCGCTGTGAGTTCAAGGCCATCCTGAGAATACAGAGTGAATTCCAGGTCAGCCTGGGCTAAAGTGAGACCCTACCTCAAAAAAAAAAAAAAAAAAATGCTATGAATAATGCCTTACCACAACAAAACTTTCCTTGGGGCTAAATTTTGGTTAATAAAACTTCCCTAATAGGCTGTGCTGAACAGAATTTATTTTATTTGGTTTTTCAAGGTAGGGTCTCTAGCTCAGCTGACCTGGAAGTAATTTTACTATGTAGACTCAGGCTGGCCTCAGACTCACAGTGATCCTCCTACCTCAGCCTCCTGAGTGCTGAGATTAATGTTGTACACCATCACACCTGGCAAAGAGAGGAAATTGGGCACACCTAGCTGCTGCAAACAAATGCCAGACACATACTTGGGAATCAAATTGCAGTTCTTAGGCTTTAAGGACAAGTGTCACACTGAACCATGTCTCCAGCCCAGGACAGAATGTTTTTAACCCATATAAAACCAGCTATAAAGGATTTCTGGGGTGCCAGTTAGTCATCCAAGAAGCAAATTTAAGTTACCTCAAAATGTCAATATATTTTGTGCATCTGAACTTGCAAAAGAACACGAGCAGATTTTACTTTAAGGAACCAAAGCAGGGCCAAAGTTGGGGGGAAATTTAGGCATGCTTTTCTTGCTATACAAATAAGCATAATGAGTCTCCTGCATATAAAGGTTACATATGTTTTGGTTGAAACGTGCGTGTGTGCGTGTCCCCATCCCCTCCTCCCATGAAGGCTCTCATTCTAGCCCAGTCTGACCTGGATCTCACTTTGTAGCCCTGGGTTTGGAACTCATAGTGATCTTCCTACCTCAACCTCTCACGTGCCCCACTGGGATTATAGGTGTGCCACACCTGGTCATTGTTAGCAAATCTTAAGTGATCAAGGCCTTGATGTTGGGTATCCTCATTTCACATGGTCCAGGAGATTCTCTTCCCTGTTTTCAGTTTGTGTCTTTTCTATTTTAGGTGACATTGGAAACTATTACTATGGACAGGGTCACCCCATGAAGCCTCATAGAATCCGCATGACACATAACTTGCTGTTAAATTATGGGTTATACAGAAAAATGGAAATATATGTAAGTACCTTTGGTAAATATTGAGTGCTTCTTTCACATTTTCATTAGCATATATGACCTGCACATAATAATGATTCCCATGCATGAAGAAGTGCACTTGGAACAGATTCACCCCACAGTATCCCTCTTGTATTTGTCCCACCCCAGCTCTGATTCCACCATGGGTAATACAGTCAGCAGATGAAAAGGTCTAAGGGAAACAACTATTTGGGTTAAACTTAGGAGTAGGGATATAATGTCCTTTTCCCCTCTTCCTTCACTCATTTCAGTCAGACACTTCCCTAGACTGTCATGTTTCTGAAGAACAATGGTGTAGTGTATGTAATAGTTCTGTTATATTAGATTGTTATGTAACTACACAGAACTTGAATTGTTACAAAATAATTGTATAGAAGATCAACCTTACAGGTATTTATTTGCTTTATAAGCTACATGAATACTATGTTAGTGAGTCAGGCAAAGTACAAATGTCATAAGAAGCAACAACCACTTTAAACTTTAAAGAGCTTTTCTAGATGAAAATGGGATTAAATGCGCAAGATATAATAGTGCTCACCTGCTCAGGGAGAAAAGATTGGAAGGAGTTCACAGTGTTAGACAGTGTTGTATGGATTGTTTTATTTTAGCTATAGTTTTGGGGGTTTTGTTTTAGATGTTATTTAGGTATAATTATTTTAGACATATACATTTTAGCAAAAGGGGAGTTTGGGTCAGCAGCTTCTGTGGAAGGTGGGTGTTTTGAATGGATTGCAACTCTGCAGAAGATAGTGAGCAGAGGCAGCAGGTGAATACAGAGCAGAGAGTTTGTGATGCAAATGAGGATGGGGAATGTGAACACGAGCCTCTCTTTGTGTAGTTTGTCCTGTTTACACTAAAACAAGTGGTAGCTTTCACATACATTTCCTAAAACACACATAGATGAATTTGGGTTACCTTTGAATTTGAGCCATTTTACTCTGGTGAGCCATGTTCATTTGAAGGAACTAATTGGGGAAAATTCACATTCTGTTAAATAATTATGATATGCTCACTGATAATTTCAACCTTCTGGTATTTTTCTTTACAGAGGCCCCATAAAGCCACTGCTGAAGAAATGACAAAATACCACAGTGATGAGTATATCAAGTTTCTACGGTCAATAAGACCTGATAACATGTCTGAGTATAGTAAGCAGATGCAGAGATGTACGTGTAAAATGTGTTCATGTTGGTGATTGGTGGATATTTAACAGCTTATACCTAGATATCCAAATTGTTATTTTTCCTAATGTTTAAAATATATAATTATTGTATAGTATAAATACTGAAGTTACTTTAAAAAGCAAGCCTATGTAAATGGCTTGGGTAGCCTTTTTCTTTTAGTTTTGCTCCAGTGATAACTTTGGGAAATGGATATTTGTAAAGAGATTATTATGCTGCTTTATAACAGCAGGTCACACCTTGCTGTACTTCAGGAGTATACTACTGGGGTATAGTTCTGTCTGCAGGCTTTGGTTAATCTGCACTGTTTGTGATCTGTTTACCCTTTGTTGAAGTACCAGTGAAGATGTCTTACTCTCCATGTGATGATGTTCTGTTTTGTGAGGTAAAAATACTTTGTTATTATAGATTGGTAACAAAATGGATTGAAGTAGAATGCAGACTGCCCTAAAATAATTAGGACACTGTCTTTTGAGAGCCTAAAACTAGAATTCATTTTTATCTGTGACAGATGGACTTTTTATTGGTGGTCTGTACTGGTGATTATATTATATTCAGACTAGTTGTTAGTTGGGTCACAAATTCATACAATTTTATATGTCTTTCTTCCCACCATAGACTCATTTTGATGAGCAGATGCTATTTCTCTATAATTGTTTTGATTGGGATTCAGAGTTATGGGAAGCTCTTGAGTAAATGAACAGTGCTGATTTAAAGCTTGTATAATGCTGAATTACAGTACATTATGATATTTGAATAATAAACTAAAATAATTTATTCCTTTTTTGCCAGATAGGGTTTTATGTATCCCCTGTTAGTCTCAAACTCACTTTGTAGCCAAGGATGAGTTTAATCTTCTGATTCTCTTGCCTCCACTCCCAAGTACTGGGATTTGAGGCGTGTACCACCCCACCCAGTTTATGGGTTTAGGCTGGGGATTAAACCCACGATCTGAAGTTTATTAGGCAAGCGTTTTACCAAGTGAGGTATATCACAGCCCCAAATTCATTCATTTGGTGGGGGAGGGAGAGTCAGGGTCTCATTCTTACGCAGGCTGGCCTGGAAATCACAGTGACCCTCCTATCATAGCCTCTCAAGTGCTGGACTTAGAGCTGTGAACTGCCATGCCTGCTTTCAAACTTGATTCCTTATAATGCTTGGAACTTGCAGGTCTGCAAAGCTACATAGGACAGTGGTTTGGAAAGATTATACTATATATTTAAGGAGTAACCCAGAACATATAAGCCTTTTTGAACCTTTTATGCTTTGAAAGCTATTGAATCTTGATTTAAATGTTAAAATTGCCAAGTCCGTATTACTTTTCTGAAGGTAATGGATTATGATTACATGAAATATAAGTATTTATAAGAAATAATTTTTACAAAAATGTTTTGCATAATGGGTTGAAATGATTGAAATTTTTCTTTCACAGTTAATGTTGGAGAAGACTGTCCAGTGTTCGATGGGCTCTTTGAGTTTTGTCAGCTCTCAACT
Source organism: Jaculus jaculus (assembly GCF_020740685.1). Classification (NCBI taxonomy): domain Eukaryota; kingdom Metazoa; phylum Chordata; class Mammalia; order Rodentia; family Dipodidae; genus Jaculus; species Jaculus jaculus. Next base: position 32,953,621 of record NC_059108.1, read on the forward strand.
GGAGGCTCAGTTGGTGTGTACCCTAAATCAGACTTAGACAATCTAAAAATGCTTATATCCTTCATAAGCCAAGCCTTCAAATAAAGTTCTCTCTGCATTTAGCATTTTCACATTCTCATTATAATAGTCCACAATACTTGGCTTACTAGCTCCAGAAGGCATTTTCAGTTGAAGCATCAAGTTTCTCATTCCTCCAGTACACAAGTTCCAAAAAACCAAAATCCATGTGGTCAGATTTTCTCAGCATATTACCCCATTCCTGGTACCAATTCTGTAGCAGCCACCCTTAGATCATTCACAATTATAGAAGAAGGGATATTCATTGAAGCTTACATATATAGGGGAAGCTCCATAATGGCAGAAGAAGCTGGCCCTTGCTCACAGGTCTAAGCACAGAGAGAAAAGCCCTAAGCCAAAACAAAACCACACCACATAGCATACTTGTGAATTCCAGGCAAAGCTCAGATACTTTGCATATCTTTAGATTGGAACTCCACATCCATGTTGCATCTTAGGGCTGGACCCTAAGATCCGCCCAGTGACACCCCCTCCACCCAGGTGTCTACAGATCTAAATACAAGCTTGAATAAAATCCTGACTATACTGGAAGCCATCCATTCAAACTACCACACCTCCCAAGTGCTGTTATTACAGACACTTATTGTTACAGTATTTTAGTGAGCTTTTTGTTTATGTAACAAAATACCTGAAACATATAAAACATGCCTGAAACTTACAAAAAAGCAAGGGTTGTTTTGGCTCAGTTTCAGACATTTGGATCCATCATTGACCTGTGGCAGCACATCATGGTGTATGTACATAAGAGCAAAGTCTGCTTACCTCATGGCTGAGTGGAAGGGACTCGGATCCCAGTATCCCCTTTGAGGTCACACCTCTTTTGACCTAAAGCTAAAGCTTCCTGCTAGGCCTCCACTCTTAACAAACTCTGTCACCACACTGGTGACTAAACACAGGTCACATTCCAGGACCTAATAAGCAAGCATAATTATCTCGAACCTCCAAGTTTTGTGGACATCAAGAAGTGGAAACTTCTCTGTTTTTCACTTTTTCTGTTTTTACTTACTGCCTTTATTTCCTCCTCCTTTTCTACCATTACTACTACTTTCCACTTAAATAAGCCATAGGGTATTGCTCATCTAGAGAAATGCTAATTTGAGTAAAAATTCCTATTAAAGTCCTAATCTATAATCCTACCTTTTGATTATAATCTGATTACATGTGACGTACTTACAGGTTTTTAATTATAGAAGGGGGCATTTGTCTAGTGGACTGATTTTCTTAAATATTTTATGGCCAACACTAACACGTTTCTGCTTCTTAGCTGGGGCTGTGAAGTTAAACCGCCAGCAAACTGATATGGCGGTTAACTGGGCTGGAGGCTTACACCATGCCAAGAAGTCTGAGGCATCAGGCTTCTGTTACGTCAACGATATTGTGCTGGCCATCCTTGAGTTACTCAAGTAAGTTTGATTGCATCATTCTTTTTCTGTATTAAAATCTGTATCTTAAAATATATCAAGTAAACCATAATAGGTTCAAATCTCATAATAGCTTGAATCTCTGAACTATTAATGCCATATAAAGTATAAGGAATTTATTAACAGTAAAGAACATGTACAAATGTCTAAAACTATCATTAAATTCCCTCTTAAAACTTGTTAGGGACAGCTTGAAAATTGAGATGTGAGTTACAGTTTCAGTAAATAAAAGTGACTAATAGGACTTTAGAAATGAATGTCCTGACATTTAGTAGCTTTAACTTAAAGATAAAAATACGGGTTTTTTAAAAATTATTTTTAAGCTTTGAAAATGTTCTTGTTTATAGTTACTACACACACGCTCACAGAGGCTGGGGTTCCCTCTAGTGTGAAGTTACTGCACACAAACTCTCCACACAGGCTGGGAATTCCGCCAGTGTGAAGCCTGATGGCAACGGAGCCTTTGCAGTCTCTTGGTGACTCACGGCCGAGGAAACTGTCTGAAATTTTTTGCCTGTTTCCTCTGTCTGTTGAAGTTTGTTCCCTATGATCAGGTTTGAGTGACTTGCTGCTTTTTTTTCTTTATTTTTTTTGAGGTAGATTCACGCTGACCTGGGATGCACCCAGGCTGGCCTTGAACTCAGAGCAATCTTCCTATCTCTGCTTCCTGAGTGCTGGGATTACAGTTGGCTTGCTGCTTTTGTAAAAGACTGGTAGACTGAGCAGTGTTGCTTGTTTGGTTGGACACATTTAATTTTGTGAAGAACTTCTGTGATGCAGTGTCTACTTTGCAGGCTTTCTTCCTGGTTTCTGTGAACGGAGAACACTGGCTGGCCAGTGAAGCCAGCTCTGCAGTGCTGATGTCGCTGTGTGGCACGGTTTTGCCATCTAATGCAGTAACAGTTGTCACTAAATTGTGCTTTAAGTGATGGCATTTCAGTGTGCCTTTTCCTTTCCTTGTTCTGACACAGCAGTGTAGTAGTGATGAGTCATGATAACACGACAGGAAAGGTTCCTAGAAGGTGTTGGAGCTAAACTTCCACTGTGATGTGTAGGGTGTAGTGAGAGCCCTGTGTGTGGTCTGTCGCAGCCCTCAGTTCTGTGGTTAGTGATACACTTTGTGTCCCTTGGCATGTATTAGAAAATATTCTTGGTTTGACTTTTACTTCTGAACCATTAAAATTTGAAAGCTGTGAGTTGTGGCACACTCCTGATTCCCAGCACTTAGGGGCAAGGCAGAAGGGTTACACAGTGACCTACAAACCAGTCTGGACTTTAGAGTGAAAGTGAAATAAAAAGAAAAAGTCCAACTATTCTTAGTTCAAAGTTGTAAAATGGCAACTGGATAGATTTGGTGTGTAGGCCAAAGTTAGCCTACTCTTTCATGCTGAGATTTACTATAGAAATTTTAAAAGTACTTACATGTTTGTGGGGAGACACATGCTTGCCACACAGGACAGACTTCATGAATAGTAATTTCCTCACGTAATGCTGCCTGAGAGTTGAAGACTGATGCTCAGTCCAGCACTGCACAGTTATGTGTCAGGCTGTTAAAAGGGGATTGAGCATCTGAATGCATAAGCTCTGTTGGATGTCCTGGACTCATAGTAGGCTCTGTCTGCTTTGTTTCAGGTATCATCAGAGAGTCTTATATATTGATATTGATATCCATCATGGTGATGGCGTTGAAGAAGCTTTTTATACAACAGATCGTGTAATGACTGTTTCATTCCATAAATATGGGGAGTACTTTCCTGGCACGGGAGATTTGAGGGTGAGTCCAAATTCTGTCTGAATAAATATTACATTCACTAGTGGTCCTATACTTGAACTGATATTTCCCTGGATCATTAATTTGAAGCTTGTATGCAGTGGCATCTGCCAGAATTCACGCAAAGTTTCATGAGGACCTGTACTATACTGGTTACTTTCCTTGTTGACTGACAGTACCTGACAAAAGCAATTTAACAAGGCTTAAGCCCTGAAGGAGCTCAGCTCAGGATAGTGAAGATGCTACAGACAGGCAGGTTTGATGCTCAGTGGTTAAAGGAGCTTGTTTGCAAAGTCTGATGGCCTGGTTTGTTTTCCTAGTACTACTGTATAGCCAGGTGTACTAAGTGCTGCATGTGTCTAGAGTTTGTGTTCAGTGGCAAGAGGCCCTGATGTGCTCATACCCTTCCTCTCATTTTCTTTCTGCTTGTAAATTAAATAGATGAAGATGTCATAGACCATGACCATTATAGATGCTGCTATATTGGGTCTTCTCTGCAGCGCCCATCAGAATTGCCAGAACGGTGACAAAGCTCCTGAGGGCCAGTCAGCAGTACCAGTCCTACTGCAGGCCAAGGTTCCTCCCTTACTGCATGCAGAGATTCCATGGGCGTGCACTCTTCATATGCATTCTTTCTGCACAGAAAGAATTGAGGGCATTGCTATCTCCCAGGATACAGGGTATAGTGGTCAGGTCCAGGTCACTGGGATGAACTTACAGATCTAGGGGAAGTTCCATAATCGTGGAAGAAGCTAGCCCCTTTCATAAGACCATGCAGACAAAGAAAAGCCAAAAGCAACCACCACCAGCATATGCAAGCACACTGAAGAACTCCAGGTGAAGCTTCAGCACTTTGCATATCTGTGGACTGGAATTCCAAATCCACCCCCACACCTTAAGGCTAGACTCTAAGATCCACCCAGTGACACCTCCTCTAGCCAGGTAACTGAAAATCCAAGAAGTTTTAATACTCCTGAATCTGTTGGGGAACATCTATTCAAAATCTCACACAGGGCAGCGTGGACACGTGGAAAGTGTGCTTTGGGGGCATTTACTAAGATTTAACATTTTTAGACATGCTGATCTGCATTGTTAGTCTGTCACTGTTAAAACCTGAGGCAAAGCGGGCCTTCCGTCATAAATCTGTGAGCCAGACTACAAGCCACAGACAGGCGGGGCTCTGCATTAGACACAGTCGCCTCAGAGTTGATAACCTCCCTTGGTCTTAAGCTTCTACCTCAGGGTTAGCGTTCTGTTTATGATGATTTTTTTGGGCTAATGTTCATATTGCCCACAACTGTTTGTGTCATATTTCTTCTAAAATATATGTTGGATTTCTTCTCTAAAAGTACCATTAGAAATTAGTGTGCAGGCCAAAATTAATGTCAAGCTTTGTATTATAGAGTAATCTCAGATCTGTTTGTGTATTTTTTTAGGACATTGGTGCTGGAAAAGGAAAGTACTATGCCGTCAACTTTCCCATGCGAGATGGCATTGATGATGAGTCATATGGGCAGATATTTAAGCCTGTGAGTTTTGTTTTCAAATTTGAAAAGAAATTCTGCACAGTTCCTGGATATTAAGATGTGCTATTTTGTTTGTAGATCATCTCAAAAGTGATGGAGATGTATCAGCCCAGTGCTGTGGTGCTGCAGTGTGGAGCTGACTCCTTATCTGGTGATAGGCTCGGGTGCTTCAATCTCACTGTCAAAGGTAAACAGTATAAACAGTAATGTTCCCCTTACATGGTTTCTCTTCTTCCCAAGAACTTCCCATAAAAGATTTTAACATATTGTAGTTTTTTGCCTGCCTCTTAATACCAAGCTCTGCTTTATAGTTCCCATGGATTTCTGTCTGGTTCTGTGTGACTGCAGTTAACTTTGCTTCTGTGAAGTCTCACTTCAAAAAGAAATCACTTACATGAGAGAGAGAGACTATGGATGTGCCAGGACCTCCTGCTGCTGCTGCACACAAATTCCAGATACTGCACTGCCGTGCTCTTGCAGCTTTACTTGCGTACTGGAGAATTGAACCCCAGCCAGCAAGCTTTGCAAGCAAGTGACTTTTAACAGTTGTGCAGGAGTTTGTTTGCAGCCACAGGAGGCCCTAATGTTCCCATTATCTCTAATAAATACATTATTTAGATAATTTGGCCCACGAGCTTTGGAGCCATACACCTAATGTTCCAGTTCTACTCCAGCCACCACAGGTGAGCACCTGCCCACCACCACTCAGGCATGCCTATGGGCAGCACTCACATGTGCATGCGCACACACACACACACACAGCAAAGCAAAAAAAAAAAAAACTCCAGCTGGGGAGAAGGCTCAGCAGGTAAGAGTGCTTGCTGTCTCAGCATTAGGACCTGGGTTTGGTCCCTAGCATGCACGTAAAGTTCTGGGTGTGCCTGTGCACTCCCAGTCCTAAGAGAGCTCACACAGGAGGATTGCTGCAGCTTAGTGGTAGGCAAGTGTAAGCAAAATCTGTGAGCTCTGGGTTCAGGTAGAGACTGTGTCAAGGAAATAGGTGAAGAGCAATAGAAAAGGAGACCTGACATCCAACATCTTCCTCTGGCCTCCATAATGTCTGCACACAAACCATACATACTGTACACAACAAGAAAGACTGAGAAGAATAAAAGTAGTGACAGTACCCTGAACTTTACAGTGTGTCTACATCATGTTTGAACCATGTTTTGTTTGTATGCAGCATGTAAGAATATTTGCAGTTGGAAGTTTCTCTGCTCCTGGCTGTGATTAGGGTCTCTCAGGTCTACTGAAGTCAGCCAGGAAGTACCTCCTACCTAAACCTCTGCTCCCTGCAGCAAGCTTCTTGCTGTGGTGTTCCCCCCCATTCTTCACTGCTAGTGCCAGCCTTGAACAGTTCCTTGCAGTCATTTTTGCCTGGTTTGGGGTGAAGGAAAGGTAAATAAATGTTTCTTCTTTCTTTCTGCCAGCTATTTTTTTTTTCTTGTACGTTTATAAATTAACTTTCTGTATGCTTGCTTTGTCTTTAAAGATATCTAAAAAAATTTTTGCAAGCTCTTACCTTTCTAGTAATTAAAATTGGATTATAAATGATAAGATGCAATGATTGGGAAATCCTTAATGAAATAAGTATCATATATATATATATATATCATATATATATATATATATATATATATATATATATATATGAATTTCTATTAAATATTTATTTACAAAAGAAGGAGAAAGAATGGCACACCAGGGCCTCTTTTCACTGCAAGTGAACTCCAGACACAAGTGTCATTTTGTGTGTCTGGCTTTATGTGGGTACTGGGGAATTGAACTCAGACCTGCAGCCTTTGCAAGCAGTGACTTTAAGTGCTGAACCATCTCCCAGCTTAGATGAATAATTTTTGAACTATGACATTTTACTCTGAAGAAAGACTTGGTTTGTAAACATGTGCATACATACATACATTTGCACGCACACACTGTGTGTGGGGGGGTGGGTGTATTGACATGCCAGGGCTTCTTATTACAAATGAACACTAGGTATTTTCACTACTCTTCTGCATCTGGGTCCCATTGAGTGGTTTGGGAACTTCCAAGCAAATGCCTTTAACTGCTGAGCCATCTTCACGGACCCCAAAATATTTAGTTTTAGTTTAGGTTTATTATTTTTAGGTAAGATAATAAAATTACCCATAATATTGTTACTAAACACAATTTGTGGTCAAACTTTGTAGTGTGGCCCTATAGAAGTCCATATGGGAGATGGGGACAGAGGTCAGTTTATGTTGTGTTTTAAAGTTAATATGTATTTCCAGTGGCTGTGATGTCCAGTTTTTGTTGTTACCCAAATACTCCTTGTTTTAGGTCATGCTAAATGTGTAGAAGTTGTAAAAACTTTTAACTTGCCTTTGCTGATGCTCGGGGGAGGTGGCTACACGATCCGTAACGTGGCTCGATGCTGGACCTATGAGACGGCTGTGGCCCTTGATTGTGAGATCCCCAATGGTAAGTGTGGTATCTGCTGCCTGTGTGAGAACTGCGGTGCGCCGAAACCAGCGAGTCTGCAGCCTGCCTTCTGAGTAGTCCCCGTCACTGCAGTGCTCGGCTCCAGAACTAGAAGGGTGCTCCCTGGGCCTTTCTGTTCATAGGCTTGTGTGAAAACTGAGCTTTTATTTATTTTTTAAATTATTTTTATTTATTTGTTTGAGAGCGACAGAGAAAGAGGGAGACAGAAAGAATGGGCATGCCAGGGCCTCCGGCCACTGCAAACGAACCATCTGGCTAACGTGGGTCCTGGGGAATCAAGCCTCGAACCAGAGTCCTTAGGCTTCACAGACAAGCACTTAACCGCTAAGCCATCTCTCCAGCCCAAAACTAAGCTTTTAATGGATATCTTTCATTGCTTTTCACTAGAGTTGCCATATAATGATTACTTTGAGTATTTCGGACCAGACTTCAAACTGCACATCAGTCCTTCAAACATGACAAACCAGAACACGCCAGAGTACATGGAAAAAATAAAGTAAGAACTCATTGAGTTGCTTTTGCTAAATACTTCTTAACAAATATTTAGAAAGCCAAATGGAAGTTTGTTTAGCTTTATAGTTTAACATTGGATATAAAAAATTTGAAACCTGGAGATCACTGACTTTTTAAAATTTATTTAACACAAAAGTGTGAGCTTCATAAATACATACATACATACATACATACATATATATATTATATATATATATGTTTATTGAGGTAGGGTCTCACTCTAGCCCAAGCTGACCTGGACTTCACTGTGTAGTCTCAGTAGCTTTGAACTCATGGCAATCCTCCTTCTGCCTCCCAAGTGCTGGGATTAAAGGCATTCACCTCCATGTCCAGCTAAATTAAATATTTAAATATAGGGCATTGTAAGTTTTACATTCAAGTGGGTGATTTGTGTACATCATCTGAAATACTGTGTTAAGGCATTATCTTTCCTCTGCAAAGCATAGCGCCAGTGCAGTGCCCAGGAGCAGGTCTGTCTCGCCACCGTAGACGTGCTCTGCAGCCTCACACAAGCTCACCCACCTTTCCTGAGTCTCTTGGTCATTGAAAGGGAACAGTACCTGCCTTGTAATCTGTGAGGAGCAAATTAGCTGACATATCCAGAATTGATGCTTTGTGTTTAGTGTTTCTACTTATGTAAGAGGAACTTCACAACCAGGAGATTTTGTCTAATGACTCATGTATAATTTAGACAGCGTTTGTTTGAAAATCTGCGCATGTTACCACATGCACCTGGTGTCCAGATGCAAGCGATTCCAGAAGACGCAGTTCATGAAGACAGTGGGGATGAGGATGGAGAAGACCCTGACAAGAGGATTTCTAGTAAGAGAACCCCATAGCTGTAGTTTTGCTTTCATGGCTTACTACAGTAACACCTGAAAGTATGACATCATAGTGACTCAGGAACAGCACCTGGAATGTTTCACTAGCATACATTTTTATAATCCTTCTTTCCATTTTAGTCACATCCAGCATTTCCTGATGTCTCAAAGCCTGAATCATATTACTGTTTCACTTAATATGACTGTGCAGACATGATTAAAAGTGTCCAGAGATGAGCCAATTTGTATATTTTGGAATCAAATTGGAAAATACCCATTTTTTCAAAGTAGGAGGAATTAAATAATATAGTGGCTTCTGTTTGATTCTGTGGCTTCTCAGTGCATGTCATGAATTGTTATGTTTATAAGCATGATGGCACGCTAATATATAGACTCTAATGTCTGGTATTCATAGTAGTTTTTGTTTTGTATACTTCTTAGCTCTGAAATAAAAAGGCTACTTTTTTAGAGAGAGACATGATTCCTACCTCCTAAAAATATTTCCAAGTGTTTCTCATGTGTTTTTGAGCTGTTTCTTTATAGATTAAAGCTAGGTTTTCAGCATTAAGCAAAAATTTTCACCTAGTTCAGATCTTGAAAGGATTAGGAATCTGTTGCCCTGGATAAGCACAGTAACTGGCTGGAACAGTGCACAAATGTACTTTCATGATTGTAAGATCAGTGGCTGGTTTTACCCAAATTTCTCAAAATCTTTTCTGTATCAGTCCGAGCATCAGACAAGCGGATAGCCTGCGATGAAGAATTCTCAGATTCCGAGGATGAAGGGGAAGGAGGTCGTAGAAATGTGGCTGATCATAAGAAAGGGGCAAAGAAAGCTAGGATTGAAGAAGATAAGAAAGAAACAGAGGACAAAAAAACAGGTCAGGTTCAACATTGTGATTGTAAGTTTGGGAGCCGCATTGCAGTTCTAAGGAGACCTCGAGTGGGTTGGTTTCTGGAACACCAGGGCATGCCTCTGCTGGGCATGTCTCCTGGATAGGGATGCCTGCTTCTTGTTTAAAACTTCCAGACTGCTTTTAAAGCTTTGTAAATGTTTTTGCTCACATTGTAATTGTAGCACCTTTATTTCCTTCCTTTCATGACATAGACCAAAATAGTGAGCTTTACACTGTTGTGGGTTAGGTAAGAGAAGAGATGAAGTGCAACTGTATGTCCTTTGAGCAGAGTTAAGTCTGGTTTTTTAAGATGGTCTCTGTAGCCCAGGCTGGGATTATAGGCATATGGCACCATGCCTAGCTCAGAACTAAAATCCTAAAGTAATTGTATGTGTGTGTGTGTGTGTTTGTGTGTGTGTGCTGAACTTGCATGTGTACATGCATGTTCTTAATGGGAGGGTGTGTGTGCTTGTAGAGGCCAGCAGTTGGTACTGGGGTCTTCAGTTGCTCTCCACCTCTTCAGTGAAGCAGGGTCTTTTGCTGAACTAGAGCAAGCACACTGATTCAGCTAGACTAGCGAGCTGGTCTGCCCCACAGACTCCATTTCTACCTGAGCACGTGTGCCGCCACGCCCAGGATTGTTTGTGAGTTCTGGGCATATAACGTCGGGACCTCATGTTTGTCTGGCAAGTACTTTATCACTGAGCATTTCCCCTGCCCCTCTAAAATAATTTTTAACTACCTAAAGTTGATTTAATGAAAATGAAACAAAAGTTGAGATCCATTATTTTTAGAGTAGTTTTGTTGTTTTGAAAGTGAAGAATCTTCAGAAACCGAAGACAAAGTAAAGCACTGAAGATAGGAACAGTTTGGGGAGCTAGGTTCCATATGGGTGTTAAGGAAAGGAACCTGGCTGGCAGGCCTATAGTGAGACACCTCCAACCCTTATGCCATCTCTTCAGCCGAGAAGGATACTCTCTGATACTTTAGCATATTTCAGAATGCTTTTATCTTTGGCCATGTAATTTGCTGTAGCACTTGCATAAACATGTCTTGCTACCGCACCTCCTTATAGAGCTTTATTGCTTTTTTTTTTTTTTTTGAGATGTCTTAAATATGTGTTTTCTTATGCTAGTGAGTTCAAGTTTTAGTAGACAATTTGCTATTATAATCTTGAGTTTAGTTGTTACTCTTATTATATTGAAATTGTGAACAATGTCAGTATTTAGTAGTGGTTTCAAACTAAAGGCCTGATCATGTGATTTTGCTTTTGCTTGTGTCTCTGGGGTCAACTGATCCCGCCTCTCCCTACTAGACTAGTCTAGCCCCATTCATCTTCCTTCCATCCTTCCAGCCTCCTTGCCTTCCTCACCAGAGGTCTGCTCATTCTTTGGGTCCCCTCCATCCTCATCTCACTGGGCTTTCCTGACCTCTCTGGTCCTTGTGCCGAATGTTCCTATGAGAGCACCTGCCCTGCTTTGGTGCTGCTGGCACAGACGATCTCACAGCAGTACTGCATGAGGTGCCAGTGCTGACGGTGAACTGTGACGATCGCAGTCCGAGTTCACTTAAAGCTAAAATAAACATTTCATATTTCAAAACAGGTTTTAATCTTTTCATACTCTGTTTTCAGATGTTAAAGAAGAAGATAAATCCAAGGACAATAGTGGTGAAAAAACAGATACCAAAGGGTAAATTATATTCTTTATATAGTAATTTCTAAGTGAACAACCTACTTGAGGATTTTAGCATGTGTGGCTGTGTGTGATGACTCATATCTGCAATCCCAGCACTGAGGTAGGATTGTTACAAGTTTGAGGCTAACCTAGCCTAGAAAGTGAGACCCTTTCTCAAAGAAAGTATGTGTGTTTGATGCAGTTTTATGCTTTTTTGTTTGCTTGTTTTTGTTTTTTCAAGGTAGGGTCTCAGTCTGGTCCAGGCTGACCTGGAATTCACTATGTAGTCTCAGGGTGGCCTCGAACTCACAGTGATCTTTCTACCTCTGCCTCCTGAGTGCTGGGATTAAAGGCATGTGTTACCACTCCCAGTTTAAGCTAATTTTTTTTTTTTTTTTTTTTGTTTGAGAGCGACAGACACAGAGAGAAAGACAGATAGAGGGAGAGAGAGAATTGGCATGCCAAGGCTTCCAGCCTCTGCAAACGAACTCCAGACGCGTGCACCCCCTTGTGCATCTGGCTAACGTGGGACCTGGGGAACCGAGCCTCGAACCGGGGTCCTTAGGCTTCACAGGCAAGCGCTTAACCGCTAAGCCATCTCTCCAGCCCGAGTTTAAGCTAATTTTTAAAGGATACTTTACAATGGATTGTAAAACCACAAGAAAGATTAAAACTTTTTTACTCAAAAGTCACTTGGAGCTTCATAGCATGAGCCTTCAGGATGTGATCAGTGGGTTCAATGTAATATGCGTAAACCAAGGTGGTTCCATTTTTAATACTTCATGTTGCCTCTTTCAACAGAGCCAAATCAGAACAACTCAGCAACCCTTGAATTTAAGTCTCCTCGATTTTAGGAAGCATTTAAAGTGAGAAAATACTAGGATGAAAATGTTTTCTGTTTGAAGACTTCTGGTTTCATTTTATACTACTTTTAGCATGGACTATATTTATTTTCAAAATGGCCTTTTTTTTGTTTTTGTTTTTCTTGGCAAGTTTTATTGTGAGTTTTTCTAATTATGAAGCAAAATTTCTTTTGTCCACCATGCTTTATGTGATAATATTTAAATTGATGTGGTATGTCAAAGAAAACACCCCTGACCTATTAAAGAAGTATTTGGCCTTTCTGAGCTGACTTTTTCCATCTTTTGTAATTATCTTTATTAAAAAACTGTGCTTGGACTGTCTTTGTCTATTTATTGTCATAGGCAAGCTTGCTTCGGAGCTTCATGACAGGATTTGTTTTGTGGGACTGAATTATACTAGAGGTGAAAGCTAGCTCCTTTTTACAAGAATCCTGCCACGTGGCCCCTGTGGCCTCTCAGTGCCCGTGAAGACTGACACTTGAGCTTATCTCTGGGATACAGTGCAGTGCAGTGGAGATGGAGGCATTAGAACTGAGCCAAAGATTCCCAAAAGTTGGAGATGGGAACTCTGAATTGAATGAAAAGTTGAAGCTTCTCTACTAATGTATATGTAGAAAGTTTGTTGTTTTTTCCACATATCCACTATGTACCAAGTAGAGAAAAGATTGTATGGTTGTTTGAGCAGAAGTCCCCTATATTGTATTTAAAATGTTGAAATGAAATATTCTTTAAAAACCAGGCTGTTGCTATAATTAAATCATACCCAGGTTCTACTGTACCACTCAGGTTTCCTCATCAAGGAAATAAACACTTAAGTGGTGGCTGTTCCTTGAATGTCTACTACTCATTCTAAGATTTGGAGAGTGATTTCACATCATGGAAAAATGCTTTCACTTACAGCGTGCTTTATTGGTTGTAGGAAGCATACAAATGGAACTGTTCCTGCTACCAAGTTGTATAAAGGAGAAACCTGTAGAGACTTGGCAAAAATTAGTGAAATCCTAAATATAAAAATACTTATTTTATTCAAAAGAGAAAAAAGACAGCGTGGGTACACCTGGTCCCTTAACCACTGCAAGTAAACTCCAGACACCTTGTATATCTAGCTTATATGGGTACTGAGGAATTGAACCTGGGTCCTTAAGCTTCACACCGTAACTGCTCCAGCTCTCTCTGTTTTTACAAAAACCTAGGAGACTGGTTAGGCAAGAATGATTTTCTGCTGCCTGGTTAACTGAGACACTTAGTGAAGCATTGAGACTTGTGTTAGGGGCCCTGTGTACCCACTCGGAGGAACAGATGCTTCACTTTTGTCCTCCTTGCTTTAAATGTGGGGTCTTCAATACACAGAAGCTGTAATCCTCTATGCACTTGGCAGCTGAGAACTCTTCTCCCACGCTTGAGAAGTAGCCACTACCCTGAAGTTCATGGGCCTCAGCCTTGTTTTTACCTCCTCACTCTTCACTTGTTAGTAAGCAGTAAACCTCTGTGCTCTTAGGGAAGTAAGGAACTCAGGCTTTGGTGTCTGTGAAACAAATTGCCACTTTCACAGCTCTGTAACTTGCTTTTTTACATCTAGTATTGTGATTGCCCTTTCACCCAGCATAATTTCTGGTGTATGAACATACTAACATCATGTTCTAAGATGCCACAGCGAATCTCATTGGCTGTTGTATGAATATACAACCTTCACTGGCACCACAGTGAACCTCATGGACTGCACTGGGGAGGCTGCTTTCTTGTTTTTATATAGAAATGAGACTCATTTCAAGCCAGGAGCTTTTGCACAACATGGGTATTCAGATACCAGTAGTTCATTTCTACTTTTTTAAGCTTTCATCACTTCAACAACATCTTTATTTGCACACACACACACCCCACACTAATCCTATTTGACCTAGTTTTACTTCTGCTTTCATGTCTCATGTCACGTGTGATTTTTGAGATCTATTCAAACAAGTATATCTTAAAACATAACTCCATTTGCCATAGCAGTAGCTGACGTCCCCAGGTGAGTATAGCTGTGGCTGGTACAATGGACAGTGTCAACCCCGCACCCTGGAGTGTCATCCTCGGCACGCGGACCATGGAGGTTCTGTGCCGTCCCATGTTGCTCAAGGAAATGAAGGGACCACAGCAGTATTTTAGTTTTCTCCAGTATGTGTGTAGTGATGGTCTTATATACCTATGTACTTCTTTACAAATAGGCTTATTTTTATTGAATGACTTGGCTTCATGCCCTTAATATAAGTATGTTGGCAAATACAGACTTTATACCTAGCCACACATTTAAGAGAATTATTTTAGGAAATATGTTTTTAATAAGTTTTTTCTTCTCTTTGCATTTATAACATAATTCACTTCAAGCACAGAATCCTTTTCTTCCAATACCACAAACTTACAAATGAAAGCTGGTACTGCTGCTTGTCAAAACATAAAACAATTGCTCTTTTATATAAATCACTTTATATGTTAACTTGTTACCAAAAGCCACTTTTTATTTCTTGGCCTTCCTTAAAACGTGTTGTTACAAATATTTACAGCATTTTCATCTGTAAGATGAACACTTTTAACACAGAAAAAGGAAATTTTATGAACAGACCACATAAAACACTAGACAATGTTAGCGGCTTCTAGCTGTGCTGTATTTTTTTTTTTTCCTTCAAAACAGCACTGAAAATGCCAATCAAAGCCTTGTTCCACTCTTCTGGTCACATTTAAACTCCCATTTTCTCCAAGTACTCTTCACCAATGTGAAATAGAAATGTAAAGGCCTGCACTGGGTCTTTCAGAAAAGAGCTTGGGGAAAATGCTTCACAGATGTGTTAAAATCAGAACAGTCAGTCTTTGGTGAGAGCAATGAGGTGACGTTTTGATGCAAAGCTTGATGTGGTCAGCAACCTTTATAATTAGTTTTTGTAAGGATC